>NC_137665.1:5766259-6159259 GCF_963422515.1 Blennius ocellaris
TTCCTGGTATTGTAACTGGTCGACGTAATCTATTAAAGCAGTCAGTTCATGTCATGTTTTTTCAATGGATAATCAGTCAATATTATTTAATTGCAAATAGTCTGACCTTTGGGGACATCCTCTCCTTTGGCAGGCTTTCCCTTTTCTGGCTCTTCCTCGGAGCTGTTTTGAAAAAAAACAAAAGGTTACAGAACTAAAAAATAAACCCACTCACCTCAGTAAAACATTTTTATCACATGATCTGACCTGCTTTCATCGGACATATAATCCACTTCCAGACCCTCATAGTCGCCATCATCACTGTCTTCCATGGCCTCGTTATCTTTGCTTTTTGACTTCTTTTTCTTTCCTTTTCCTTTAGCGGTCTCTTTCTTCTTTGACTTGCTCTCTCCATCTGCTCAATACACACAAGAAGACAAGAAAAGGGAATCATACAACAATGGGAATTCTGACGTTTATTGTAGAGCAACAGAAACAAGTCTATCAGCAGAGTACAAGTGGTTGTCTTCTCGCGTCTTTCTCCTCACCTTCTCCCATGCTGCTGTCACTGTCGTCGCTGCTCATCTCCAGGTCGTCTTCCAGGTCGGTAATGCGAAGATCGCCACCTTTCTTAGCCCCCTTCTTTTTCTTCTTCCCAGACTTATCGCCCTCCTCTTCATCATCATCGCCACCACCGCGCTCCTGCTCTCGGAGACGTCTCTGAAGCATGATGCTGAAGTGATTCACCACCTTGTTCCTCCTGCAGCACATCAGGTGGTTAATACACTTGTGAAATAAACTAACACCCTTTTTTTTTTTTTTTTTTAACTTACAAACACACAGCCTGCCCTGCTCCCGCTCTCGCTCACCTGCCCCACTCCTCTTCAGCTTCCTCTGCAGTGAGAGTTCGGTGCTTGGCCTGCGGTGTGAAGTTGTACCAGCCATGAACGGGGAAGGCCTCAAATGCCCCGTCGGGACACTGCGTGAAGATGTAGTAGGATGCATTTTCTGTAACACCACCCTTCTTTAGACCTTTGAACCTAATGGAAGGATATTTATAGACGAGGGAAATGAGTGACTGCACGACAAACAGCAGGGGATCAGAGCTGCAAGCCTGGTATTGTAGAGAGAAAACGATTTACTTCACAGACTTAAAGTTGTGGACAAATATATTTTTGTGAATGGAAAAAAAAAACAAATCTGCTTTGATGAAGGACACCTAAAAAAAGAAAAAGCCTCTCTCCTCACCTCTTGCCAGCCTTGCCATTCACTTTGAGAATCCAAGGCTGGTCCTCCACTTTAAACTCTCGGGTCACGACACCAAACTTCTTCCGTCGAGCTTCCTCACGCTGCTTTTTACCAAACTCGCTACCGGCTGCCCCTTCTGCGGTCTCGTCCTCTCCATATATCTTCCGACCGCTCATGTCTCGTTCCATACGAGCCTGGGTATTAAAGTAAAGCAAAATGTTAGAAAATGTAAAAGTGAACGTTACGGTCACGCATCATCACTGCTACATTAGGCCGTCGTGTGGAACTCACCTGTGTCCAGCTAGAGCAGTTGACTCTGTCTCCTGCATTAAATGCCATGATATTGTACTTCTTATTGGTGTTTCTAGTGAACAGAAAAGCAGAAATGCACCAAAACATCAAAAGAAGAAGATTATATTTATACTTACATCCCCTAATTACCAATGAGAAAGTGAGGTTTAAGGACAACAGCTACAATATTCATCTAACAGTTTAAAAAAAAAAAAAAAAAAAAAAAAACTCTTGGAAAGAGGTAAAAATACTGCAACATAAATCCAGCTTATTACATCTCATATTTGACTCCTTTGCCATTGCATGCAGTAATATTACATATTCTCACTTTAAAGTTGAAATCATGGTAAACTTGTTTTTTTGGTGTATATGTCTACACAAATAGGGTAAAATAATCTGCAACATATGGAATTCCTTATGCATACAATTAAATAATAACCGAACATTGTTTGCAGTGCAATGTGAACATCTAATCCCAACATATCAAAGTCCATCCGAATTTCAAATGTTACATTCCGTTAAATTCACATATGATGAAAACAACTGAAAAGAATCCCATCCTACAAGGTACTCTCTGCCTGATTTGTAGGCTGTGAATGTTTGCTCGTGTTACCTACTTGGGAACTCGCACAGTGTATTCTGTGGTTGAGGAACTGCTTCCCCCCTGCAAGACACAACCAGAAGAGATCGATCAACCACAGTTACATCAGGACATCTATTGGGAACTTATTTCAAATGTTTTAATACGGAACAGGACGGATTTAACTGACATAGATAAATAGAAACTGTAATTTGATAGAGAGATTACCAGAGATGTCATGGTCGGTGGTCGTTCCGTTCCTTATTCACAGTAACAGACTCTTCAAGCTACAAGAACACATGTAAACAGAACAAGAGAAAATAGGCAGAAATAAGAATCGCCATGTATTAAGTGGTAACCAAAATGAACAAGAGAAAATTAAATTCTGCAATTGGCTAATCCAGTTTAGGAGTGCACACGTTAGCTCGGAATGCTATAAACGGCTGTGGCTAAAGCTTACACACCGAATCAAACTCAGACAAACTGTAGGTGAATAGCAAATACACATTAAGACACACGTCGTTCAGGAAGATACAAACTTACAGTTTAAATTTTTTAAGCAAACAGACGAAGTCAAATTAATCCACCGGTTCCCGTGCGTCTATGAGTTCCGTCAGTAAATATGGTCGATAGGAAACTTTGAATCAATACAAAGGTTCCGGTCTCAGGCCATGAATATTTGTATTTTCTGTTAGCGATATCGGCTCACCGTTTACGAATAAATCCACCAACAAAAATCCTCCAAAACAGCGACACAATGTCCCATGCAATGTGGATTGGAGAGGCACCTCATGGACGAGATGAAAGGAGATCTAAGGAGAGGCAAGCACACAAAATTTCCTCAGGAACTTTCTCATTTATTTATTTATTTATTTATTTATTTATTTATTTATTTATTTATTTATTTATTTATTTATTTATTTATTTATTTATTTATTTATTTATTTATTTTTCATTCATTCATTCATTCTAATTAGTGACACAATGTGTTGTAGTTCTTCATTGAGACCTCCAGATGGCAACAGGCGACAAACCAGACAAACACCCGCAACATGAACCAAACGAAGCAGAGAACGAGCATCCAAATTAAAGTTTGCTTTTTAGCTTATTGTCTCCACCCCCCCACCCATTTTTTTTTTTATATTTCTTCATTTCTTTCTCAGCACTGTGACTGAGAAAGAAAGTCTCATGTATTTGCGCCATTTGGCCTTGTGGCCGAATGGCGCAAATAAATTTGCCTCGCCTTGCCTTGCTTTTTAGCATGAAAAGTAACATTATATACCATTACATTTCACTAACAGGAGAACTGTGTCGATGCAGTGTTTTATTTGATATGTGAGTCATCAGATGGTGCTTAGGGGGTCTATTAAGCTAATTCATGTTCAAGATAAACAGTAAATCTGTGAATTTCTCTTGGAGATCATTAAAGTATTTATCTATCTATCTATCTATCTAAATCTATCATGAGATTAATTTATATCGTGATCACCAATGGTGGTGAGCATGAATAATATTAAAATTGGCCTTATATATATATATATATATATATATATATACATATCCATGTGTATATATAAAAGGCCAATATTTGTTTATTTAGTTATTTTAATAGATCTTTACTGAGATCTGTAAACATATCATTAAAATAATCCGGCCCACTGAAAATAAATGCATGACAAAGTTTCTATGAATCTCATTTGGTCAGAAATCTTTTGATTTTTGCTCTATTTTTAAGTTGATAGTAGGCTGATTTTGATATTTTCTTAATGTGGTTGTTGAATTTCTGGTCTGAGTTCATAATTGCACCCAGATTTCTGGCATAATTTGTTAAGTGACATGGAGTCAAGAGGAACACAGAATTACCCTTTTTTTTCTGGGTTAAACTGTAAAAACTTCTGACACATCCACTCATTAACTTTATTTATGCACTTACTCAGCAAGTATAAGATGCTGTGGTCATTCATCAAAACTGATATTTAGAACAGTGTGTGCATGATTTGTGTGTTGGTTCAAGACTGGTATGTGATGAATCACATTGAACCATATTTACTGATCCCATTAAAATAAACAGACACATTGTTTTGCATATCTGCTAACAAAAAGTACTCCCCTAGCATAGATCACAGAATTCAAAGAATTCCTTTTCAATCTTAATTATTCAAATCTTGTCACTGATTGGCAGATTCCATGTGAAGACAAGTCTCCTCTGTGTTGGACAATGCCCCAAGATTTTTCAAGTAAGTTCATTTGCATTTGTTTTTGCATTGGTGCAAATCCCGGATGTTGCGCAAACTTCCAAAATGTATATAAATGCACCTTTAACATGATCACCAATGTTGTGTGGAATAGGACCTGACATGATGGATTTCTGTGTCTTTTCCATCCTGTTTGGTGAGTCAATTCAGCTTTTTTTTCATATCAATTTAAATTAATCTAATTTCTAAATTCTAAATGAAAAGGCACGTTAGAAATATTTCGTGTGACACTGCATGATACTGTTCTCCAGGTATTGTTTATTATGAACACTCGAGTTTAGATTTGCATCAAGAATGACAATTACTTTTAATGTGATACAGTATATATTCAGGCATGTTGTAAACCAAAGCTCAGGTATAGTGATTTATACACACATTTTTGTAATGCAGTTGAGCTTTTACATGTCTTTTGAAATGTGAATGTCATTTCCTTTTCGCAATCATTATTTAATTCATATTTAATTCACTGTATGAATTCAATAATTCAGTAGTCCTTCCGTTCTCAGATATAATATATTTTTTCCCCCCTTTCATCCTCTAGGTTCATTTTTTGTTCTCGGCCGCTGTGTTTTCCCAGCTGGTAAGGAACATAAGCGGTATTCAATGTCAGATAATAAGCACCTCACAAAAAGATTTTTTTTCATTGGTGACGAAGTTCTTCTGTTTTGTGTAGGGTCGTGTGATGGATATGAAAACATAACTGAGCCATGGCGCAATATTCTGTTTACATCAACTACTTTCCCTGGCTACTCAAAGGAGGACACACATCTTGTGGGGAAATGGTGGCGATTCACAGGAATCGGTGGGAACAGAATCAGTACAATATGTAGGAGACAGACTGGCGGTTTCTACTATAATATCCACTTGTCAGCCACGTATCCAACAACTGAATCTGAAACTGCCACAGTAACATCAGCATACGGTTATATTGGATCATGTAGTAGTCATCCGTTCCACATCGAAGTGGTCCTGTGTCCTGGAGGATTCCATATATACAAACCACTGTCTCATCCTTATGGCAACATGGGTTATCCAACCTGTAAGGAATCAATATTGATTTTCACTAGTACAAAGTCCTAATCATATATGTTTTATCAATGTTGAAAAAAATCTGTTGAAATTTCACAGTTTTCCATCCCATTCTCTGTCTGTTCTCTCTATTTAGATCATTTGGAGTGTAGCTCAAACTCCTGTGGGCCTCTTGCTCAGTGCGGGTCTGATGGAGGCTGCAGTTGTATTGCTGGATATGAAATGCTTCAAGATCGCCTCCCAGAGATAGATGCTTATGCTTGTGTTGGTCAGTAAATATAATGTCATCACTTTGATCTTAAAAGTTAATGCAATTTCAGTGGAATCATTTTGTGTTTGGAAATTTACAATGAAAGACTTAACTTGATTTTGCATTCTCTCTTGTTTTTACTGGCAGACATAGATGAGTGTGAGAATACTCCAGGGAATTGTGGCTCCGATTCCAAATGCAACAACACGATTGCATCATTTTTCTGTACATGTCTGGATGGATACGGTGCCACAAATGACTCACTCCCAGTTCAAACCAGCAATCCATGCATAGGTGCTTCTTTAAAGAATAAAATCCTCACTATCAACACAAAACTGCTCGTTCTGTTAGCTTGCATTCAATTTATTGTGTTTATAGCTGATTTGCTGGCTGACCATACAGTTTTATTCTTTGTCCAGATTTAGATGAATGTGTCGACAACTTGTGTGGTAGTGATGGATCGTGCATCAACAACGTTGGAAGTTATGTGTGCAATTGCCACGAGGGCTTTCAAGTTGTTGCCGGTGCAACTCCTGAATGCCAAGGTTTGATAAAAGTCTACAGACAAACTTCTATCTAGCCAACTCATATCTAAACCAGTACTAAATAGATACCTATTTGGTTTTACTGGATGATAAGCTCACAATTATGGATGTCATATAAATCCATTTCATCTTCTTGTCCTATATATACATGCAAACACAAATCTTTAGTTTATATTACACATTTATTTTAGAAAGGAGCACTTCCAACCTGATCACAACGTCCCCACATCTGTTCATCTTCGACAATTAGCATATTTACAATTGTGGAATCTTATTTCAGAACTTGATGGTGTGTAACTTTCATTCTCAGATATTGATGAATGTTTCAACTCCACTGTGTGTGGCCCAGAGGCTGACTGCACCAACACACCCGGATCTCATTCTTGTGCATGTCACATTGGCTACAGGCCAACTAAACCAGACGAGGAACCAAACGAAGAAAACATCTGTGTTGGTATTTACATCGATGTTCTTCTTTGGCAGTAAGGACTCAACTGTCATTTCAGGGTTCATCACCAAAGAATGTGAGACAAGACCGTTTGTTTCAAGTTGGATCCCATTTGAATCTAAGAAAGTGCCTGAACAGGGGGACTGAGCCTTGAGCTTGCAAACAGAAAATGCCAATCCAATTGCAGAATAGTTTACTGTTTCATTTGTGTTCTGTAGATGTTGATGAATGTGCGGAAGATGCCACCATCTGTGGCCCCAATGCCAACTGCACAAACGCAGTTGGATCTTATGTGTGTTCCTGCCACCCTGGTTATCGACTGAACAACCCCGACGCTCTAAAAAGTGGCACTGATCCATGCACAGGTCTTTCTATCTGTTAATCAATAATGCTTCAGACATTGACTATATATATATACACACACATACTGCATTCTCCCTTATGTTTCTAATTGTCTGTTTTCTAAACTATCAGATATTGACGAATGCAGTGAGACAACTGGTATATGTGGGGCACAGACTGTGTGTACCAACCGACCAGGGACTTTCTATTGTTCTTGTCCTGATGGATTTTACCCTTCGACTGGCATTATCTGGACAGTTGGAATTACATTTTGTGAAAGTGAGCCTGAAATTCAATTACGACATTGACCCAATACTGTTTGACGCTTATGTGTACCAAGTACATTGTATATTTAATTTAATTGGGTTTTATTTTTCTTCCCCATTCTTATTTGACAGTGCTTCAAGAAGTTCTAGACAAGTTAGAGCCTGCAGAGGTAATTTTACTTTTTCACTTTTATTCCATCTTAAAGTCCCACGGCGATTGAGTTCTCTTTCATTTAAGACCTGTTGCAAATTTATGAGCGCAACCTCTAAGATTTGTGTGAGAAATCATCTTCCTAAATTCCTTAATTCGCCGTTTTATTAGTAACATTTACTTTTCCTGTATTTACACCAGTTTAGGTTTTTTTCTGTTGCTGCAATCAAAACAAATATTGGCAGTTCAGATTTTATTATATAACATGTGTTTGTGAGGATTTTTATTATAACTTCTTCACCATTTCTATTAACATTTTTTTGTATCCATTAGGAATTGGAATTATTTGCACCTTTATAGTTATTTCAACAATAATAGGCATAAATTGATTTATCCCAGTTGGAATATGAACTTTATATACACAGACTCATGTTTCATAAATTGTCAGACTATCCACCTTTATTTAAGATATAATACTTTAAGTACCTGCCATAACATCTAAGACTGTGTCTTGTATTGGCATCCTTGTTGAAGGGACAGACCAAAGAGAGGAAGTTTCTTGACAACATGGATGAGCAGCTGAAAGAAAACAGTGAAATACTCTTGCCAGAAGCGGTCAGTAGAAAAATACTCACCATAACACTAAAAGCTTTTACACACAGTGTTTTCTTTTGTATCATCATGGAGTTGCACAAATTAGCATTCATAATGCACTAGTTTATATCAAGTAGATAATTTTTTGAATTGTTTGAACTGGTTTATTAACACAAGGACCTCATAAATCAATTTTTATAAGTTAGACAGGTTTTCTAATGTATGCCAGGGTAATTTTACAACCTTATACTTATTTATGAGAGTAACTTTACATAACTTTCTGTTCTCTTTCCAATTTTTCCACAGACTGTGGCAAACTGCTTCTCAGCATCTATGGTACTTGCTTTTCTACTCATACTCATAGGAGGATTCAGAGGAAGTTGATGTTTGTGTAATCTGCCAGGGGAACACGTTGGGCAAGGTGAGTAGTGAAGGAGACGGGGAGACTGGCAGCGTCATCCTGGGCCTCTCAGATCTTTTAGTTTCTGCAATGGTGCAGGCAGGTCAGAACCAAACCAGCTCCACCATAAAGAACCCAACAGTGGGTATGTTTACCTCACTTTGCTGCAGATGGTTACCGTTTACTGAATGATATATCAAGTTGCTCAAACTCGTCTCTGTGTCCTAGATTTAAGTCTCCAAACTATTGTGCCTGGAGGCAACAGTACATCGAGCTCTTCTCTCTCAGCCAACGGAAACACCATGGACATTAACTTGGAAGCTCTGGCCAAAAACAATAATGGTGAGAGGAAAGTACTAATGGAAAAAACAAAATACTGTAGATTACAAATACATCCATGACACATACACATCTAATACCAGTGATGCACCTTGTATGGCACTGGTATTGTAGTAAAATCACTTTTGCATGTGTCTATAAAGTTTTATATCTCAACATATTGATATTTATGAGTCTGTATTAAGGTTTCTTTGTGCATGAATGTAATTTGAGCATACACAAATGTGCATGCAGATTTGTATATACATATTGCAATTTATATGTAAGTAATATATATGTCTGTGCCAATGAGGACCAATAGCTGCAGTCACTTCTCTTTTAACTCTCCAAATTAAAATGATTTGTACAAGTGGATTTTACTGTTCAACAATTACAGTTGTCCATAACTTATAAAAGATTCAAAATGGCCAGGCTGCATGTCTTTTGGTCTCGTTATTATTGTTAAGTAGCACTGTGGTTGAGCTCAGTGTTTAGAATAGAACTACACCAGACCTCGCATGCCAAAAGTGAGCATAACAAATTATAATGTGAAAGTAGCAAATTACATAATAATTTTGACTATTCTGAAAGTCACCTCAATTAATGAATGCGACAGCTATCCCCTCCACTGTATGCATTTTTGATAATCAAACTGGACAGAACCTGGAAAAAAGCTGGTATTTCTGACATTGCAGCCCTATTTTGTATTATCACATTATTGGCCACAGTTGTTGCATTCTGAAAGACTTTCTTATTAATTAGGTAATATGACACTATTGTCAAAATGTTGTATCAATAATGGATCAAATATCGTTTTAGGGCAATTATTACATTATTGGTTGTTTACAGTGAGCAACCGAGAGCTTTAAAAATGACAGACAAATCTGTCTCAATGCAGAAGAATGGGGTGAAGGTGAGGATGGGGATATTGACAATCCAGACATGCAGATCAAGGTTTACACATAACAATAAAGTTACATAGACGTTTTAGGACTGAGGGATGAAACCAGAGTGTTCCCCAAAAAACATATGTACATACATGGACAACTTGAAAAGTCACTCACAGAAAGGTCAAGTCCAGCCTCAAAATCAAAATCTCTCATGAGGCAGGAGTGGCAAAAAAAAACAACCAAAAACACATGACATGCACATACAAATCTGTGTCAGAACACATTTTATTACAAGCAAACAAACCTCATGATAAACAAACATATCATCACACACATACAAAAACATATACAAATTGACATCCACGCACACGCACACGCACACACACACACACACACACACACACACACACTGCACACTGCACACTCACCAAAGTCTTTTTGTTATTTCATCCAGCAAAGCGTTAACATGAAACAAAACAAAATAGTGTAAGAAAATTTGAAAGAAAGTTGGACAGTGATGTCAATGAAATCGGATTAAACTGAATCATGTCAATGTTTTGTGTATATACCCAGGTTCTGCAGTCGCTGCCTTCATGACATTAAATGGAATGGAGAGTCTTCTTAGCCATCGATACTTTGAGACAGAAAACAAGACGGAGATGTACTCTGATGTCATCACTGCTATTGTACCCTCCATAAATCACACCAACCTCACAGAGCCGGTCAACTTCACCATCCACCACAAAAAGGTGGAGCAGTTTCTTTTCCCGTGGAATGAAAACATGCACAATATTTTTCTTTACTATAAATCTGTATTCCTAAATTAATATATATTTTTTTTTTAAGATCTTACCTGAATCAGGTTTGGTGACCTGTGTGTATTGGGAGAATAAAACAGATGCAACAGAAACAGGAGAAAGAAGAGAGACTAAGACAGAAAACACTCAAGCCATGCGCTGGTCAGTAGAGGGCTGCTGGGTCGCATACACTAACGAAAACTTCACCGTGTGCAGCTGCTCTCACCTCTCTACATTTGCCCTGATCCTTCAGATAGGAGAGGTATAACAGATTCCTGTGTGAAATATGCACTTAATCACAGAGGCTTTATGCTCTAAGTGTGTCTTGACTGTATTCTCTGTCTTTCCCCCTCCCCTCCAGCCTCCTCCGGAAAGTGATTTCTTGGAGTGGTTGAACAGAATATGTGTGATTGTGGGACTATTCTTCTTTGCTTTGGCTGTGCTCACATTCCTCTTGTGCAGCTGGAACCCCAAAATCAACAACACAGCCCGTCTTCACCTCTGTCTCAACCTGGGCCTGTCTCATCTGTTACTGCTGTGGAATGACAGATTCCTTGAGGATGAGGTGCAGTGAAGCCACACTACAGCCTCTGGCAGTCAAAATAAGCACTGAATTGGCAATTTGTTGGTTTCAAGATCATTTCTGTGTTTCTCCAGACTGCCTGCACCGTCATGGCAGGGCTTCTGCACTTCTTAATTGTTGCCAGTTTTGTGTGGATGCTTCTGGAGGCCCTGCAGCTGCATTTGCTGGTCCAAAAGCTCTCCAAGGTGCAGGTTATCCAGAGAGATGGCCTGCCGAAGCCACTTCTGTACCTGATTGGTTATGGGGTTCCCTTTGTGATTGTGGGTGTTTCTGCACTGGTATATTCTGATGGATATGGAGCTACAAAGGCAGAAGCGTAAGTGGAATAATCAATGTTCAGTTGATTTTAAAAATCAGTGGTGCAGGATTGGATTGTAATGTGTGTGCTTGTCACATTCTTTATTACAGATGCTGGCTGTCTCTAGAGCGAAACTTTAATTGGGCTTTAACAGGGCCAGTGTTGACAATCCTTGCAGTAAGTATGTTTTCTAAAGATCATAATCAGCTTTAAAATTAGCTTTGATAATCATTAAAGAAACAAAGTGGTTTCTACTAGTAAAAATAGCTTCATAACATATTATTATTATTAATTAACATTACTGATTTTTTTTAAGGAAATCTACTCTATGTTTTTATCAATTTCATTATAGCAATTAAAATTGGCAGCACGTTGGGAGATGAGGACAGTAGTATTTAATTTTGTAATTATATCTTGACCCACCGACCTGTTTTGGGCTGTAATTTCTGCTCAATTAAAACCAAAAGTAATATAAGGTTCTCTCAGTTTCTCTCATTTCAGTTTTCACAGATTTTGTAGATGTATGAAGAAGATCAGATGGTGTGTTGTCTCCTGTTGATCACCATTCCATTCATACATGGATATAAAATTCAGTTACATGACAAAATAGTATCTCTATTACCAAATTCAATTAGACTCCCAGGGGTTACTCAACATGCTCTATTATCACCAGTTATAAGCAAACTCCTTTGATATCTCCATGTCTGAAAGAGCAGTATGTGTTCAGCTGCAGGTTGGTCAATAAATGTCACAATGCTTCAAGTCACAAATCTCATTTTAATGTTAAACTTCCAAACTGCTGAGTCGTGCCTCTGAATCTGTAGGATATATATATATATATATATATATATATATATATATATATATATATATATATATATATATATATATATATATATATATATATATATATATATATATATATATATATATATCATCTCCGTGTGACTAAATCCAGGTTTGAAAGTTGAAGCCCAACTGAATGATGTTGGAAAGTTATTTATGGCCGAATGGAGGAAAAACCTGTAGCTGTGCCTTCACTCGATTTATGGAGACTTTATCACCACATACAGTTCTCATTTGGTTGAGAAGCTGGCTGTGCATGTATTTATCTGAAACTGCAGACACTGGCTACCCTAACATAGCCATGCATTTGTCTCTGATGCAAAAAAGGTGAAGCAAATGCACAAACCTTTTTGCATTACACGAACCATGCAACCCTTACAGTGAACAACTTCCTCTTCCTCATAGCTCCAGAAAATTTGCAAACATTTGCATGACTTAAACACAATCAAAGTGCTTCAGTGTAACATTTTATCTTCAGTCAAATCAAACTATTAGCCAAGACTTCGTTTGTAACTCAAACTCAGTCAGAGTCTTCTTAAAGTACAGGATTCTTTGCATTGATAAGACAATGGTGCTGCTCAAAGGTCAATACTTCAATTGTATGTGTTTTAAAGTATATACTGGACTATAAGGGAATAACATTTTGAAATGATGTGCTTCTTCTTCTCCTCTACCAGCTGAATTTCATCTTGTTTTCTACTACTTTATGGAGTCTCAGACCGACTTTGGCAAACATGAGAAGTGACGTCTCACAGTCTAAAGACACAAGGTCAGTGTGTGCAGGTTGACTTGCACCTACGTTGTTTCTCATATAGCAAACTCAGCAACCACAAACTGCTAGAATTGCTTGACAGTATGTTACATATCTTTTTTTTAAAATTATGATTACTTTTGGTGCCAAATTAGACCTGTGCTCTCCCTTTTCTACCATCTACCATCCCTCTGATTCAAATTTTGTCCCAGCCTGAACAGTCCTGATTGAATTTTTTTTTTTTTTTTTACAAGGCCAAACATGCAAGGCAGTCTTGTAGATATTAAATACATTAACAGTTTTACGGCATTAACACAAAACCTATGCTAGTTCAGTAGACATTAAGGTATGCTTTTATAAATGCATATATAAATCTGCAATTCAGTTAGAAACAAATCATAAATTTCACTGTATTCACATGCTTCGCTCAGATTTATTTGAGCAAATGTAATATTACATAGTTTGTTTTGATTTAAAAAAATATCAAAAATAAAACATTTTATTTGCATTATTGCAATCCGCTATGCTATTTTGTATTTTATCATCTCTTTTGTGTTTTTATATGTATTCGGTATTAATCTAATAATTCATATTAATGGTAACAGGATTTCTGTTTCAGATTCACAAATTACTCAGAGAAAAAAATCCCTTGTCTTCCTGTTTACAGATTAATTATTTTCAAGATAGTGGCTCAGTTTGTCATCCTGGGCTGTACCTGGATTCTGGGCCTGTACCAGATAAACCTTTTCTTCCAGGTCCTTTTTATCATTCTGAACTCCCAGCAGGGCACCTTTCTCTTCATTGTCCACTGTCTGCTCAACAAGGAGGTAAAACATTGCATGGATATCATTAGCACGTTTAAAAGAATAGGACTTTAAATTAAAATTATTTTTTTTAATCATTTTGTCAATAAAGGTTCGAGGGGAGTACATCAAATGGCTGACCTGTACTGTCAATAGAAACAGAGAAGAATCAAAGGTAAGTTAGGGCCAATAATTAACAAAGCATAGGGTTTGAATGGGAACATTCAGAAACACTAAACCCTTGAATCACCATTTAATGGCGATTCGATGGTTTCGTGTTAAGAAGAGCTCAATAGCTGAAAGCTCTGCCTCCAATTCTACTTTTAGAAAACTGAGGCCCGTTATGTTAAAATATCTTTCTTGCTTTGTAGTTGTATGCACTAAACTGGAATGCTTTATCCTAATAGAAAGATGTGGCATCGACTGCTGAAGAAAACGTGGATTGATGATAAAAGGAAAATCAGAGGAGATGTACGGACCTCAATCTCACTAAACCAACTCATTAATTTAAATTGCATCATTGCTCGACTTTAAAAACAATGTAGTCAAGATACTGAAAATGTTTCTTGCTTGGAGTAGATTGTCTGTGGGTAATCACATATTTACAACTGCTTTAATTATATGAACATCATTTAAAAAATACTGTGGTTTGGTATTTATCAGGATAGTCACTGAGCTGTCATGACAGGGCTAATAGCTGTATTTGTAGTATATTTCTTCCCTCGCTGATGTTCACTCTTTAAATGCAAGTCATATGAAACCCATCATATTTCACCTAACTCTCTTGTTGCTTAAAGTCTTTTGTAAATATGTGAGTATCTGATGAGACACCGGGGTATAAAGAACCCGTGGGAGAATAATGTAACCTCTGGATTAGTACGATGACTAAATGTTTTGTCAGATAAATACAGTATTTCTTTTTTGTACCTGTGAACACTATGCGCTTTTTATTGTGTGTGCCGATGTTTTCTTTTATTTAGTTCTTTGCCTGTTGTGAAGCAGCACACCTATTTTGATACCTTGTTTAGTTCCTCTAAACTAACAATAAGACAAACACAACAGTCACATATTTGATGAATATACACACTTTATATTAGTCAGCTCTTAACAATTTCTATAAAAGTGAATTTATTGCACCATAGGGCCCAAAAGTGTGAAGCGTATGACCACAGGCTAGTATATTTCTTTACATGCATCCATAAAGCGGATGTTTTTCTGATCGGTTTTGCACTTAACAAAATATTTGATTGTTTAGAAACAGCAAACAATGGTATTCATGTTATTCTTTATGTGGCTGGCAAGCTTCTTCTGATCACTGCTAAACAACACCCACTCTTTAAAGTTCCACACTTTTTTACATACATGAATGTTTATATTACTCAGGAGATTAATTGAAAATGTTCACCCACCAAAGAACTTTGTGTGCACTTGACCAGATTGAAACTTGGAACATTAAAGTCATTACTTGAATTGGTAATGATTGCAACACTAAAACACTACTCCAAAGAGATTATGTTATTAATCCTAATAATCATTAAAAAGAAAAATAATAAGAGAAGAGTTCATTTAATTTACAAAGTTTCCAAAGGGAGAAGACTGTGCATCGGACAGGGAAAAGAGAGTAAAAAAAAAAAAGTCTACATATGACACTATAGGAGAAAACAGATTAGACTACGTTACCACTGCCTGGGTAATGATTGTATTGAAAGCCATAATGAGAGGTCAAACCTGTGTTTCATTGGAGACTGTATACATAAAAATGTTCATCTGATTAACTGACCAATTGCTTTGTTCAAATGTCAAGCATTTTACTCATTTTAATGCTTAATCTTTTGATGATTTGGCTTTACTGAGAACGTGAACAAGGATAAATAATGGTGAGAGAGGAAGAGAGGGAGGAGTGCATTAGTTAAATACATCACTGTGAACATTGCATCGTCAAAATACCCAGAACTGCTCACAGATTGTAATGATAGAATAGATCTTTGTTATTGGATTAAACTAATCAATGAAATCTTATCCTTTAGGCACCTTGCTTAGTCACTCCTTCGTCCATGTTTTTTTTCATTCAGATTTGTATATGGATTTTTTGTTTGTTTGCATGTGCAAAGAAGGAAAGCGTTTGTGTGCAAATGTTTTGTTTAAACTGTGAAAAGTCAAAACTGATCATCAGATTTTTCTCGATAAATTTGTTCAGAATAAATAAACTACTGCACCAACTTTACAATGTGTGAGTATTCATTTATTTTTTTGTCTTAATCACAGAAAAAAAGTGTCGTTTTTATATTAAATAATGTATTGGACCTGGAAGACTGTTTCACCAAACTTTTACGCACAATTGTGGTATATATATGGTTGGCCTCCTTCTCATGACCAGGTTCTGCAGGCCAGCAATACATCCAATCTTGTCTGGAGTTTATTTACACGATGCCTTTGACAAAACTTTTTGTATGGTGGGCACGTTTTAGTATTCGAACTACTCACACTGAAATGTGACCCACAGTCTTTACATGTTGTGATACATTTTCTTGTTCAGGGTATCCCTGTGTTGGTAGGGCCACAGACACAATGCAGGAATGTGAAAATAGTGACAGACATACTGTATTTTCTATGTGGTATTTATTTCATTCACATTGATAAAATTATAACGTTCCCCCTCGATCACACTGGATAGCTTATGAAAAAAAAAAAGAAAGAAAAAGAGTGAATTCAGCACTTTGTGAAATTACCAATATTAACAAGTAGAGATAAATAACTCCAATAAACTGTGATTGTGTGTATTTCAGCAGTGGTGCATTCTATATAGATATGGAGCTACTAAGGCAGAAGTGTAAGTAGGAAAAACCTCAACATCTGGGTTTTAGTCGTATCCTGATGTTTATCATGTCTGATAAAAAAAAAAAAAAAGTGTATTTGTTCTTCTCTGTTACAGGTGCTGGCTCTCTCAACAGCACAACTTGAACTGGGCTTTAACAGGCCCTGTGATCGCCATCCATGGAGTGAGTCTACTTCATATTTGCAGAAACATTCAATTTGTTTACGCGTCTAATTTGTAACAGCTTGGATTCACCGTCAGACGTATGACAGTTTGAAATGTCTTTGAAAGTCATCCAGTATTCTCATGTTACTCAAGTTCTCTCGGTGTTTGAAAGGCTTGCGATGCGTCGCTGGATTTACGGTCACAGACGTCTATTTCTGGTTGCTTACTCATTTTATATGGAAGGATTGTGATTCAGCTTTCAGCAAGTTGAGGAGACAAAAGAGGCCGGATTCTAAATGTTGAAAAGTACAAAAACTGAAATTTGCCTGAATAATGATTTGCCATAAAATTACAGAATACGTAGATGATTTTCGGAGTCTAAGAGGGATCAATTCAGCAGATTTGAATAAACGGTTATAAAGTTGAAGAAGCTCGATTACACATGGGATTTTGATCGGGTTGCAAAAACCCTCCCGCTGTCACCTGTCAACAGATGAAATTTATTTCCATGAATCAATCACAGAGATTTGACATATTTACTTGAAAATGCATCTTCAAGTACATATGTCAAGTCTCGATGGTTGATCGAGACTTTCTAACAAATTGTTTTGTTTTTCAGTTTTTCATTCTGATTTGCTATTGAAGTGGCTTTAACTACAATGCACTGGAGATCAATCCGATCGCCTTCAGTGGTAATGATTATTCGGTACATAGGGGAATGCAGAGATCAGAGCAATGGTCTATCTTTACATCCCTCACAAACGGAATGACAAAGTGTGTCAAAGTGCTTAATACTCACCCAATATGTGCTCTTTTATGTTTGTTTTTTTTTTCTCCATAATTTGAATCGGATGATATTATGTGCTACTCTGTGGAGTCTGAGAGCCACGAAAAGGGACGTTTGAATTAATCTCTTTATATTAAGTGTAATTTTACTTGTCGCAGTTTTAGCTGCATTATCAAAAGACTAAAGGAACATTTGACTTGATTAAGTTATGAATATCATAAATCCTAAATAAGAATAATAAGAATGCAAACTTAGTACAACTGTATTAATACAGTGATGCTCAGGGCTTTTGAGACATCCAGCATACATCTCAGCTTTAATGAGCTCTTTTTTCTATTCTTGCAAATGACTTTAGCTGATTAACACAGTGACAACTGCATATCAATGAACATAAAACCATAATAATAGAAGTCCTCGCAGTGCTGTGCCACAGTGGGTAGGCTTTGTTAAAACTGGCACAATCTCTCCTCCGCCTCATTTGTTTGGGCGAGGGAGCTTTCCCAAAGTTGTATCTCCTCACACTCTCGGTGTGCGTCCATCTAAATAAACAAATTTTGCGCACAGAAAAAACATTCATGTGTCAGATGTTCCTTTTTCTTTCCATTTGCATTGTATTTACGTGAGAGATGGGACACTTTGACATGAGCTATAATTTGCAACACAAATTCCAGAGATAACAGACCCAAACACGCTTTCTGTTGATGTAACAAATGGCTACAAACCATATCTCTGGTTTCTCTACTCACAATTTGAAACTAAAGAAGGCTGCTCACAGTCGTTTATGTTTGAGAGACATTATTAATATAAACTCCATTTTTGTACCATTATCAAACATTCTATGGTATTCTGTCTGCGGTAAACAAATGTTGGGCAGTCTTAAAGTGTTTAATAATCAGTTTTACTTAAGCTATTTATGACCAACAAAAGGAGTCTTTCGTCGGAATATATTGTCACTTCGAAGTTTCCTGATGTGTTGCTTGAAGCTTGTTCTTAAAGGTTTTATTAGTGAATCAATTAAGTTTATGACCTCATTATGCTGCTTACACTAGAGGTTGAGAAAAGCATATTAAATTATTTATGTCACTGGCTGCACTAAAATTGATTAAAAAAAAAAAAAATTGAGTGGAAAATTATTTTGAAAGAAAAAATACAACAGGTCAGATATCAACAGTTTATCTAAGTATTAAATCATGTGGATTAACAGAGCCTGAGCAGCAGGACAGGTGATTCTATATATACATGAATGTTGCAACATTATCTACATATGACGCCAGTGAGCTGATCTATTTGATGACCTCTATGGAGCAATGCGATGCTAATTTTGCAACTTTTGGAGATCCCTTATAACTTATATAAAACTGGGCATAATATAAAACCCATCATGTGAGTCAGTTGGCAAAACAGAGTATTAATCATCAGAGTCAGCTGGTTTTTAATAAGCATGTATTGCATCAATTGAGCTGGTTCCCTTCAGAAAATGACAACCACAGTGATGGGATTAAGGTCAAAGAAGGTGATATAAATGTGTTGTTGAAATCTGAGCAAAGAATGAAAATATTATCTTTACACCAACTCTGTCATTAACTCCTGCTTTCACGCTCTAAAATGCACACACTGAAAAATATGTATAGTTGTGAGTGAAATTTAGGTGGAAAACTGTACAGTACTATAGCTTTGTAATAATAATAATAATAAAAAAAAAATTTTTTAAGCACGAATTAAACATTGTGCCGGTGAGGTTTTCTTTACAGTTTTCACACAATACTAATCCCCCTGCTGTTGCCTCAATTACTTCAATTAACAAAAAAAAACAAAACAACAACAACAAAAAACAAAACTTAATGGGCAGATTTGAACAACACTAGTTTTATTAATGCGATTTTGAAACAATCTGTCACGACAAGTCACATGGAAATGAATAATGTTAGTGCAAAATTTGCATATGTCACACTGATGAAAGAGAGTCTTGTCATCATAACTTGCACAGTAGAGCTATTTAGGCTGAAAGTAATTGAATCAGGTCAACTGGACTTGATCATATGTCCATGTTTTTTTGAGATGTCTTCTACTTTGAAGAATGAGTGGTGCATTAATATAGGGTTAGCCCAACTCACCATGACAATGAGATAATATATGGGGTACTGTTTGGCAAAAGAGTAAATCCAGATATACACCCTTGTGCATAGTCTTGTAATATTCATGTCGACAGTTCATCACAGGGTTGTGAACTCATACTTACACCTCTAGTACTGTAGTTTTGGAGTGACCCGTTAACCTAATGTGTATATTTCTGGATCGTGTGTGTGTGTGTGTGTGTGTGTGTGTGTGTGTGTGAGTGTGTGTGTGTGTGTGTGTGTGTGTGTGCCATAAACAAACTTTGGGGCATTCTTGATAAACTATTCTGGCAGAAATGTATTTCTTAACAACTTTAATAAATATGTAGTTTATATAGCATCCACTAGATGGAACCATACAATCATTTTTTAAGGGGTGTACCTTTAATTAAAAAGGTTTTATAACCTTTTAACAACTCATATTCACCTAAAATTGGTCCTGATGTAAAATCTGATTCAACTGTATTTTTTGTTTGCATTGAATTTCGATCTTAGGTCTCAACATTGTGCGTGTTTTGCTCTATTATTTTCACAAACACACAGGACATCAACAGCAATGCTCATTTTATTGCCACCTTGGGCTTTCTTTTGTATGCAGGTTTTATTTGCACACCAGCACTCCCCAAGCAAAGCCAATGTAATAATTATAGTTTCTTTGCTTGCATGAAAATCTATGGTGCAAAAGGACCGAATGAACACTGCGAACATCAATAAATAAGAGACAATATGCTTGATCTCAAATTTTTAGATGTCTCTTTGTGTTATTCTGAAATAGTGTGTCAAATGTAGATAAATGAGAGAAGCTATGTGCATTTTAATTCTTGATTCTTGTGTCCTGTTTAATGATGCATTGCAATGGTCAGGATCAGCTGGAGCTCCATGTTCTGTCTGCTTGAGTGCTGATTGCATCCCCATTGAATCCAATGATGCTGCCCTCAACTCTGTCCCGGCATGAAGCCACGGATGACACAGCCAACATCCGCACTCTGAAGCCCCCTTCCCACTTCACAAACGCTTTGCTTTCATAAACAGTGACTCAATCATGACTCAATCATAATTATTAAATGTTTTTTTTTTCTTTTTTCAAAAGCATGGATAACTTAAGGGGCTACAACTATTTACAAATGCTGAATAAAATCAGTTGTATGACTGACTGTTATGTTCTATTAAGGGATCAGGCGACATTAAGACAATGTCTATTGCTGATTTTACTGTTTAACATTACAAAAAGATAAATATTATAAAGCCATTTATTTTTTTCACAACTCTGAATAATGTTGAGGAATCACATATTTCTTGGATTTAGTCCCTTTTTTCACAAGTTGTGTCTATGCTAATTGACAAGCTGGCTCAAAAATACAAATCACTCAAGGAGAAAACTGCTCTGTGAAGTCATTTAAAGTTACGCTAAGGCTTTTTAGAACACTTCCACATGGTCTGAGGTTCATTGATTATCACCTCTCATAGTCCATCAGGCATTTTAAAACAGGACTAGAAATAGGAAAAATAAAGTCACAATTCATAGATTTTTTTGCCAACAAGTAAAAAGCCAAACTTTCTGCTTTGATTAGAATTGTATCGAATCTTACAACTACAAAAAATAATAAAATGTGAACACATGATCTATTAGTAATTTTAAAAAGCTGGGATCTTAACGATTCAACAGCACAGTTACATAACCCCCCAAAATTCTCAAGTTCTTCAATTTCCGCAACAAAAATGCTGTCATGATTCCAATGTGGCCCAGGCGCCACGACCGAAAGACGCCAGAGATAGAGGAGAGACAGAACACGGCATTATATTGTTCAGGCTTAGCCTTAGTGTCTCTCACTGGTGCTCCTGGGCTCAATACTATACACGGTTACCATGGAAACACTCACTTGAATCGTGAGGCCCGTCAGCTGAGATACCACGTCTGGTAAACAATCCTGCAATCTGAACCGAGTATGGACGGTACGTGTCAGAGTTTGTCAAAGCGCGTAGACGTCAACCTAAAGGTCGCAGATGCCAGCGAGGTGGCGGGAACCAAGACAGACGCCGTGACAGCTTTAAACTTTTCCTCGTGCCTGTTTGACTTCACTGACATCAGACGAAACATAGTTTGAGCTTGTTAAACTGTCATGGGAGCCTAAATGAGGGGGGGGGTCTGTAAAAGATAATGGATCCTAAAAATGAGTCAGGCAATCATTTGCCAAAAAAGAGCAGGATGTTGAGTATTCAGGTCTCTTCAATTTCATTTAATTAGCTTCACCACATGGGCCCCAGTAATTTTGCAAAAATTTTCCTGTAAGAATAGAGTAGCTTTTGTAACGATGAGACAATGTGACTTAAAAAAAAAAAGAACTTGAAACCTCTTCTTCTGTGAAGGTCACTCAACATAACTGAGCAGTGTTTGTCTATGATGCCATTTTCACATGGATTCACAGCTTTTGGTCGAGGGTTGGCTTTCACTTGTTTCCATTGCATACGGTGCATTTAAAGCAAAATCGTTTCTTGAGACACGGGAGATGTTTTGCATGGACTTTTAGGAGAATTTTCCATGGGAAGATGAGAGAATTTCTTAAAACTGTCGCTATTTGAAATGAGATATAAATGCAATGTCTCCTGATGAGGTTCATTGATGCATTTAGAGTGAATAAATTAACAACAATTTTACAGAGTTGTGAAACAGTGGCATTACTAGTTGTGACCAGATTGTGACTTTCTATATTTGAGAGTGCTAATGTTAACGTGTCACCTTTTATTTTTAACTCAATTTATACAAAAGAAATGGAAAAGAAAGGAGTGTAATGTGCTGTCAGTACATGTTCATTGTAGCTTTAACATTTTCTTCAAGAATTGGTTTACATCAAATCTAAAAATGACTGTATAATATTCCTTGGACCGACTATGTCATGTCAGCTGCTCAAAGTGAATGAATGAGGATCCAATCACAATTGGACACTTCCTTAAGTGACACCATACCAAATAGTCAATGGGCCAGAGGCCAATATGGTACCATCTGCGTGGGCAAAGGCTACCATATATTTTCTAAAAGCCAACAGCCTCAGGTGTCTGAAAATGCATGATAGCCTTTTCAACTTGGTAGCTTTTAGAAATTACAGCTTGGCAAAGATTGGAAATTGTGAAAAAAAAACACGGCAAACTGTGAAAATGTAATATTGCAGTAGCTCAGCATACAAAAGTGATATACAGTCACAGTAAATGCCTACTTATAGATTATTTGATATAGGGAATTAATCACTCTATCATTAAAGGTCATGGTCATGCTCTAAGGTCAAGGTCAATGTCATAAACATGTAACTTTGAAGGCAAGGCTATGGGCTTTCAGGAAATGTGTAATATGCCTTGCAATTTCTGTAATTTCTAAAAGCTACCAAGTTCAAAAGGTTATCTTGCATTTTCAGACACCTGAGATTGTCAGCTTTCAGAAAATATATGGGAGCCTTTGCCCAGCGACTTTGTCAAAAATTTGCTTCTGGCACATGGACTAAATGTGGACATCTACATGAATGGTAAAGTCTAATATCCATTATAAATGTAATGATCTTGATCCTGTGATACAGACATTTACACATAATGACTCCCTTCATCAGCATTAAACAAACACAACTGGTCCACCATCATTTAGCAGATCACAATCACAGAGAATACACAGAATCTGATTTGTGTTTCTTATCTATATATTGACAGCAAAATCAACATAAATGCACAATTGTGTTTAATATGAAAGCAATTCAGACAGGTTTTCTCCTCTCAAACCTCGTGTATACACTCTGAATACAACACATGAAAAGCAGAGTGCTTTGGAACTGGCCTGTGAAATAGCACTTCCACAACTTTACCACTTGAACATGGGAGTTATCGCTTGGTAAGTGAAACACAGTCTTACACCTTTAAAACAAGTCTACACTTAACAAGACAACACCAGTGAAAATACTTCATCAGATGGAGTTTGTGAGGTGTACTGAATCAGTTGCAAGCCTGAGCTGAGCTAGAAATCCTCATCGGATTGTAAATAGCAGCCTAATGACAATTACTACAAATGTTCAAATGTAGTACTTCAAATGTTGCCTCACAAGAAGCAATACATAATCAGCGTGTTCTCAAAAGGAGCTTAAGAAAATGACAGGATTCAGTAATGATTTGGCAATCAGAAAACCAAAGTGACTTTGTATATGAGGACAAAGTTAGGAAAGAATTATTCATGACTTGACAGCTGGTTGAGCTTAGTTAGAGATGCATGCAGACAGGCCAGCAGCTTCGAGTCCCATAAGACAGCTACCCTGAAACCTGACATTTATGGTCAAAGTTATGCTGGATGGAGAAAGAGTCTTTTTATCTTAATACTTCTCCTCTCATAACCCCAGTTACAATCGCTCAGTCTGCTAAACACAACAGTATCTCGCCGAATATGCAGATTACTTTTGATTTTATGGAGACTCAGGTATCTGCAATGAGAAACACCATGACATAAACGCATACACACTTGACGCACATCCTGTCAAAACATGACTGAACCAATTCCTATTTGATACCTCAGCACCATTCAGAGTTCAACCCTTATGCATCGAATTCACCTGAGGACATCAAACTGAGGTAGAGATTAAAAACAAAACAAAACAAAAAGCAAAAACAACATACAAAAATTGGAATCTTAACCTGGTTCAAGAAACTCCTGTCTCCTTTATTATCCATTCTTGTCATGCCCTTTCAAACTACTGACAGTAAGGATTCAGCCAATAAAGATAGCACATTAGAATTAAAAACAGTGTGCAGATATTATTACACCAGTATACCTATCTATACATATTCTATGGGTGCCTTCACCCATGGGTACATCCTGGACAGGTTGACAATGCATCACAATCCACACACAGTGAAACAGATGCACTCAACTTCACATATATCGGGGCAATTTAGCGTCACCAGATAACCTCAAACGCAGGTTTTGGAATTGTCTGGAGACAGTAAAGCAGAAAAAGATTAAAACAAGATAACCAAGCAAAGCAAGAGTTCTAATCAGTACTCCACCATTCATTTGCTTTATCTTGTGTTTTATATTATTGCCATTACTTTTATACTCTTTGCAGTCTTTAGCTATTCATTTACTTCGCTAATCTACACATGATTCATATATGTATAGAGATGGGTGGATATGGACAGACAGACAGATGAAAAAGTAATAAGATTACATGGATGAGTAATTACTCACAAGGCCAATATCCCACAGGAGACAAAGACTTGACTCTGTGGCTGTTGAAAAACCTACCTAATAAGGTTGACTAATAATGATAAAGAATATCAACTATTATTGGTATAATGGCAGCTGTATTCTTGTGTATATGATGCAGCTGATCACACATGACTGCACATCCTTCCAGTGGCAACAGCAGATTTGTTGAGCATCATGCCAAGACAAGCCACTGAGTTACTGCTTAACACTACAGGCACTGATAATGAGGAAATATTAATAAGAGTCTCAGAAGCCCAGCAGTCTCTGGAGCTAATAGTTCCGAGAAGGGAAAAAAAAGAGAGACAGCGATAGAGAAAGCTGCAAGTTAATGAGCTGAAGCATACACGTGCATTTGCATGTGTTTGTGTGCATTTGCTTTTGTGAGTGTGACAGACGAGCGGGTGAGAAATGAGGAGGGGTATGAGTGTTAATTGAGTATGATCACACCTTCAACATACGGCTTCATGTTAACCAGGGAGAATCATTCTCCCTGTTGTTCACAACACCAGGAACAGCTCTTATATCAGAGTTTTTTCCATGTCCTGATTCACAAATTACTGTGACATTCACCTTGACATCTACACTGATTCCTGAAACATTACATGTATACATATACTAGATAAGGGGAAAAAAAGGAAAAACAATCCAGAATACAGTGAAATATCCAAAACCCAAGATGTCCTCCAATTGTGAGTGTGCAGCCTCCAGCATGCACGTCCATAAAAATTCTACACCAATGTTGGTTTGTCATGAGGTAGCACTGATCTATCAGCCTGAGTCTCAGGGTTGTGCTATGCTCACTAATCTTACTAAAACATAACAATCCCCATCAAATAAACTAGAAATAGCAGTAATTTTTTGGTGGGAAATGTCCAGTTAACTTGCAAGGTCAGGCAGCAGGCCATATGTTTGACACAACTGCAAAATGATCACATATGAATGTTTCGTTGCACGCTGCCAGAGAAGAAATAAATGCCAGAAATGACTGCAATGTGTTTACCCAGTTTTTCCTTTTAACCATGAGTGCTTAGACTGAATAATTAAGATCTGTTGTGCATGGTTCTATGATATAGGGACACTCAGCTTTGCTTTTCCTTTTCCTTTTATTTGCTCCAGCATGTCACACAGCATGTCATGCAGTAAACACCAATTAAGGAAAACAAACAGTGAGTTTGTATGTACTGACTTTCAAGGCTTTAAAAGCCTTTACGCTGAAAGGAATGACATATAGGATGCATATACATTACCTCTCTGTCAACTCTTGTGCCTGACATTACCACCACAATGCTGAGCTCAATATTTATTCATATTCATTTAGTCTTATCAGTGTCATTCGTTATTCGTCAGACTAAAACGGTAGTTAACAAAAGTGTCTGCAGGTATCCACTTCACTGTAAAAGAAACCAGCTGTAGAGGCAGATGCCCAATGCAGTTCAAATACATTACTTTAAGCAGAGGTCTATGCATCCTCCTCCTCCTCCCCTCTCTCTCTCTCCTCTCTCTCTCTCTCTCTCTCTCTCTCTCTCCCTCTCTCTCTCTCTCTCTCTCTCTCCCTCTCTCTCTCATCCTCTCTCTCCGTGGTGCTGAGCCTGCGACGTTGGGTAGAAAAAAAAAATCTCCCTCCTCGCTCCAGCCAACAGACGCACAATTGGGAAGAGCTATAAGTGAAGGTACTGTCTGCAAATATTATTTTTCTTCTTTTGAGGATGTGGCTTTTTATACATAACAACATTTGTTTATTATTCAGCTGTAGTGAAATATAGATCACATGCGGTGGATACAAGCGACGCCTGAGCGAGGACGCACCTGCACTATACAGACTTAGAGGCTCTGCTACGCTGAGTGCTGTTGGTGCAACAAGCCCCATATGGCTGATTTTACGAGGGCATAAAACCTTGTTTTCATTTGCGCTTTGCATTTATGCGCGATTTCGGGCCAACTTGTTTCGATGCGAATTATGACGGGATACAATTTGTATGGCTGTGCTTCAAGTCTACATTTCGCTGGGTTTTCTGCAGTAGTTGCTGTGCTATCACGAGACGATATCCCCGCACGTTTGGGGTTGAAATTCCGAACAGAAGTGATCCGAATGTGTAGGCACGGATTTAAAGTGTCTGGTGTTTACGCTGCGTCCTGCGCAGACAGGATGGCCGGGCTCAGTACGCGCCATGGACAGATGTGAGAGAAGGGATTTAATATCGAGGGAGGAATCACGCAGAGGGGGGATAAAAACTGGCGACGCGTGCGTGCGCGCTTGCTTGCTCTAGTGTGTGTGTGTGTGTGTGTGTGTGTGTGTGTGTGTGTGTGTGTGTGTGTGTGTGTGTGTGTGTGTGTGTGTGTGTGTGTGTGTGTGTGTGTGTTTGGGGGTAAATGGAGCAGCTTTCCAGCGGCGTTGACAACAGTCCGTCGCACGACGCACACCACACTTCACCTGCAATAAGGGCTTTGGTGTAAGCTGCCGTTAGTTCAGCCGTGCGCGTGAGCTCGTGCGTGCACGAGCGAAAGAGCAAGAGAGAGACAGAGAGAGAGAGAGAGAGAGAGAGAGAGAGTTCCTGCCAACAGCAGCAACAGTGCCCGACTACTGACCGATGGACCACACAGATTCCTTCGCCCACACATTTCGGACTGCCAGGCACGCGATAACATGAATAACACGAAGCAACTGCGAACATTTAAAAATGATCCACCAGCACGCCGGTTCTAATAATCGCCTGGGAAAGCCGTCTGTGTGCCGGTCGTATAGGGAACATTGGACAGGACGCAGTGCTTCAGCACCACGGACAGCGAATTGTGCTGATGGGGCGCAAAGCGGGTTCTGGTGGGCTGTAAGCGTCACATGTTAAGGAGACTGGATGGTGCGTGCTTGAACATGCACTAATATCTATACGCACTGCATATTAAGAGAAACACTTTGTGGATAGACTGGTTTTCACAAGCAAGGTATCTGTGGTCGAGGCATTGTTTGTTTAGACCAGACGGGATGGTGAAATGGTTGCAGACAATTGTCCTGCAAGGAAAACCAATGCATCACATTTGGCACCCAATATCATTAGCAGTTTTTTAACCTTAACTGAAAAACTAGATTGATAGATAGATAGATAGATAGATAGATAGATAGATAGATAGATAGATAGATAGATAGATAGATAGATAGATAGATAGATAGATAGATAGATAGATAGATAGATAGATAGATAGATAGATAGACAGACAGACAGACAGACAGACAGACATACATATAGATAGTACTGTATTCATCCCTAATTGGGGAAATTCAGATGTCCAGCATCATCCAATGTGTGCCATCCTTAACTAAACACTCTCACAACAGTACAGACTTACAAATAGGAAAAAAGAAATAAATTGCATTTAACGGCAGTAATGCTCAAATGCATGTTATATTCCATCCATTCATCCATCCATCATTCATTCATATATTAATTTCTTCATAAATAATGGAATCTTTGAGATCCCACAGTATTAAAGTTGCCAATACAAGTTTGAAGGCTCCATGCAATGAATGCACAACTTTAGCATTATTTCATACATGGATCCGATAAACTTAGACAGCAAATGGGGGTACCCACAGACATATGTGACATACCAAGGTCACAATGTCACACCGTTGCAGTCATGGTAGAACCTGCATGCCACGATGACTAAACACTTGTTTCTGCTTCCACACCTCGACAAGGTCTCCCCTTTTTTTAGACTCTTAGCAACATTTTCTTTTGGGGGTTCATTTTCACTGTCGTGTTGATCATTATTTCACATTCTGTTGCATTTTGATTGGCAGGTGAGTAACCGCAGGTGGTGGCTGTGCAATAGTGGGAGGGCTCTTATGGGATTTTGAACACTGTCTGAAAGTTGTCCCGGGTCATGTCACTGTGACACTGGCCATCTGCACTGTACTATACAAGAACACAGATTTCAAGTCACAACAAAAGATATTGTCATGATTTCCAACTGAGAAAGCTGCGAATGTCTAGAAGAGAAGAGTGTGTAGCCACCATGAATTCAAAAGCACTGTTTCTGGAAGTCAGATATGGGCAGCAAGAGCCCACATGTATCCTCTCTCTGTTTTATTTGTAGCCTCCAGTATAGTAATGTGAACCCCAAACCAACTGCAATTATCAATTACTACTACCACACATACACACAAACACACATGCAGAGACACATTCAGTTTGCTCTGTTTTTACCAGAATCAAAATTGTCCATTTCTGCAGCTCCTTTTTTTTTTTTTTTCCAATGTAGTAAATTAGCTTTCACCACAATCATTAAGGGAAAACACTATCTACTGACCCTAACAACCTCTGTCTCGGCCTGGCCCCATCAGTCACAGGGCCTCACCCACTTGAAATTCAAATATTTAACTAGCTTCCCCATGATTTATTACTCTGTCATTAGGCTGACATGATTTCCATGCATTGCTTCATCCTTTCTCAGCACCCTCTTCCATGCGTCGCGTGATTCCAGATGTTGCCGCCGTAGGAATGATGCAGTGGCTCAAATCAATTCCAATCACAGATCAGTGGTGTACCAGGAAACGGAGTAGAGGAAATCAGTAGCAGGAGGCAGCCTGAAAGACTTAAGTAATGACCACCTACAAACCAGGCATGCTGCTGTTGTTGCACTGTAATCTCCACTTCATCAGAATGCTATTGAACAACATTAGCCATAATTCAGGGAATCCATAACACTTGTCTGTTGGGGTTGATGTCAAGAGGTGATCGCTGTTTCCTCCGTCGTCTTCACCTCCGAAAAACACTGTACGTTTGGTCAAAATATAAATTGTCGAGTGAGCGAGTGATGGTTGTAGGATTTTTAATATCATGGTTTTTTTTATATAAGGAGTTCTTTATACTGCATTATTTTCTTGAATGTAAAGTGCTATACAAACACAGTTTTATTGATTGATGTTGCCTAGTGGAAGGTAGTGTGTTTATGCAGAACATAAAACCAGAGCCAGTGAATTGCCGTCAGATGTGCACATGCTTTAGCGGTTATTGAAAAGTTAACGACAGCAGTCATTAGCGCTTTTATCTTTGGTTGACCTGAGAGAAGAAGACTCTTAGAGGGCCCAGCATTTTATTAATTTACCTGCTGCTTGGCTCCAGGTCAAATGCATGGTGGTTGTGGGGATTGCGTGTCATGGCGAAATGCTGCAAAGATTAAAATGTGTTTAGTGATGGACAGAATGGGGGCAAAATAAAAGGCATTTTAAACCCTCTTATAGAGTAAGTTGCTTTAGTCTTAACAGCTGCATAAGAGCATGATGATTGAAAAAAAATGTGTAGATGATAAAAATGGATGCAAAGTAAGATCAACATGCAATATATTGTACAATTTGTCTTTCTGACAACTGATAGATTAAAAAAAACAGATGGTTTTGAGAGTGACTGACTGCTTAGACGACTTGCTGCTAATCACATGCTGTTATAGCTCACCATCAACAACTGACTTTTGTAAGTCTGGGAGTTGTTGCCGTTAGCAACTCCACCCTGTAGTTATAAATGCAACCTTGAATGCAAAATTTGCGCACCAGTTCTAAACAGAAGTTTTAATCCACGAAAGAAATCGAAAATACAACACCGAAGCTTCTTACGACAGTCTGGTAGCTTGATTGACAGGCTGGTTGACATTAAATTAAAATTAAACAAGCCACTAATTTCACAGATGCCATAAAACATTTGCTCAGATGACTCATGTTCGAGAAAGCATTATGAAAGAGAGCCATCATTTCCAATTAGTCAGTCAAACATCATTATCAGATATTATGCAAATACATATGGTCATAAAAATGCTGATAGGGCCTTAAGCTGGCCTTGTAATTGAGATTCAAAATAGCCGCATGTATTATTAATTTCCTCTTTGTTTCAGTCCATCACAGCCAACAACTGCTCAGATCTGTACCTCCGCTTCAGCTTCACCTCTCGTGGCCTCTCTTTCCAAACCACGCCCTCCAAATCGATTCCTGCATCCATCAGGAAGGATTATGCAAAGATCCTGAGAGGGATAACCCTTGGGAGGCATTCACACTTGCTTACTCCTCCACACCACCATCTTGGCCGAAGCACACTGTGCTCTCTTTCAGCCTACCAGCTGTTGCATTGCTCTGTTGTAATCAATACGACAGTCATGTTTCACAACAACCGCCACTCCTTCACTGCCAGGAACCTGTGGGAGGTCCCCGTCGGCAAGAGACTGAAAGACATGCGAGGCAGTGATATGCTGACAAGGTCTTAGAAATGCGGAGCCAATGACAGATTTGAGAAACGTGGATGAGGTTTCATTAGCTGTGCTTCCGCAGGGGAATGGATGTGTTGATAGGGGAAGACCTTTGTATCCATATTCTTGAGAGGACGAGACGTGAAACTAGTGCTGAGAGGCCACACAGCGAGAGGGGGCAAAAATACAAGAAATGAAGGAAGCATAGCATGCAGCAGGTGAAGAAACGGCGCAGGAGCAAAACAGCAAATAAGATGCATAGCACACAAGAGAAAAAGGACATAAATAATCAGTAATAACTATGTAGTGAACTCTAAAGTGCATGTTTTCATAAATGTCAGTCTACTTGTGTTAGAAACACAGTGATCGATGATGGAGAAGCCACAGAAATCATTGTTTCAGAGCATTCTTTAGCTAAATATTAACTTTGATTGCCAAGAGAAATACCCAATCTGCTACTTAAAGTCAGCCTTAACCAATTTTAAAATCGCAATCATCTGGTGGCACAGGTGCTCTTTTCTCATTACTTTTATTGCCAGTTGGAGTACCACATGTGTATAGATAACTACCTTTCGGTGATGACTGGAATCCAAATTTTAGTGTTCAGCAGACCAACAGCAATGTTTGCTTCAACAGCAATTACCCAATGATATTACATTTCATCTCCTGTATTTATAGATTCACAACTTTGGGCTTTATGAGCCTAACTGAAGTGACAAAGTGTCACAATGTGACCTGACATTGACAAAATGCTTTTGACAGGGAATAGCTGTTGACTCGACAGAGGAGAGTATAGTGATGCGAGTCTGTCTGAAGGAAGGTGTTGATTCTCTTGTGTTGACAAACTCCAGAACATGTACATGAGAATTTTGATGTGTGTTTTGTGTGTGCGTGCGGACAGCATCACTCTCCCTCGCATGTGCTGGCGCAAAACACATTTATATGGTGTAAGTGCATTTCTACAGGTTGCCTGCTCGGTTGCCGTATTCCTTCACAGTGAGAAGAGCCCTATAGTTCAAATTTGAGTTCTGAGGCTTTTTTGTATGAGGTGTGCATGCTTTCCCAGTACATGAGAATTGTAGTTTATAACCTGACAGTAGATGTGAATGTGAGTCTGCGTAGACCTGTGCTTGGCTAGCCTGCATTTACATTTGCCTATCGTAGTTTTCTTAGTTTCAAAATAGGGCTGCTGAGTCTGAACATACAGAATATACATACAAAAATGTTACTCAATGTTTGACACAAAGTTTAAATTTAATATTAAACAGATTAATTTGAATTATTAAAAAATGTTTTGCTCAACAGTGAAGTTAATTAAAGTCTTACAATTTTCACTTTATAACATTCTAATTATCAACATTTAATACATTTACAATACGTTCTGAAAAAATGCCTCTGTGGGAAAAAAAAGCCTCTAAACCTCAACATTAGCTTTGCAAGATCCTTGTGAAACAGAACAGGTGTGTGGTCAGGGATCATCTCTTCACATACAAAGAAATACAGCTTTAACAAGTGAGATTTTTAAAATTAATTTTACTGTATAAACCACAATTATCATCACACAATTGAGCTTGAGTGTGTCGCCCGATTTGGGAACCACTGAGAATGGCTCCAGCCCCTCAAATGTTAAATTGGATGAAGAAGGATAGATTTGAGTTGCAAACTTGCATCTTCCTGCTTTTCAGTCAGTGCTGATGCTCCACAGTATTTTTGCTTTTTCTGGATCATCACAGCTTCATGATTCACTTTGCAGAATAAGGGTATAATATTTGGACATCATTCCACAATATCGCTATGCAAACGTACTCAATAAAAAGTGATGAGGTTAAAATCTAAATGTCAAACTTAAACCTTATTAGGTTTTGGTGGAGTAAAAATTTCAAACCTTGGGCAAGGATTAGACAATCAAAACAATTCAATAAAGCCTCAAGCTTGATAAAACTTTCAGAGGTTTTCCAAAATGAACTAATCTGATGTAAACAGTATGATAATCTGTACATTCAGCTCTGTCCAGCAGGACTTGACTGTACAGTCTGATTGTAACACTAAGGAGAAAAAAAACACAATATTTTTTTCCATTCAACTTCAGTAAAGCCAAGCATTTGGATTCAGTTTGGATTTAACAGCCTCCGAAAGAAGAAGCTTGACATGACTCATACAATATGCAGCTGTTACTCTTAGGAGAGCTATTTTCAGGCTTTCACTGCAGTCAACTATATACTAATACAAAATCGGCTTACTCATACTTTTACTGTGCTTTATTAGAAAAATGTCGTAACAATAAGCCTCAACACAACTATAATAAAAAAAAATGTGTGGGAGTGTGCATGTTTTTCTTTTTTTTTTGTAGTTGAATGAGATAAAAAAGAAGAAAAAAATCACAGGTGATGGACGAGAGCAATATATTCCAATAGGGTCCAATTAATGCTTACAGATAAAGATGGATGCCGTTTTAATATGATTTTAGGTTGATTGAAAATGAAATCATTAAACTCAAAATGCAAACAGTATCCCAGAATTTTCTGAACACAATTTGCTAAGTCTGGACAAAAATAGATAAACAAACCTCATTTAATATATATAAGCACAGGACTGAACAACTGGGGGAAGTTGATGTATACTAGGACCATGCATGACTGCATGCGTCTTATGCATCTTATGTATGAGCTATTTTTCTCGGTATGAGGATTTCTTTTAGTTTAGCGTAGTATGTTTGTGAGTGGACTGTATTTGCTGTTGAATGAGAATGTCTGCCATCATCTATGTTTTGTGCCAACCCTCGACCATTATCAAACCTCCACCCATGCTCACATATGCAAAATCCCTGGGCATTTGACTTTGGTGAAGAAATGGAGAACGAGAGAGAAAAAGAGACAGAAGATGCAAAGAAGTGTGTAGGAGTGATGCAGAGAGCACTGTAATTGTTAAAGGGTGATGAATAAAAATCACACAGACTACAGAGCAACAAGGAAGTTGTCCTTTATTTGATTTTTATTTTACCTTTTGCATGTTATAGAAGCTTAGAAGACTTTGACACACACACACACACACACACACACACACACACACACACACACACACACACACACACACACACACACACACACACACACACACACACACACACACACACACACACGCACACACACACACACACACGCACAAATATAGGAAAACAATTACACCGACATACTTGCACACACGTACCAAGTGGATTTTGGAATAATGCCTTGGGTTTTTTTCTGAAATGCCCTAGATTCATTTGGCATCTGTGCTGCACACTCATCTCTCTCTCTTTCTCTTTCTCCTTCTCTGTTGTTATCACTCTGCTTTTCCTTTTACTCACACACCCACTGACACTTTCCTTCGCCCTTTCTCGTGTAGCCTGCCTCTCTATTTTTCCATCTCTTTATCCATCTTTTATTCTCTCTTACTCCCTCTGTTAGTACCAACTGCTAAGATCTGGCTATAAATATTTTAGCTCTGTCACCCATACTGCATCTGCAGTTTCACAGGGAGGCAGTATCCCTAGTACCCCCTGCGCCCCTGTGTGTGTGTGTGTGTGTGTGTGTGTGTGTGTGTGTGTGTGTGTGTGTGTGTGTGTGTGTGTGTGTGTGTGTGTGTGTGTGTGTGTGTGTGTGTGTGTGTGCGCGTGCGTGCGTGTGTGCGAGAGGGAGAGAGAGAGAGAGCACAGTTTACTTGCTATGTACAAGTGAAACATCTGTCTGCTGTCTAATTTGCACAATAGCTCACAGAAGCTGAACGTTTCACTGCATTGACCTCAAAATATGTTCAAAACGTTACACACCGAAATGTAACTAGTCTTACAAAAATAGGAGAGAATTGTAGTGTTAAATAAAAAAATACCCTACCTTTCAAATATGGGAAAGCCGAGCGTGTGAGGAGAATGCTATAAAGATTAAAAGTACACAATTCTGTGTTACAGTGCTAACCACTGCTCTATTGTTACACAATAGTTTGTTTAACTGCATTAAAATACCTCTGCTCAGGCATTTCTTATCAATAACTGTTACATATTTGATTCTCTTTGAAGTGCATGGAGTTTTGCTAGGTTAGATCACTTTTGTGCAACTAGGGCTGAATAATTCTGGTATATTCCAATGGATTAGGGATTACATCTTCTACATGACCCTGCCTGCAGAAACACACTGTATTGCCTTTTACATGGCCACTGACCTTTTCTCTGTTTTTTTTTTGTTTTTTTTTGTCATGAATTGTTGACATCCTCTATATCCATGTGTATCTCCATTCATTTTTAAGAAAATAAAAATTGTGTGTTTCTGCAGATGCTTAGTCAAACGTTCGGATTTCAGAGTCTACACTCACAGACCAAAATGTAGAAATAAGCTTTAGTCTGGAAGAAATCGATAGAAAAACAAATGCTACCTTTCCCTCCGGTCAGTAATAATATTGATTGCTGTACAACCTCACTTAAAGCAAGCCAAGGAGGCAGCTTATTTCTTCTTCTCTTTCATTTTTTCAAATACATAGATATTTCTTCTTATACAGGTGTTGTTTTGTGTGTCTGTCTCCTTTTTTTTCTTCCCATTCTGAGTAGAGCTGAATCACACAGATATGCTCCGAACACAAGCAGACACAGGCTGCTGAATGTGCACACACCTTATCCAAAGTCACGCCACAATGCACATATAAAATAAAACACGTACACATGTTGTTACCTGCCATCTGCACTCCCATTTGGCCCCTCAGGGGTTCAAATGTTTTCAAAAATGCGCACATCGGATTCACCAGCCAGGCAACAAATGTTTAGGTGATGATACGTGTATTCATGTGGCTGCATTCTGGACTCCCAAACACCACAGAGATGTTTTAAAGATGAAGATGCAGCCTTAGCTTAAGGTTAGGTGTTTGGCAGGTTTAAACAAGTCATAGGTAAAACTGAATTGAAATTTAAGTTCCTGCATATTTACTTGTATACAATTCCCATGAAATTAGAAAGAAATAGAAGAAAGATACTGTCTTTAAGATCTGGTAGAGTTACTTTTTCAATTTTTCTTTGACAGCATTTATCTATTATAATACTCCCTATAACCAAGATTTTTCCTCAGACCGTATGTAAGTTGTGTGTTTTCTGTTCAGTTTCTCGTTCAGTATGAAAAGTTTTTCCACCTCAAGCAAATGAAGCATTTTCATCCCATGTCCTGTTTATCATCCATACTACTTTATATTCTTAAATTCTAAGTGTTCTTCTCATAAACAGCAACAGACAAACCACTGGTGCGTGGCTTGATGATGACATCTAAAACAACATGCCCCAAAACATGGTTTTCAGAATTTACCTTTTGTCAAACTGATGTGAGTGAATAGGACAAGTCAGAGCACATCTCTGAAAGCCTTTTCTTTATATCTCATCATGTTTATACCCCATTCAGTGCAATACCAGCACACATCACTTACATCCACCTGCCATAAATTATACGTATATTGCTGCAGGTGAAATCAATTCTTCAGAAGTATATGTACATATACATGAGATCTTTTTATGTAAAGAAATCACTCTGTGTGCATAAATGACTGAGACGAACAGACGGGGGTTTATTTCAAGGAAGTGGAAAAATAGTGAGCGCCAGTTTCTTTTGTTACATAACCGATTCAGCTGTCACAATTGTAAATCATCTTTGACCCTTGGTAACATATGATTTAAAGAGCGAGAGATAATGATACGCGTCGGTGGAAATGATCAAGGTATACAGACTTTTCCAGGGAAAAAGAGGTAGTTGTTCCATCCATAAATCACTTGGTTCATTGAAATGTGAAAACTTACAACATTACATTCAATTATTAAACACAATATGTTTTATACGTTAAAATAATTGCTTCTGAACCAACCGGTCAGTTATACTGTAGATATCATAGCGCATGCATGCACGTAAACGATGTACAAAAAGTCAGGACATGTATGCCTAATAGATTATATCCTTTTTATATAACAATGCTTCTTGGCAACTAATCTTATACAGTTGGAAAAGCTGATTATTGTAAGTAATATGCATTTATGGGATGAGCATCAGAGTTGAGGATGGGAGTAGCACTCACTGGAAATTAAAAATTAGACACATTTTCTATGCTGATGCTACTAACTGTCATTTTAAGTCCGACATGGGGATATTAAATGTTGTCAACCTATACACCCTCTCTCTATTTCTTCATCTCTCTCACTCAACCAACACTGCAGTCTGGAGCGCCTGTGACAGATTTTGCCTGGGAGTACTTGAGGACACTTGTGCCTTGAAGGAAAGACAGAAACACAAAGACAGATGGATGGACGAGATGGACAGACACTATTTGTTCGAAGCTTACTGTCATTCCTCCGTCTTTCCAGTCAATTTACTCTCTCTCTGTCAATATACCTGGGATTCACTGCCATTTGCTACTCTGAACATTTGTTTATGGTTTCTGTAGGCATTGGTCATCTTAAAATGTATAATCATGAAAATAATCCTTTAAGACAGAGATCCATATTTAATTTAGTTTTTACACTAATGCTGGTTAATGATACCAGACTTCTTTCAGCGCAGATGCCCAACATGCCTCCCCCGACTTTGTAGCATCATTTACAGTCCTGACTCCTCCACCTGCTCTTTCTCAGTTTGCTAAGTCTTTGTCTTCACTGGCAGCCTCATTTTCTTGCTTACAGGATGTTTACTAATCCGTTCACGCTCGCTGACCCCGAATACTGGCAGAGGGAGAATCGTGCTCCTGCTGCTGCTGTGGTCTGAGCGGCACTAACACGCTCTTAATTTATTCTATCAATCTATGTTTGATAGTACAAAACCTCACGATTCAAGCAGAGTTAAACAAGTTTAAGATTGAAATAGTATCGCTATAACAGTTGTAAGCTTCACAATAAGCAAAACAGGTTTTTCTCTCATTGGTTCTGTCACTTGTTATGTGCTGCTATGTTTTTTTTCCCCTGTAATGAACAAAATGCTTTCAGCTTTTTAAGCGTCTTAGTTAAAAGACTGCATATTCAGGGATTTAAACATTTAAGGAGTGTTTGGTGTTGTTGCAGGCCACACAGTGGTTTAGTTGTTAACACTCTCACCTCATAATGAGAATATTTATATAGCGAGAGTGGTTGTTTTGCATATTTTGTGGAGGTATTGCAATTTCATCCCACAATGTGATGCACTTGACACTTGTTCATGGTGTACAGTGCCGTCGCCCATAGCCCACAGCAGCACCTCTCAACCCGAAGTTGGATAATAAATTAGACAGATAGATAGATAGATGGTGTTCTTGTTTCACAGCACATTGGCACCCTTTAAGTGAATTTCAAGGGCCTATTAAATGCAGCTTCAACATGTTCATACCTTCCAATAATGACTTGGCCTATATATCTTAAGTTTATTAAAATCATAAACTGGCCATGAAGAAAATCTAATGTGGACGCACAGCCTGTGAATTCAAACATGCAGCGATAACAAGCAGCTACTGAAATGTATGATCCACATGTAAACTGATTTCCTGTCCTAACAAAAAATCGTGTGGAATGAGGCATGATAATTAGATGTTTGCTTAATGAAATTACAAATGTGAATTGTCCAGATGTAAACTACACAACTCAGTGATCTTGTTATTTATTTCTGGTGATTTTTTTTTTTTTTTGTTGCTCGCCTGCTGACTGAATTATAAATCTGTTTGCAGTAAAATCCTAGGAAGCATTTCAAGCATAATTAGGCATCTTCCACTGCTCTTTCAACCACAGAAAGAAGTAGACTCATCTCAAGTTTGCATATCTAGCATCATCAAAGAGCCATGGCAAGCTAATTAAGGCACGTCTGCAGTCTAAGATACAGAGCAGTGAGGAATGTGTCATACTCGAAGAATTATTAAACTCAAAAATACCAGAAATACCTTGTACATATTATTTGTTGCAAAATAATACAGGCACAATTGCTGCCTAGGCCAACACACGTGGCTGTAGCTATACATATTCATTCGAGCAAATGTTCTTCACTTCCTTAAACATTTCCCAATTTCTGGACCAACTAAATTATTTTAAATCAGCTGTTTATGCTTGACATTGAAATCTTACATAGAGAGCCTCTACGGCATTCGTATGTATTGTGCACATGTTTATCTACAAAATATTCAAATCCGAAGAATACATCAAGATGTATGTAGACACAGAGAGCTTCTCCGAACAAGAGTTTCTGTAACTCATTTGTGTCACATGCATGCACACACAAGACATGTGTGTGGGTAAGGGAACTTTAGAAATGCTGACTATAGCCAGCTATGAGTAAGGCTTTATGCATGCATGTGCGTGTGTGTGTGTGTGTGTGTGTGTGTGTGTGTGTGTGTGTGTGTGTGTGTGTGTGTGTGTGTGTGTGTGTGTGTGTGTGTGTGTGTGTGTGTGTGTGTGTGTGTGTGTGTGTGTGTGTGTGTGATTCATTTACAGTCTTATTGTGTCAGCAGCTGTTTCTCTTTGATGTGACTTTAAGCGGGAGACAGAGAAGAAGGCAGGCACAAAAGAAGCATATATGTCAGACAACCAGTGGAAAACTACAGGACTTAAAGGGCTGCACATGGGACAGCACTGGAAAATTCAGACTATATACTCAACTACTCCAAATCTCTTGTGGAGGCTCAGTTTGTGTTGGACTAAAGTTTTATAAGTGATCTGACTTATTTCAATATTGATGGGTCTTGTGTACACAGCATTTGGCTATTTTTAGACACGCTGTGGGAGATGCGGGAGTTGTGAGACATGGTGTCCATCTATTATTGACAATGCTATTGAGACGAGATAGAAAACACATTGCTACATCGCCTGTTGAGGGAGCAATGCTGGATTATCCACCGTGCTTGACTATACATACAATGCCCGTCATTGGAGTTCCAGCTGTAGTAGAAAGTGTGATTTGTTACCATGATGGCTCCATTACTATGTTTATAAGTGACATTTTCCAAAATGTGGCTTTACATACAATACAAGGGCATTAAAGCTACAAGTTTATGAGGCTATATTGGATGCCATTCATGCATTGGAGTGTGTTTCAAATTTCTAAATTTAGGAATTTATGGGGTATCTTTAAGACTGGGCATATTTAGAAAGCGATCATATTTTCATTTATGTTTTTTGTTTCTGTATAGTCAGAGGGAATCATTGAAGGCTGATATCAAGCTACATGCAGCAGAAAATTGACGTGACGATCACAGTGACACAAACTCTGCACCAAACAATAGATTGTGGGTTCCAGAGGAGGTCAATTGATCGCACATTCATTTTTATCTACATTTTCTCTGGTGCCACAAGAACGACAATGAGATTCTTGGTTCACTGCATTTAATTATTTACTGCAGGCAGCCATGGCGTATGTTGATGATGTACAGCAAAAAGTGAATTCAAGCATGCAGACAAGATGGCCTCTTGAAGGCTAAAACAACCATCTCAATGAGAAAGAAAAGGGATTTAATTTCATTTTAAAGTTGCTTGTTGTTACAGCCAAAGTTAGTTTTTCCACATAATGCAATCACAAGGGCGATAAAATATCCAGTACTTCCTTGGGCAAGGATTGTTTGTTGATGCCACAAGTTAGAAGAGAATGACCAGACTGGAAAAGACGGCAGGCTGACAAAAGTAACTAAAAAAAAAACATTTGTAACAGCAAATGTATGCATGATACCGTCTCTGCACACGCAAAACGTTGAACCATCAAGCAGCTAAGCTGCGGTGAAGATGAACCACGGGGGTCTGCTGTCAGCTGGACAAAAAGTTTTTAGAATTCTGCATACATACCAATAAAACCAGCCTAGTAGAGGTGCTGTTAAGGCGTGAGGAATATTATATTATATTTACATACTTTGGGGCCTTTAATGTCACCTTAAGTGTTTAAAGTATAAAGTATTTAAATACCACTACTCACCTGGGTACTGTCCGCACTGTGACCAGAGTGCTCTCATCTTCCCATGAATCCGAGGTTACAGTTCTATTCTTACAAAATATACATGAGGGAGAATAATAAACTATTATGCTTCACTATTTTTCAGTGACTCGGAAAAGTGTACAAGACGATCAGCTTTGACTATTCAGGAAAGATATTATGTGCTACTTTAGTCTGCCAATGATTCACCTCGAATGTGTGTTATTAAATACACACACACACACACACACACACACACACACACACACACACACACACACACACACACACACACACACACACACACACACACACACACACACACACACACACACACACACACACACACACACACACACACACACACACACACACACACACACGCACACACACCTATTCTCTCCTCTAAATGTCGTTCTCAAGTCATGGTGGTGAAAAAAAAAAGCTGTTGGGTAATCTATCTATCTATCTTTTTTTTTTTAGGTTGTGTCATTCGTAATTCTAGTGAAAAATTTTCGGTAAGAATTACCGAATATAATATCACACTTAGAGTCTGTTTCAGTGGTCAGTGACAAAACGCTGCAGCGGGATGAGTGAAGATGAGTGAAGGCAAAGTCTACTGTGATTCCACTCGCGAGGCTGTCGAGCTGTGAGCGAGAGCTGATGAGATCTGTCGTCGTCACTGTGTTTTCGCGACGCATGTGCTCTGGTCTTCTCCCATGTACACGACTGTGCTGTGCCTCGCAATCTGAGTGTGTAATGAAGTGACATTGTTCTATCTATCCAAGTTGAAAAGGGGAAGCAGGATCAGCACAGTGTTATTGGTAAAAATGAGATGTCATGCTTGGCTCACTTTGGGGGCGGCCAGCAGGGCTTTCTCGAACTGATTTGGATCATTTATGTGTGTTTGTGGCCGGCTGAGGGTGAACATGCTGGGGGGAAAGAGAGAGAGAGAGTGAAAAGATGGAAAGACACAGATGAACACTGAAGAGACAGAAGCCAACAGAGATGGTGTGGGAAGGACGGGGACTGTGGGTGTCACTTTCTCTGACAGTTATTTGCACAAATTGTCATCACAGATGGAAAATGTGTTGTGTATTGACGGCTGGAGGTGTGTTGTGACAGGTGTCCTGCTCTGCGACTGAAACAGAAGATAGGTAGCATCTCATTATATATATATAGTACCACTTACAGATCGAGCCATCTGCCACCTTGTAGCCTTCTGATGCATCATTGGCCATTATAGTCATCATTACTGTTACTCTGCGAGTGTGCCCCGGTGATGTTAATTTATGTAAACCACAGTGGCTGAAAGAGTCAGTGAATGTTAATGAAAAAGAATGAGGAATTGTGAAAGCAATACATAGTCTACTGATAAAGTGTGGCTGGCTGGATGGAAAGATGGACATACAGATAGAAGCTGCCTCTGTTGTCGTGTTCTTTTCTCAAGGCTACAGTAAAGTTTCTGATGCTTGTCATGGACACATTACGGCTTTCTTCACGGTTCTGAAGTAGAGATACAAATCAGCATGTCTCGAGAAATCCTCTCTGTTCTTTCCTACTTTATTCTTTCTGTATCACTACAGTCTCATCTCAAGGCTAATCATCCACGTTCCAACTCCCCTGCCTTAAGAAATCCCTTTGAAATCCTTCAGTGCAAAGTGATGCATTATTTACTGTTATTTTGCTTTGCCTCCCGTTATAAGATGAATATTTTACCATAAGGTATCTGTCACCTCTTTAATACTGAGCAGAATGTTGGATGCTACAACCACAATCATTTTTTTTTTAGCAAAAATGTAACTTCAATAAATAGCACAAGGAATCTCTGTGAGAGAAAGGCTTGCTCATTAAAATATCATCTTTTTTAAATTAATTTTTTTTGATCGAAAATAGTTCAGTAAGCATGTGATTGTTCAACGAGTCTTCTTTTCTCGTTTTTGTTTCAGGCCCTTCTTTGTCATCTATTTCGAATGCAAAAACCTCAGAGGATGTGTGAAGAGTCCAAGAAAGAGCAAAACAGTTGACCGAGCTCAAGTGTCAAGCTTGGGGAGGCCTTTGATTCCAAAATCTTCATAAAGGATATCACAAAGAAAGAAAAAGGAGCACTTTAGCTTCTGGGGACTGAAAAAACACAGAGGAGTTAGAAGGTAAGTGTCTCATTATATCAATTGAAACGATCCTTTTCTTGCTTGACTGGTTGCTTCAAACTTTTGTTTTATTTGTAAAGACACAGATGCAGGAAATGGCCAACCTGCTTTAATCGGGTTCATGTGTACATGTATGTATGTTCCACGATTGGTGCTTTTCTGTGTGCTCTTGGGAGTGTGCGTGTGGACTTTTAGCATACAATTTAGCACCGGGGCGAAACCATTTGTTAGTGTCTTCACCAGTATATATTGTGCCATCTTTTCCCGCTCTTATTGCACCATTTTTACTGACAACACTGTCATTAGTGTTGACAGTACTTCCCTTACCACGGCTATTATATTACTTGTGTGCATATGTGAGTGCTCTGTGTGCGTGTCACCCTGAGATAAAGTAAAAGAAGTAATTGTTGTAATTATTTCTTCTCCAATCTTTTCCCGCCCCGCTGTGCCAGAGTTGAGGAGATTTCTCATCACCCTAATGGGGAACGTAATGCAGAGTAACTCAACTCGATTCCTCCGCCTTTGTATTCGCGAAATGAACTTACAGCACTATTTCATAGTGCTCACATGTCGTTCTGTTAATTGCTACTGTCAAGAGGAGAGTCGGAGCTTTGCACAACGGCAGCACAATGAAGGGCGAATATACATATAATCAGTGTTAAGAGAAACTAACTTTGTCAATCAAGAAATTTGTAAAATTTTGTGTAAGCACATGAGCAGGGTCACTCATGAAAGTTGAAAGTATGTACATGCACTTTTAATTGGTTAAACATTAGTTGAATTCATTGAAATATTTAAAAAGACTTGAATGAAATGTATATTTGCGATAATTGGTCGGAACATTATGCCTTCTTTCTCTGAGGTATGGCTTTTTCCCCCAGCATGTTTCTTAAGTAATGAGAAATAGACAAATGTGGATGTGGATAAAATACAATAAAACACAAACCACTTTGATTCGCTTCTTAACTCATCTCATGCATCTCTGTCGTGTTTATGTTTATGCAGAAATTGGGCGAGAGAACTAGTGACTCCTTTTCTTAAAGAGAACACTCAATATTGGTAAATGCAGTGGAGATAAAGCCATTATAGGTGACTGCAGTATGTAGTCACTGCTTTGATATTGTATGATTTTACAACGTTATCTTATATTTGTTTCTGAGTTTTAGCACTAGAATATTAGTGGTTGTGGTTGCATTAATAAAAACACCCTAAAGAACCCATTCCTGTAGATAATGGAAAACCGAAGTCTCAATGAATAATGATGACAATTTGGGATCTATAAAACAAGATAATACATAAGAAATAATAACAATAGCATATGTGTAGGGGGAAAAGTTTAATGCTGGTTTTGTTTCTAACACAAGAAAATGGGGTAATGTTGGTCCGTATCTACATATTAATTTATAAAGGTTTAATAAGGGGTGACTGTTGTGTCTAATTGCGTTTAGTTTTTACCCCTCTAATAGGCTTTTGTCCCCAGTTATGCAAACCTTGCTGAATCTGAAAGCCTCAAGCCATTTATTCCACCCTCCTGCTTCCCTTGAACAAGCAGTCTGTTTAAGAAAATCCCTTTGGTAGTTCAGGTTTATCCAAGGTCCAAAGGAAAAACATGTAAGACTGTCCCACTTACCCTGTTGTATAGGTTTTGTTGACCTAGATAGTCCACTTCCCATAGAGCAGAATCAGACAAGAAAGTTATTCAACATTTCTCAATTGTTGCCCTCAATAAGGTCCTTTGGACTTTGAGGGATGTTACATAACTGCTTTTATTCATCATAATCTGGTGAGCTGTCTCACAACAGAGCCTAAAAGTATATTAACATGAGACATTCTGATTTACAACTGGGCAACAGGTTATGTTTTGCCTCGTTTCGTGACACACTGAAGAATACACACTGATGAATTCTTTGCGCGTGCTTTGGTTTCTTGTTGATGAATGTGCCCAGCCTTTATAGCAGGACAGCAGACACAACTGCTTCACGTATGTGGCTGCAGGTGCAGTTTTGAACATACAGTATGGTCGCAGCATTCGAGAGCAGTTCTTAAAATATGCTGGTCATAGCTCAAGTTATTCGAAAAACAAAGGCGTTTAACAGCTAAATTTAGAGCAGATCAGCATTAGTGTGGCAAACCTCTGAGTGCCAAAGTGAACAGACTTCACCAGTTTCACAGTAAGAACGGACATCTTTCGGCTTGAACATATCTTTCCTCTTGATGCCACTGCAACTATAGCGCTTATTTTGCTCTGCAAATGAATGGCTGATGTTCACGCTCTCACTTAGACCAACTTCTGTCTTCATGCTTGAACTCAAACAGCATCATCTGACAAAGGTAACAAGTACTGGCTGACCAGACACTCATATAGGTTTATTTACACTAATTGCACTTTAATGGTCCCTTTCTTCTGAACACTAACACAATCAGGTTTCTATGCAAAGGAAACCCTTATCACTAATCAAGCCTGTTGTGATAAAACCACAACATCAAAGAAACATTATCCTCAATCAGGTTTTGATCAGAATGGAACAATAAAATGTTTAAAAGCAGCATTATACTTTGTCACTGCCGCTCTGAAAACACTGTGCGTGACGTTATGTAATCGATGTGCCACCCCCCAAAAAAACTCTGACACTGGGATGAAATCCGATGTACAGTTTACATTTAACGTCATCAGATCATAAACAGGCCTCCTCCCATCTGATCCGATTTTAATTTAAATCTGATACAGCCAATATAATCAGATAGAAGTGTTTACATAGTGGGATGAATAATTGGATCGACGTTTAATGACTTCTGGCAAATGCGACCCCAGCTAATATTACGAAAAGAGTCTATAGCCAAAATGTAATGTCCATCAAAAACTTTCCAGATCCAGGACAGGACAGGATAGGACATATTTCAGATCTAAACCTGAACTGCAGTTTACCCAATCATGAAAGTGGTTTCATAGGGGGGGAAAAAAAGTGTTCAAATACAACACAGATTTCAAGAAAAACAATCAAAACAAATGTCATCGAGGACACTGTTCACATGGTGAGCCCCGCTCCACAATGTCAGACACAGTTTCAAGCCAGTGCTGAGTGTTGCGCACATTCACTCCATGATCGGCTCACTCATCGGCTCTGCGGGTACGATGGCAGCATCCTTTCATAGCCACCAGTCACTGTGAGCTCCTCTTAGCTGGAGAGAAGAGTGCCGTCTCATCACAGGGAAACCCTTGAATCACAGCAGCAGCTTTTTTTTCTCATTTCAAATGATCTCCAGAAGTCAAAGCTGGAACCACAGACATCAATCGAACAGACCTGAAATCACTCATCATGATGTCTTAGACACCAGCAGGCCCTAAATTACCTCGCCTTTAGGAGATTAAGAAATATTTTCAGTTACTAAATAGTTCATTCCTTAGCATTAATGTGGAACTGTTCAGTACAATTAAAAGTTAATTAAAAAATACAAAACATTTAAATCGTGTTGCTCTCCCTTGTGGAGAATTTGATATCATGTCAACTGTGGTTTAGATACGGTTTCAGCATGTAGTGTAAAAAGTATCTCGGTTTAAACCACAAAATGCATATACAAAGGCTTACGCAGTCTTAGTTAACAAAAGCAAAAAGGTTAGTCTTTTATTTGCTCTGTATATGTGCAATGCCACATACGTGCACGTTTATAACCATTGACCTGCTTAATCAGTCACTGTAACCCTGTGAAAGTGTTTACGGTTGGCCACACAGTTATATCCGCCAGTGATATAATTGTCCATATGAGTAAATCCCCTTTCCCTTCATGTGTAAGGTTTTAGACCCCGAGGATGGCGCTGTCATTTAATCAGTCTTGTCAAATCACTTTGGTCCAGTTTGTTACAGACGCAGCCTCTCGGGGGGGGGGGGGGGGGTGACGACTTACAGGGCTGTGTGAGCTTGACGAGTGAGCAAATAAAAATATATATATATAATAACCCCCCCCAAAAAAACTTACTGATGTGTTTAAGGACATAAAAGAACAGCACAGCATAAAATTGCACTCGGGTCACACTCGAGAGTGTTGAAAACCTACTTCAGGACCCTGTGACAAGCATCAATTTCTTTTTGAATCCAGTGCTTTAATTAGTCCGTGAGATGAAGTTGACTCGTTTGGCATGCAAATGGTCTATTCAAAGAGGGAGAGCGCGCAGCTCGCCAAGTTGACGGCCAGATCCTTTATCAAGTTAAAGTAAACATCTGGCTTTGGAGCTGATGCATGGTTATACATAATGGAAAGACCTATAAAGTCCTAATGTAGTGTTGATTGCAGTGGGACAAAGATATTGACGCTATTCCTGCCATGCTAAATAGAGATCAATATGGACAGACTGGTTTTCGTAATATTTGGATTCTTAATATTCTGTCACCACTGTCACATATTTAGAAAAGTTTTTGATTATGTGTTTGGTAAAAACAGCTAATGTCCTAAAGACACGCTCAGGCAGTTTTTTTTTTTTTTTCAGGCAGAGTAGCAGTAAAGCAGTAAAGCATAACGTGTGATTGGTGAGTGAGGGAGGTGAACTGATTTTTGTTTCAAGGGTAAAAATAATGCAATACTAAAATCTCTCAGGATTGATTTGCATTGTTTATCATCATACTGTTCAGCTCAGTCAGTCACATTCAAGATACATTATTTTAATTTCACTTCATGTTATGACAGTAGTAATGTGAAAGATGTGGCAACAAGATTACGCAACATTTAAAAATCTGGTGTATTCATTTATGTTTAATGACTCATTAATAGTAAACGATTTGTGTTTAAAAAGTTGCAAATGTTTCCAAATAAAATTCAAATAGCATTCAGTAATATCATTGGGATCAAAAGTTTTCCAGTCAGCACATGATAAAGGATTTATATGCAACGATCAGTTCTAATTTACAATTTCTTTGATCCTTTTCTTTGTTCATTTGCTCTTTTCTTTTACTTCATGTAAAAGAAAAGCATGACTTGCAAAGCTGAACCGCTCAGTTAAGTTGGCCTTCAACTACTGTTTTATTTTGTATACAAACTAACTTAGAAATGGCCCAAGCCTGCATTTTTTCCATGAATACAAACAACAGCCTTTTGAGTCACAGTGCATTGTTTATCTATGACACAGCCACTGTGATGAGCTCATCATGTTTCTTCTATTTAACCTTTTATCCTCCGTTGCACCCATCACACAACTCAACACACATCCAACCAGTTTTGATAAAATGCCAGTAAATGATGCCTTGTTAATGAGACCGAGCTGTTTTTAGATGATGGATGTGGTTACTCTGTTTATTTTATTTATTTATTATTTACATTTACTACCACCCAAGACTCTGCTTAAATTTCGATCCACTCCATTTAACCGTCAATCTAGCAAATCCAGCTTTAATTATGAGCCATGCCTTTCTCCCCCAAACTTAATCAAGACAAATAAAAGAGCCTTTGCAGCTATAATGGGACTATCAATGTATTAACAGCCCAGAATTGAGACTTTGACTACGTTTGGTTGTGATCATATATGTTTCTGTGTGTGTGACAATTAAACAGTGTTTGAAGAATTATGTAAACTCTATTTATCTTGCCCTATTGGCTGTATGTATGTTTGTGTGTGGGTGACGTGTTAGTGAAGTTGAATAAGTTTTAATGACCCTGTGGAGACCGATGTCACCTTCCTCAAACAATGTTTTACATTGTCAGGGTTCAAGAATTTAGATGATCTCATTTACCATCCCTGCATCATCCAAGTAGTCAGGAGGAATACCAGGGTCCAAAACACCTTTTCTGCAACCTTTTCTTCTTGTATTACCTAGACACTCTCTATTTCAGACTTTTATTACCTTCGTTCTAACTTTCTGCGTTGCATACTTTTAACAAGTGTTAAAAAAAAGGTTGCATTGAATGTCGGGACACACCATCAGTAGTGGACCTATTTAAATGAAGTGTTTCTGATTTATGGATATCAGCACTAACGTTTAGGTTTAAGGTAAAAGTCAGGTCCAGATATTTTATCTGTAGACTCATACCACAGCTGTTAAATATCACTCTGAATTTGATGATTAATAATGTGATTAATAATTTACAGGGACTCGTCACAGGTTAGGGGAAGATACTTCACTGGATGGTTCCTGATAAGTCATTGTACAAGTAAATGTCTATTTGTAGATAAGTAAATATGCTCAGCCAGTAGGTATTTAAAATCAAGCACACATTATCAGACAGAATCGAAATTAGGTAGACTGTGCAAATGTAGGTAAGATGATCTCTTCTTTTCACTCTTGAGACTGCTGTGTCACAATGACAACTGTGAAAGGATGCATATATCAGTCTTACAGGCGTGTGTTGACTCATACTTACCTCAGCGTCGGAGGTTCTGTGCTGCATCAGTGTAGTTTACCAGCCTGTCTGTTTCTGAACAGTACATAAACCTGGATGTGCACTGGCCTGCAAGGTTATGCTTCCCGCTGGAATAATCTGACCAATTTTGGTACAACTACTTGTACAAACAACTGAACTGTGATCCCATTCATTAGTAGAACAATCTGTGTACAGTGCATATAAATGTTTTGGCAAGCAATGCAGTGTAGAAAAGCGTTACTAAAGCAGAGGAGCAACATAATAAACCCAAACTCCTGGTTTTTCTCCCTTAAAAGATTTTTTTTAATTTTATTGCTAAACAGCAGTGTTATTTCTGCTTCTATTACAGTGCTCATGTCCTATTTATGATACCTTTAGCTCCAACATAGCTCATCTGAAAGACAGATTTTTATCAAGCGTCTTTCTGTGCCCATTCATTTGAATCAGCCTATAAGAGTAAGGTGATAAAAGCATCAGCCAGTACGTGTCACCCCAGGACATAAACCAATGAACACAGTATTAAACATTCAACTTCAGAAAAAAACACCTCAACTCCCTCATCATGATTACATTCACACAGAATAAATACCTTAATTTGTGTGCTTTACAGCTTTGTGCACCTCTACACCCAAAGAGATAAAGATGTTCGTTTGATTGTCTGCCAGAGCATCAATGGGCTGCATCTGTGCTGTAAATTTTCTTCGGAACAGCATTTGCTGTTGTATGGTAGAAAACAAAAATACACAAAACAAGCTGAAGAATTTGAAATTGTTCATCAATTTGTACAGCCAATGACTGTAGACTGTGTGGCACAATACAGCCAATAACCGGTTCAATTCAGAAGTCATGTCTATTGTAGTCACCTCCACACAGGTTTTATGAAAGCACAAAGAAGCTTTCAAAGTTCAGCTTGGGAAGCCAAGCATGTACTGTATACTCTTGAAACCATTGGTATTCAGTTGCTTTGCCCTGAACCAGAGAAAAAAGAAAGCATTGGAGGATTTCTAAAAGCCAATGAATGATTTAAAATCTTTGCTTTGTCTGGAGGCAGAATCGCAGACCCTCACAGAAATACTCGAGATACCTCACCTGTCAAACTCTACCTCTACCTCAAAACAGTGGCTTGATCGACATTTGATTCAAAGTCCCGACTTTTGCACAACAGTAACTGTGAGCATGCAACTCCGGTTACTGTCCTCATTGATATGCTTACAGGACGTCACTTTACAAAATGTTTGAAGATTACACAGAACATCCATTTTACCTCTGAGGGGTCACATTGAGAAATCATCAAAAGCTTTACAGTTTTTCTCAGATCTTCTTCAAACAACTGGGGAATTTCATAGGTGACAAAATTTCGTATTCGTGTTTGACTTCGTTGATGCCTGAAACAAACACAAGGTGTATATTTTTATCTGCCTTGTATAAGTGCCAGGTCACTGGGAAGCTAAGGTATGCATTTGAAGCTTAAAAGTCATATGGGAAAAGAACATTACAAAGATCATTTGAGGGAGCTGCTTCTTATATGGATAATTCACACTTCTCTTCGACATCTTTGTTTGTCAATTGTGTCACTGGGGAATTTTCTTTCTATTACTTTCGCTGCAGCTTTCTTGTTATTAGGCTGCATATATTACCTCTCTGGTACATCTGTTTGTGAAGCACACACACACGCACGCACGCACGCACGCACGCACGCACGCACACACACACACACACACACACACACACCCTGATAGATACTTCTTAGGTTCTTTCTATTTCCCTTGTCTCTCTCACTTTCTCAACTTGTGTTCTTTTCTCTGTCTTTGACTGTTTCTGCCTCTCTTAACTCTTCCTTTGATGTAACTGCAGCATTCCAAGTTATGCTGTGTTGAGCATTTAAAATCTATGCTCACATCAGGACACATCATTGGCTTTTTATTAATACGATTTAAGTCGACACGTTTTAATTTGATCTTATCAGTCATCTAGAGAAAAGTTTGGAATTGTTTCTGTCTTACATCCTTCAAAGTTCAGTTCAATTGATCGTTTCTCTGTTTGTATAGATGTTCTGGTGCCATTTTATTCTCTTCTGCTGCTCCTGCACACACAGACATCCCCAGCACCACAATTACTGACGATAGCTGTGCACGCTCATACAGAAACACATGCATTCCAAATACATGTGCAGAATATAAAATAAGGAGGTTATAGGCCCCTTGAAATTATAAGCCAAATATACGAATCAGGTCGTGTAAATGCATGTCCATGTGTCATGTAATGTCATGGTTTAATCCTGCATAATTATTTCTCTTTCCCTGAAAGCGCTAAAGTTTTTAACATTGCCTCATATTTTTTTTATGTCTTCTAGCATCCTCACATATTCTTCCTCATCATTCTTTGAAGTGCTAATCCACTTGCCAGGTCTGCTGGCAAATGAAGCCACAGCCTTGAAGTAATTATCTGAGCCTTGTGTGTGAGCGAGTGCCAGTCACAGGCCAAAATACACGGCAGAGAATTGGAAATTATTACTGTAATTGTATACATCGTTATTGTGTATTTTAGACTGACTAAAGATATTTTGTAGCATAGAGAAGAGAAGAGAAGAGAAGAGAAGAGAAGAAAGAGAAGAGAAGAGAAGAGAAGGATGATTTGTGAGAGGAATAGCAGAATAAGGAGGAAGCTGAGCATAAACAGGCATCCTTGCTTTTTGACCATGGCATAAAAATGGAGGACACTGATGTTTGAGGGAGAAAGGGAAGACAATGTGTGTTTGTCTGAGAGGAAAGTGGGAGTTTACAGGAGCATCATTTCATCCGTGCTAATCTAGGCTGACAATAACATTACGGCCCTGCTTTCCACAAGATGAAGAGAAAATCCTCCAGTCTGGAGAGGATAAGTGAAAGATGGGTTGTGGTTGCATATTATAGTGTTATTCCTTTTGATGCATGATACTGTAGATGTTCCTCTGAGAACTCGCATTGATTGTGTGCTGAACAGCTCCCTCACTTCACTGGCATCTATTTGCTGCCAGTGAAGCAGAATAGAGGACACCAGTCAGATCGTCTGCAATATTTTCTCAACCACCGACGAGAAGTCAACTGGACGTCGTCAGTCTGCACGACACCGGAGAGTGAGCAAACACAGAAAAAGAAACAGTGGGAGAATAAAGGAGGAAAAGCCATCCCCCATATGCAGTGAGCCATACATGTTGCATAAGCTGACCTATCGAGTCTCATGATCAGATCAGTAGGCTCGCGCAAACTTAATCCAGAAGTATAACTGCAAAGCAACAGCAGTTCAGCATCAAAAAAACACAAGATCAATTACATCCAGAGGTTGTGGCAGTGGAGGGGAAAGGACTAAATGATCAAAGAAAATTTGAAGAATCGCTGAGACAACAATTCCATGGTGAACCACACCCAGCTTTGGGTTTTCCTTTGAATGCATTTGTTTCGTGGGAAGACAACTCAGCTGGGAACACTGCATATGGATGAGTGCGTTTTCACTGTGTATCTACTATGTATATTTTATGAGTGTTGTGATTTTTTTTTTAGGTCTATCTAATCTTTAATGCTTGCTACAGTCAGAGAAAGAGGGTCGTATTGTAGGAATATGGCCATAAGATATACGTATACTGACTCGTGTCAGGGTGTGGACACATCAGGGGCTTTTGCTTCGTAGATGCAAGAGTGTTCAGGTATATTTACAACTGTGAAATCCACTTACTGTGGGTCATCGTACCCGTCATATTTTATTATGCGTAAGCGCCCATCCAAAGCACCAGGACATGCACAGACAAGACAGTTAGTGTGACTTTTATCAAGTACAATTGCTAATGAAGGCTTCAACTAAAACTAATTTTAAGCCATTTCCCTCTCATTAAAACTTTCAGTACGCTATTAAAATACCAAAAAATGTAGCTATAATAAGACTACAGAAGAAAAGGATCATAAGGCCTTTTGTCCCTTGAAAAATCCAGGTAATTTAATTTTGCCTGCAGTGAAGGAGGAACTTTGTGATGTTGGGTGCATCACAAGCTTTTGATGAGCAGAAGTAAACTTTGTCATAACCTTGAACATGTCAGCGTTATTTATGTGACTCGGGATCCGGCTCCTAAAAAACAATTTGTGCTGGAGAAAAGACATATAGACAGTCCATTACCTTCCCCGTCAAATAATCAGAAATACGGTCACTATTCGGATGACATTGTCAAAGCATTATTACATTATAGGGAAAACAACATGCTTCTCAGTCAATATGGGAATAGGTTCAGTATGTATGAGATTTTGGCAAGAGGGGAACTCCATGTCATTGTTGTCATTGAGGAGGGACAAAGAGTTGTCAGTAGCATTTTTTTGGTGGAGGATCATGAAAAGTTCACAAGAAATTAGACTTAATATAGATATAGAGAAATCATAATTTGACACCACTCTTCATCTGGTATGTAACAGATCTGTGTCATCATGGTCGCAAAACTTATTAATAGTGCTCAAGTATCTGATTTTATCTATCATCTATAGGCCCAGTTGTTGGAGTGCTTGACTTGATCCCAGCTGACTATAGAAGAAGGCAAGGTACACTCTGGGCAGCGTCACAGCAGTCACAGCAACAACAACAACTCTGCTCCTACAGGCAATTCTAGAGTCACCAATTAAATTCAATCATGCATTTAAAAACTAAAGTTTCTGGAGAAAACCCCCAGAGAGAGAGACAGTGAGAGAGCACACAACTGGACTAAAGCTGTGAGGCCAGAGGACTAACCACTGCGGCTCTGTGCAACCCAGTATTCACCAACAATGCCCTTTATTTGTGTGATGATCTATAAAGGTCCCACAGTAGGGACTTAGCGGGGATTTAGCATAGCTTTTTTTTTTTTTATTTGGGACTAGTTGCTGTGTGGGATTTTTTATTAATTTTTTTATCCCTTGATTACTTTGACCATACTGATTTCCACAAAATAAAGAGGAACTTAGTCTGCAGCTTACAATGGGATCCTATAGTGAAACAGATTGTAGCACGTTGAATCAAAGTGTAACTCCTCTGAATTATTGTCTGCATTATTTCTGTAAACTTTGTGCTTCCAGAATTTTGAAATATATGGGAGGTCAGGACTGCTGCTCTGATGTACTCAGTAAACACACAAGCGTGCACATGGAGAAAAAAAAAATCCCAGCAGCTGAAGAGAACGTGGCCAGCTCTGGTGAAAAAATAAAAAAAGGTGCTGCTCACTGATTATAGGTTCAGCTCATTAGTGCCACTGTATTTGTATTCAACTTTTTCTTTTCATTTTCTTTTGCATGCCACTCACCGCTGCCGCTTCCAAATAAATAAGCAAAAGAGCTATTTAGAAAGTTTGGATGCGCAGTATTTATAGAACAGTAAGTGATTACTGGGTCACAGTTTGCATGTGGGAGAGGCTGTCAATTGAGACGCACATGTACCTAGCTCTCATACACACGCACGCACGCACGCACGCACACACACGGCCAGAATATGAAACTGGAGCACAAAATGAGGAACAGTGTGTCGTCTGAGACCTAGCCCCGTGTTATTTTAAACCTTGGAAGCATGTCAGGGTTACGCTATCTAGGTAGCCCAGAATCAGAGCGACCTGTTAACCACCTAGCATGTAGTGTGTATAATACTGTTTGGTAAATAGCTGTAGAAGCCTAAAGATTGCTTCAAAGACAATTTAGGGAATACAAAAAAAATCTAGTCCTGGCACTTTTGCCACTACTTTTCTGTCTTTTTCCCACTCACTTCCAGAGTCACCGCAGTGTTTCACGTGATCTGTACATTTGAGTTGGTGTAAGTTTCTGCTCATTGCTCTTCTCAACTTTAACCTGCCTGCTTGCTTGAGTCATTTTTAACTCCACTAAAACACTGGGTTGGTTTTTTTTGTTTGTTTTATTGTATCTCTTGAGACATCTGCGTGTCACTTCTGAAGTTGTCTTGTACCTCTGAAAAGATCCCTTCCCCCATTGTGAATGTTTATTTCAGACTTACGATTAATTCTTTCCTTTTTATGAGTTTCACAGCCTCTCTTATCTACTAAGACTGACTGTTTTCAGATTAAAATTGGTTGAGGGTTATATGCGGGGCAGATGATAAGGATTACAACCCCTCCAGAGATTATTCAAATCTTGATTATACCTTCTGATTCTACTGTTTCCTTTTATTCCGATTCACTTACATTCTTTCAAGAACTGCTTGAAAAACTCTTTGCTTAATCGCTTTTTCAGACCACGTCTTTTTACATTTGAGGCGAACCAGAGTCAGTTATGCGAGCACCTGTGCACCTTTCATCTGAAATTATTAAAATGAAGGCACCTACATGGCAACAAATGTGCCTCTTGTCATTCCTGTGTGTTTATGCTGAAATTGTGAATAGCACTTCTATTTCTGTGTGCGCAACTGAGGCACACTTGGCGAGGAGAACAGAACGAATGTGGCAGCAGTCATTACTGTTGCAGCCAGCAGTGTACGAAACCATTGTTCTCACAACTGAAACCATTGTTCTTCCAGCCATCTTCTGTTTCTGTATGATCATGGGCCATATGCTGAAGATATGCCTACATGCACGTCTCAAGAAAAGCTGCCGCCCACGAAAAGAAGTCGAGTACGAGCGAGAACAGACAGACGGACTATGATAGTTAAATGGAGATTTAGTTAGATAGAGGCAGGTGGAAAATAGACATAGATTGAAAAACAGATGGACGGATTATAAATGGGTTTTCAAATCATGTTTCCCTTCCAACATCAGCGTTTGCATCATTCCTCCTGGAGATTGTGACTGCTGAGAAAAGTTTCAGGAATTGATTTCTCTTTTTAAAACTGGACCGCCGGCTGTGCCTTGCCTCGCTGTGTCAACGAGGAGAGGGAAAGAACAGACGTAATTATTGCAGTATAGTCTCACCCTCACCAGGCTGTCAGAAAGGTGAGAAAGAGAGAGGTTGACAGGGATGGAGGAAAACAGGTAAACTGATAATGACGGCTTCTAAAGTTTCCAAAGCAGCCCAGGGGACATTGCGAGTTATAATGAGGCTTGTTTTTGTTATCTGTCTCCCAGTGTCATCTCAAAAAACAGCTGTTTACTTTCCCCAGCATCCTTCTTTGACACCACGCCTTCCAATCCTCTTTTACTCTTTCTCACAATTTTCTTTCTCTTTTCTCAAATTCTTGTTCTTTCTTCTTGCACTTTTCCCCTCCTTGACAACAGGCTCTTTCCCTCCCGTCAGTTTTTGTGTTGCTCTTTTTGCTGTCTATTCCCATTTCTTCAGGCAATTTTTCTTCTCCCAGAGCTCCTTTCACAGACTCTGATCCAGCTTCACCTCCGCCCATGGCTGACTTCTGGCCTCATCACCTTACTGATGCAAGGAGTATTTAGGTTTTCAAGCAGCTTCCATCTTCCTTAATCTATAATTCATTGAAACACTTGTAGTTATACGGATTTGGATACATTACAGTTGTTTCTTTCCTCATACTTCCATGGAGTCTCATCCTTTGTCCTATTCTTGAGGTCAATAGTGGCTAATGAAAGACAAGTCATCAGTTCTTAAGGAGGTCCTTAATTCTTTCAGAGGTTGTTTGTTAAAGCCTTTAAGTGAGCAAGGAAAAAGGTTGACAAGTGACACGTATTGTAAAAATAACGTTAAACCACAACAGCAGTGATGGGAATTATAGATTTGAAATAGAACAAAGTTGAATGTTTTGTTAAACTTTTTTTTGAAACTACGTCATTAGATTGGCATGAAGTCTTGTAAGAGTTTGGGAGTAAAACAGATTCTACTATACTTCATCATTTATATCCACCTAATACAGTTGAGAGATGGAAAGTTGGAAACAATACCTGCTGATTTTGAAGGAGTTGAAGGATCCATCCTTGGCAGGCTGCCAGTCTATCACAGGGCTAACACACAGTTAAATCCAACCTGTATATCCAACCAAAATGAAAAACAAGTGTTTGCACCGTGAGAACCCACACTACCCAGAATTACACACTGAAAACTCGACGCATGAATACGCCTTGAAATAATATAAAACTGAGTTGTTTCTTTTATTTAAGCCACGAGTGCTAAGCACCAAGCACATCAACTGAATAATTAGGACTATTCAACTATGGTTTGCATGTTAAAATCATTAAAAAAAAATCATAATCTGAAAAAAAACTATATATATACATTGCCACACACACACATACAAATGTTCCCATGTGTTTTGGTGAAACTGCATTGACTCAAATGCATGTTCTGAAGACATAATCAACTCACAATCATAACTGTTGGAGCCGAAATGCAGAATTTGTGTTGGTATGAGGAATTCACAGGCAGGGCATGTCCAGCAAGTCATTTGCATAATTGATTGAGAGTGTGGCCATAGCATGCAGAGAGCAGAACCACACGTTTCTTTGACTTATCTAGTTTTGTTTTAGGGAATATTGAAGATTATTTACGTTCTAAAGTACCTTCTATATTTTGGTTTGGTGGTAGAGTCAAAACGTTATCGAATTCTCCACTAGATTTCTTTAGATTCAGAGCATATTGAGGTGGAATTAGCAAAAAAAGAGACTGGAGTGTCAAGTGGACACTGATTTGGAGCAACCTTTTAATACCTACCTGTTCAGACACACACAAAAAAAAAACATGTCTTCACCTCAGAATTAATTATCGTGCACTTATGTTTCAAGTGCTCATAATGTGTGTTTCAACACACTTAAGTGTTCCTCTATCAACCTTTCTCATAGTAAAACTACTTTGAATCTCAGCAAAATCCATCAATTTTCTACACCCCTTTACCTTAACACATTTAATTTGCCTACAATGGGTGTTTTTTTGTTGTTGTTATTGTGCCTATGGGAAGAAACCACAATGCCAAACATGCAAACAGAATAGAGCTCACTCAAACTCTGTTTTATCACTGATGATCTTGCTTTGACATCAGTGCTTGATGAGCAGCCCTGGCTGTATCATATAATGTCCGTGGCACAAAGAAGATACTTGGGATAGAAACTGAATCGATGATTATGAAAAATAGATTAAACATTAAAGCAAAACCTGTCATAGTTCAACAAAGAATGTAAACAAAACAAAACAAAAAAACTGATACATTGCGGAAAGCAGGAGAGAAACAAAGTTAGCACTTAGGGTAGACTGTAGGAAAATTGTGTTGTGAAGGAAAGTGAAAGGGTATGTTGGTAAACGCAAAATACTGCAGAAACCTCTCACTGCGACAACAGAGAAGTGAGTAAACACAAGCCTAGGGTGAGAAAGAGTAAAAACAGTCTCTTTTGGTTTCTAACGCGGTACGTGCCAGAACAGTAGGGCGCATTCTGAACTGGCACTGCGTGCTTGTTTCTCCGTGTGGTTGTTCCATTGTTGTAGGTGTGTTTGACATATAGTTCATATATCATATGGAGAGAATAAAGAAAATAAGTGTGAGGAACAATTTATGTGAAATTGGAAAAGTACATGTAAGAACCGTATACGCTTGTTTGTGTGCCAGTGAATATGTTTCCGAATTTCAAACCGCATGCTCGTGTCTAAGGCAGACAAGTCTGCCAAGGCTGTTGCAGATCCCGAAATCTTTCAACACAATCCCCCTATTGTTCCGAATGTAAGTGGTTATCTTGCACAGAGAGGTTTAATATTTGGCTCAGTTTCTCCCGACAGCTTGGCATTACAGCTGATCTTGTGTACTTAATGTGTGTGTGTGTCCTGCTGAGGAGCAGTGGGTTCATTAAGGACTCTCCTCACATCTGGAGCGACTGTTTAATCCCAGAAGCACACCCTTCAATTTTTAAATCCAACTGTGTCTTTGTATGTGTCTGTGTGTATCTGCACAGGCCTTATAATTGTTATTTTCTTATAACTATTTTCTTATATATATATATATATATATATGATGGTAGACATAGGTGCAACCAGTTCAGTTTATGTGGGTGGCGATAGAAACACTATGAGCTTCAATATACTGTCTATTCTTTATCTGCTTTATCTTTAACAGCTTCCATTCTCCCTTATCTAGAAAGAAACTGAGCTGACAGTGAGCAGAATCACTGAGTAATTGAGTTCATGGGAAATCTGTATTATTTCCAAGACTGACATTTGTTGAACCGATAGGAGCACGGAAGGTATTGTACTGAGCAAGGGTCATTTGTTAAACTTGTCACAATAGTGATTGTAACCCTGGATTCTACTAGAGTCTAGAATTAATAAAAAAGTAGTCCTGGCAGCTACATTACTTTTTGAGGTCATTGCAGACCCTGTATTGAGTAGAGGTCTGGGAGTTAGTTATCCTTGTAGAGAAATGTAGTGAATAATCAGCCAATTAATTCAATGAATTAATAAAATAAATTTTAAATCTTTGTTTTGCTGATAGTTAGCTGATAGCCCTTTAAACCTGCTAACAGGTGGGCCAGGTCACCGAGCAAACTGTCAAGAACTAATGAGGGGAAGCTCAGCTCTCCCTGTGCGTGTGCAGGTTTTACAGTAAATATGTGAAGCACAGGCACTGTGTCTAAGAATAATCACTTTCAGATCAGCATCACTTATTCAACACAATACAAGCAACAATGACCTTTAATTGCTTGTTTTGGACAAACCTCTGAATTCATCATCCCCAAAAATGACTCGTAACTTTTGATGTACAGTATGTGCTTTAGAGCTGGATGTGTTCCAGATATGACATTCATTAACATTGGCAGTTATTTATGTAATACAGTATATGCAATGAAAAGCCAATATGGAAGTAAATCCCTTGATCTAACTTTGTTTTCATAAATAAATTAAGAAGGTGCCAACTTGACTTATGCTCTGCTTCCCTGTTTCAATAGATGTTTGACCTGAATATGATATATGCATCAAGGGAGGGATAAAATTAAGCACTTGTAACTTGTTCATGTGCAATCATGTACAGCCTTTTAAACTTTAATGAGACACTCTGGGGGGTGGGGGTGGCATGCGCAAGTATCAGCAGGAGACAACTGAAATGGACACATGACATTTAGTGAATGTTATCAGCTTGAGAATCAGATGTCAGAGGTGGATGACTTGCAGAAACCCATCAGACCTTCATGGAAATGAGTGCAGTACAAATCAAATTTTAATGAGACAGTACAAGGAGCATGTCTGCTGTGCCTAACAGAGCAAAGCCGGGTTATATCTGGGGGTGACAATGCACAATCTGCTATTATGTTCTCTGGTGATATGAGAAAAACACATGCCCCCCCACCCCCCAATCAGACAATACACACAGTCGATCGCGAAATAATTTAAAATCTCAGGAACATTTCAACTGATGCTGAAACTGCCTGTGTTACATTGCGCTGAGCAATCTTGACTCTTGACATGAGAGAGCAAATGAAGCAGTGCTTGTTGCTCCTTGGGGGGAAACAGGTGCTGAACGCGCACTGATGCATGCAGACTCTCAAAAGCAGCATCTATTCTTCATCGCAGCCCAGCCCATGTCTGCAATCTACCAAGGACTGTGATTGAAGGTGACAAATGTTGTCATTTTAGAAATGTTAATTGGAGCAAGTGGCAGTTAGTTAAAAATCTTAGTGTGAGATAATACACTCCACTGTCGGGGGTTGTGGATCAGGGACATCGGGAGAGTCAGCGGGAGAGAGAATCTTGGTTTCGCAGGAAACAATTACATGCCATCCTCGCAAAAGGTGGCTGTGATAATTCATTTGTGTATTGTATTGCAAGGGTATTGATAATGACAGAGTGACATCTGATTCTCTATCATATACTGTATAAAAATACACACATTATGTTCCATTATATATATCTATATATATATATAGATATATATATCCTAAATGAGTTTTATTTGTGCTTTTCGTGATGATTTACAGGGGCAGGTAAAATATAGCTGAGAGGGGCTATATGGTGGTGAAAGTCTATTACATGCTGCTTGTGCTCTGCCCAAGGTATGGCTGGGAAATATCACAACATCAACCAAAATCAATACCACTATTAATTGTCACATTTATCTCAGTCAGCAGAAGTTCTGACTCCAGAGTAGATGTTCAAAGAAAAAAATATAAACTGTATTTTGACTGTGCAGTCAACAAAGCAGCATGGGTTCCAAATTATGAGTAACTGTAACAACAGTTTGCTTTGAACTGTTTTCAGTCATATTTTTCTGTCGTGAAATTGAGTTTATTGTCTAGAGGTTTCTTTTGAAACATATTGAAAACTGTTAAAAAACAGAAATGCTAAATTTAATAAATTGCTAGTTTAAGCTTCAGCAATTTGATTATATCAATTTGTTTGATCACATAATTGGTGAGGTTTTCTTTTGCATTTTCTTCCAAACTAACTTGGGATTTTACTGTTTCATGTATGCATTTATAAATTACTCCAGTATTATGTTTATCGTTTTGTCCTCATTTTTACACAGTTGAGCTACAGAAGCTAAAACCGACATTTGCGTATGAGGAAAATAAAGACTAAAACTGTAATGTCACAGTATAATTGCTTTAGGCAGAAAGACATGATGACGGTAAGCTTACAAGTGTAGCGAGTTTATTTGCACATTGGTGTTCAAATACGTGCAAATTTGTGGGATTGTGTGTGACAGAGCATGTTTAAATTTGCTTTCAAAGTAAATGAAAGGCTTAAATGTATTTAATCTACCTCAGTGTCGTGAGCTGCTCTTTCCTCGTTCTTAATCTTTACAACTTTTTGCTCTGTGACCTTTGGTTTCCTGAGTGATTGGCCCTTTGTGTTTATGTTTTTTGAGGCTCTTTGCACCCTGGGCAGGTTTGGTTTTTATAAAAAATGACCCTGAAGCATCTTGAGGAACAGCTCTAGTTATGTTTTAAATTGAGCTCCAGTGTGAGTGAAATGAGGTATGAAAGCAGCATGAAGCAAAAGCATTTGACCACAATAAACACAGCATGTGTCAGTCCTTGAAACCGCTGTCTGCTTGTACCAGATCTTTGTTGAAATGTGCATGAAAGGCTTTCTGCTATATGGAGAAATCCAAAAACAGTAATCCAGCTACATAATCCAACTTCTACAGGGCTGTCTTTTCCTCAAACACCCCCTCTTTTCCTCTAATGTAAGCCATCATGGGTTTTATTGTCATTGGGTTTTGGTGAAGATGAACGCTTTTGACCCCAGAACAGAAAATTCTTCCTCACAGTTCATGTTTTTCACACAATGTCACATTTTTGTCTTTCGCTCTCTCTTCAGCCTCTCGGACACATTCCCTGTCACTGAGACTCGAAAGGGGAGGGAGATTTTTACAACATGATCTGTCGCAGTTCATCTTCTATCTAGTGCCAATTGGTCTGTATCAGCCCCATTTTCTCTCTTCATATCACAGAATCTATCTCTTTTGTCATGCGTCAGTATTCTCCTGCGCTCCCATCTTTACATCTTCATATCTTATTACACACATCAGCTGCCAGTTGATTAAAGCTAATCAACAGTTTTTCCTGCACTACAGGTGATAGCTCAATATCATGAAGTATAGTGCAGCAGACTAAGAATTTATCATAGATATCATTGATTTATAGTTCAGACACTGGATCCATTCTTTTTTTATACTGTTGGAGTAGGTAAGGCTTTTCAGATCAAAACATTTGTTGAAATACTCTTTATTTGACTTCATCTCATTTGTTATTGGTTTAAGTTGCAGAAGGCCTATGAGCATGTTCCTGAAGTGGTTTTGTTAAGAAAAACACGTCAAAGGGAAATTTGGGATACGGCTCCGGGGCTACTTGATGTGTTTACACCAGTGAGAGCTGCGTTTATACATTTGATTCTGTCAAGCTCCTCCACTCTGATGATACGCTGTGGCCCGCCTCCAATACTGCTTGAGATTGTCAAGGACAGGCTATTGAGGTTTCATTCAAGGTCAGGGAGGGGGGCTGTACAGTGACAACATGGCAACATGAGTGCCTCATGCCCAAACATGAATGGCTCCCAGCTGGCTGGAAATAAAGCAGGGAGGAAGATAAATCCTTGAGAAAGATGCATGTGAGAGAGCGCAGGTTGTGAGCTGTGTGGCTTTGAACAATTATTGGTTGAATTTTGGTGTTTCGTTACTGTAGCATTTGTTTCCCCATTATTATGAAATTAACAACACTTAAAACTAAGAACTTGGTCTTTTTTTTTTTTTTCATGTTGCATCTCTCAACTCCTGGACAACTAAGGAATCTAACATAATTGTAACAGCCCGATGGCCTTGTGTTAATGTGCTCTTTTATTTTTTCTGGTCTCCAATGACTTTAGGTTCGACTCCTCCCATCTTGTGGAGCTGTTCACAGGTGTAGGTGGTTACCAATCGGGCCTTGCAATTTAAAGAGCTCCCCTGGAGAAACATGGGGGAAGGGACAAAGAAACAAGGGAGGGAAGAGACGTTAAGTTATTTAGTTGTCAGGAATATTCCAATAATTTTTTTTCATCATAAAAAAAAAATGATTTCAGAGTTGAAACCATTGCAAGTACAGCTTTGTTGAGTTTGCATCTATTCGAGTGTGCAGGACAGCAAATAGTCATCCCCTTATGCATTAAAGACATACATTTGGATAAAGGTTATATTCACATGTTTGTATGGAAAGGATTTTGTCTTCATGTTGCACTTGCAAACCCTCTGTGCACACAGAGACATTTTGTGGGGGGGGGGGGGGGGGGGGGGGGTAAACCATGATGCACATGATCCCTACAGTACATTTTCATCAAAAGACATGTTGGATTTTTTTTTTTCATATCCAAGTCACTTCAAAGAGGAAGAAATCATGCCCTTGGGGAAAATTCATATTTCTGCCTTCGCTCATCCTTTTTCTCGATTGCGGTTGTTCGCCACATTAAGGTGCTCTGGGGAGCTGATGGGGGTCAAGGGTCTTTCTCAGGGAATCACAGTGGCGATCTGTCCACCATGGGGTTCGAACCTGTGAACATTGTATCTCAGGTCCACGTCTTATGATGTTTAATGGAACCTGAAAAGACTCACAAGCACAGATATGCATTAGAAGAGCTATTGTGGCCAAGAAAGTTATTTGGCACTCAGACCAGGGCAGAAGACTGAACAAAGTTATGGATGCATGGACACGATGATCTAGGATGAATCTTCCCCCCCCCCCCCGGAGGTCTGAGGCAAGCAGCGGATTCAATTCAATTCGATTGAACTTTAATTATGTGGCACCGAATACAACATAGTCATTTTCTCTGTGACTTTTTTTTAAAACCAAGAGAAACCCAACAAATCTACATGAGCAAACATGACCAACTGTGAAAGGAAAAACTCCCTCAACATGGAAGAAACCTTTGCAAAATCAGGCTGAGCGGCGGCTGTTTTGTGTTATTTCGGTTGGAGTGAGAGTACAGAGGAGAGTATGGTGAGACAGACAGACATAATGCGGGAGGAATTCAATCCCTGGTTCAGGTGGGATATCAATACAGACTGGATGATGGGCATCGTAGAGACAAGACCAGGTGGAACAGCAACGCAGCTGGAACAGATGAGGCGTGAACATGAGTGCTTAAGAGGCACAACCTGGGTGATGATTAGCAGAGTCAGAGACGATATGCAGCTGTGAGGGTGTACCTGAAAGTGAGAGGTGATTGGATGATAGGCCAGAGGTCAGTCTTCAAGGTTGAGGCCATGTTTACATGTACCTGGTTTTTTTTTTTTTAAACGTGGTATTTCTCTGCATTTGGGCCTTGCATTCACACATACATTACACATTTAAACATTCCAAAACAACTCTGATTTGAATCTCTTGTTTTTTTCTCCCATGACATCTTGATATTAGAGTCAGAATTGCTAGGCATCAGTAAAATACAGTTCTGAAGTTAAATAAGGCTTTTTTGACTAGTGTTATTTGATGGCACTATTTTTTCCTCGGCCCTTCTGGAGAAAAAAAGATATGAAATTCTGTTCTTTGATATAATGACACTGAAAGATTATATGTACAAGACAAGTGATCAGAATTGGCATTAAAATGCCATATATGTACAAAATAATATAATATAATAATAATATATATATATTGAAGCTGTGGTCTTCCTTAATCATGCTAAAATGAGAATGCAGAGCAAGACATGGAGGGGAAAATAAATTATTGCGAGTCCATAGGCTCAATGGGGATGCATTCATAAATTTAAATCACCTTCTGAACTGATATTATATATTGAGTCCATAGAGGACCACTTGGTCACCGGTATATAATGAAGCATTTATAGGTCATGAAGAATACATTAGTGCAAACATGGAGAAGTTCCGGCAGGACTTACAACAGGAAATACAGAGACCTGGAGATTTGATCTAATCGTATAACTTCTAGATATGACTGGGTCAGTGGTAAAACTGAAAGTTAGTCAGGGCAAGTCTTTCATTAAGTCAAGACTTTGTAACAAGGTCTTGCCAACTCTTGGGGATTTACCTGCCCAAATCAATTAATGATATTATCGAATGTGTCAAAGACGTGTGTTGGCAAATTCAATAGGAATCAATTGAAATAAATTTAAGCAGTATGTTAATTTTCACAATATTGACCTTGCTTACTAATAAGAGGTTTATGATATTCCAATTTTGGATATCTGATTTAATCTGAAGTAAGAGTTCTGAAATTTCCTTTAACGAGTTGAGAAAATGTTATTCTGATGCTCAGATATTTGAGCCAAGCCCAAGTAAATGCAAATGGGGGATTGGATTTTGGGAGATTATGCGCAGCATTGTTAAGAGGCAAAGACTCACTTTTATGTAAATGTATCTTGCATCCTGAGAAATGTCTGAAATGTTCCAAGATACCAAGCACCATAGTGACCGAGACTCTTCAATCACTAATGTGCAATAACATGTCATCCCATATGAAGATAGCTTGTATTCCACACTATTCCTTATCATTCCTCTATATAATGAAGACAACCTTATAGCAAATGACAAAAGCTCAATAGCAATTGTGAAAGGCAAAGAAGATACTCGCGGCATCCCTGGCAACAGCTCCGTTCAATGATGAAAGAATTCCAAGAGCATCGTTAGTATGGATGCTAGCTCTGGGGGACAAGTACAGAACACTTCAGAAGAAGTCCAATGTATGCACATGCTGGTGCTCTACACACCTACATAGGTACGGTGTGCTTCTGTTGTCCATTGTTCTTCTCTGACTCTCAGGGGCCTGCAGCCCAGAGAATGACGGTTCCATCTAAAGACGAGGACCAATGCTGTCAATACAGTCCTCCATACAAGGTAGAGGAAATTAATGCATTGTCACAGCATTCACTTTATGGTACTCTGTGCAGAAATGATGGGTACCATCATACTTAGGGACTAAGAGGCAGGGGGAGCTCCAAGGGCTAGAGTTAGGATTTCCTAAAGCCTTCTCTAATAAGTACACAGCTTCCTGTTTCATCACCTCTTGTTTACTCAATGGTAAGGATTTTGTTCAGTAGGGGTGGCTGAACCTACATCAATGTCATGCTGTATTAATTCAGTATGTAATGACTCATCATGAAAGAGTTTAGGGTGGGAAAAGAGCAAACCAATTACATCCTTCAGTTGTTCAGGCAAGGAGGACAGGTGTGACTCAACACTGTAAAAACTCAGAAAAGGTAGCGCATTGCTGACCCTCACTTAATGCTGCCAATCCATCACCAGGCAAAGAACCTCCACAAACTAGACAGGCAGAGGTGTCACCAAGGGCTGCAGTGCCCGTGATTTTTTTCCCTGCTCCCTCTGGGAATCGTCTCTAGAATATGACTTGTTGCATGTTAATGCTTAAAAAAAATTTTTCAGGGGTTTGGATGATTAAATTTGTGTCAGTCACTCTAGTCTTATTTCTACTGAGACATGTGAAATGTGCTGTGAGTGAATGACCAGGCACAGGAACAAAACCGAAACATGATCATCAGGTGAAAAGTAGCACTCAAAGGCTTTTTGATCTAATATTTCTTTCATGCCACTTTGTGTTGCAAGAGCTTCTTTAGGGAAAGAAAAGGTGCAACTGTTCCGATACTGAGAGACAAAATCCAACACATTAATTTTCCTATTCAAGTCAGACATTGACTGATCTTTTGACACTTTTACACTCCCAGATCACGTTGTGCATGCGCTCCAATTTAAGGAAAGTGCCACCTCATCCAAACCTTTTCCCATTCCATGACAAGAACTTCCTCAACTGATATTTCAGAGTTTGGTGCCATTTCTCCAGTACACTCTTTGGTTGAGGATGGCATGCACTGGAGACTGACTGAATGACACCAAGGGACTGCAAAGTCTGTTCCTTGATCTGTTCACACCGTTTGAGGCAATCTGAATGTGGTGAAGAATTTTGTCAAGGCTCTGATGATGGCCGGGGTGATGATTTTCTTTTGTAGAAGTAAACCCATCCACACAGTCAAAAAATACTCAGTACTATGTGGTATATTATATATCTTTCTGAGATTTGACGAGTGCTGCATGGGTTAGCAGCTGTGACACAGCAGGAGCCATACTCATACAGTCTGGCACTGGGGAGCAGCAAGGTACAGGTTGCTACAAGATGGATGCAAACAAAGAGTCAGACAAGTCAACCTGTTTATAGCTTGAGCTCAGGTCAAAACACAACAAGCTTAATGTTGGGCTAATTTATGTAGCCCAGACCACAAAATTATAGTGTCAACAACTCTGAGTATTGCATGGACCTTTCCTCCCGCAATGTCATTTCCCGAGATGAAAAATAAACACTCTATAGGGAAACGTGTTCAAACAGCGACAGGGAAGAATTCCGAAGCGAAGCTTGAGTTGATGAGCACATGTTGGAGAGGTGCTGGCACAAAGCTCGTTCCAGTGGCTCTTACTACAGTGCTAATGCTGTATTGTTATCCAAGTGCAGAATACCAGCCAGGATGAATGACTATGATCCTCCACTATCTCTCAGCTCAGTGACTGGGTGCTGGCTCTCCAGTTTTCCTGTCAGGGACACAATCTTTAAAGAAGAAGGGCTTAAAACACTGACCAGTTTCGGCCTTCAGTTCAATGACTGACTTGTGTTACAGTGTTGGTTAAACCCATTCCTTTCAGTTGCTTTGTAGTAGCTGTCTGCTGTTTTTGTTTTGATACTAAGCAGGCTGCTACGGTGTGACCGGCTTTGTGATAGAAAAAGGGGGCAGTTATCCGCAGGTTATCAGTGCAGGGGGACTGATAACCTGGGAGTCACCTGCTTTCGGTGGGGCTCTATAGGTGGTGGAGTTGTACTTGTTAAACAAGAGAAATGACTACAGCAATAGGTTGGTTTGCAGAAAAAAATTTAAAAATTAATGTAAGGAACCAAAACACAACCAAGAAGAATTGTTCAAATCTCTCTCTCTCTCTCTCTCTCTCAGGTCTTACTCCTTCCTCCGTCCCTGTGTGACTCCAGGTCAGCTCTTTTAACTGCAAAGCCTCACGGGTTACCACCCACACCAGTGACCAGTGCCACAAAAGGGGTCAAACCTGCAGTAAAAGAAGACACAGAAAAAGAGAACACAAACACAAGGCCTCCGGGCCATAACAGTGCAGATCAGCACCTCAAAACCTGAGTCTATAGTTCAGTCTTGATGAAAGCACAGCATGCCCTCTTCAGTCAAGTGGAGAGAACATAGCACAGATGGAGGAGAAGTGTCTCTGGGTCCTGTTCATGAGTGATGAGAGAAAGAATCTTGACATTTGCTGCAGGCTGCATCAATTGGCAGCAGATACATGGCTGCTGTATCAGACTATTGTCATGAAGAAGGTGCAACGATAAGGTATCTTAAAGCTATAATACACAGCTACCCTCATGGTTGGTCATTACATCAATCACCAGCACCTTCTATTTGGGATTTGCTAGACACATAGCCAACCAGGACATAACTTTGAAGATAGGAAAAAAATCCACTAAAGGGAATAGAACTCCCAATTCAGCTGAGATTGTCTCGGGATCCCTCGTGGAAAGCAAGAGGAAGTTGAAGGAAGCCCAGATGTCTGAGCTTATCTGTTTTCCCTTTTGCCATCATAACCCTGTTTGGACTAAGAGGATAGCTGCTTACACTAATCAGTTTATTGCAGGTTAAAGTCATCAGATGGTTAAGTCCACACAGTTACAGAAGCCTCCATGTTACTATTATCTACTGTTGGCTATGATCAATTATGACAGGAGGAAATTATGCAAATGTAATCCAGAGTCAGAAAAAATAATTAAATTGTTGGCTAAATACAAACCATGAGTGGGACATCTATTTGAACTATAGCTAAATCTATAATTACATTGAGTCACGTTTTTAGATGTGCTTTTGATAATTTACAAAAAACACATGAGAAAACGATGGATAGGAAACCAACCTGGCAGAAATTAAGAATCATATGAATCATTAACACCATCCTGTCTGTCATACAGTAATGATAGTATGTTTGCAAATTTGGCTCTTTGTGTGGGTAGCCTAAGTAAACACTGAAATAAGCATTAGGCTCGCTTTCAGAAGTCTTCACCACCAACAGAGCTGACAGGAAAAGCTGGTGGTTGAAATGCAATCACTGCCAACTACAGCATCACTTCCCCTGACCCCCGCCCGCCCAACACCACCTGTGTTGCTTCAACATTGCAACTGAGAATAATAATCATTTTGGTACAATAATTTGTCAAGGGAGCTTTTGCCACCCATAAGCTCACAGTATCATTTCATCCAGGATTCAAAATAAAGAAGGCTTTAAGCTGAATCTGCCCCAAAATGTAAGAAAAAGAAAAAAAAAATAGATGAATGCAAAAGCCTCTTAGGCATCTTAGCAATAAGATCATTATATTTCAGATTCTTAGACATTGAGCTTATCGCCTTAAGTCTGATCAGCTTACAAGTACCAGTCATATGTCATCCTTTTCTTTATCAGGAAATTCCATCTATCTATCCATCAATCAATCTATTCATTGTTTCTCTTGTGACGTGACAGTATTAATGGTCTGTAAATCACCATGACATGGAAGCTGCACCTCCATGGTATTTTATGCTCTTATGTAATTTCTTCATTACCTCCTTATTCTCCCCTCAATCTCTCTCTCTCTCTCCACTTTCCCCCCTTCACTCGTCTCTCCATCTCTTTTTTTTTTTTTTTTTGCCCGCAGCCAGGCAGTGGCCTAGTTTAGTGGGACAGAAGGTTTGTTAGCATCAACCCCTCCCACAAACAAAACAATTGTAATGTGGAATCACGTGAGAATGGTTCAAACCCGTGCGTGTAAAATTACACTTGGACACCCATACTGTATAGATGGCTTCCTCGAAGCACAGTGCAGGTGCAGATGCTCTTATGTACCATCTGAATTTATTCAGAGTGCGCATCAGAACAAGCACATGTACGAAAACAGCAACAGAGACACCCACGCACGCACATAGACACCGCTTTGCTTGTATCATTGCACTACTGCCAATTTAATCTCTTTAAGAGAATATAAGGCTTTGCTTTGAGGAAAGCAACCTGCTCCTTGATAAAAAAAGATTAAAAAAATAAATGCAGCATGATGATGTTTACGAGAATGATCCATCTTCCCCCCTTTATTTTTGCCAATTTGTTTTAATGGTTCTGTGACTATTGTTCAACAGATAGCAAATGTATCGGAAAAACACATTACACTTGTAATAGTAACAAGATTGTTATAATAACATTGAGTTGAAGGAAGACAACTGAAGCAACTGAAGGAGTTTACATTTTCACTGACCACAACAAAGGCTGATTACAGTGGGGCAAGGGGCACAGAAGCTTGGCTGGAAGTTAAAATTGGGAGACAGGCATAGAATCTTTCACTCAGTTTCAGAATACGTTTCAGATGAAAGAGGGCCAATATTTCTCTATACTGATTTTTCTTTTTTAAATCTTGTTGATTAAAGCTATTTCATCAGAGGACCAGACCAAAAAAAAAAAAAGAAGTAAATGTCTTTAAAATCTAACTGAAGCAAAGTTACCATCCCTCAAGCACTGACAGTGAATCTCACACAATTACGTCTGAACTCATGCTCATATGGCTCACACAGATATGTGATATCTCCGATTAGAATATATCTTTTTAAGGTGATGGATAGAGATTTGTTCTTGAAAAACCTGCATAATAATTAATTTATTCTGTCTAGGAATTGCAAAACTTTGCAATTGCAAAGCTTTGGAATTAACCCACATGTACCTTTATGTATATGTATAATTTTATGTATAATATATATATGGACCATTGCTGTCAATACAAATCACACAGTGTACAGAACACACACACACACACACACACACACACACACACATGCACACGCACACATAAATCTGTGCATCAAAGCATAAATCTGACCCACTGTTATAATCTGTGCATAGCCACTATAGGACATTGTCCTTGCAGACTGCCATGTGAAAAACTATCCATCTGAGGTCCCAGACACTCATGGTTATTGCCATTATTATTACTCACGACTCAGTACCGAGACTCCAGGAGACTTGTAGTTAATTATATAAATCGATAAACACACAAAATTGTGTACATTGTGTGCAACACATCTCTGCTTGGTATAGACAACAAAGTTAATGACAAAAAAACAATTGGGTGGAGCAAAAGTCAACAATTTCACCTGACATTCACATTGCTTTCACGCCACATCTGATGTGCAGAGAATGTGTTTGAGAAGCACACTCGACGCACTATTCTTTACTGCTGCAGACAAACGCTCAAGTGGGAGCCATTACCGCAAGAAATGGGCTGATATTATCAGAAGGATACTTAGTTTGATCTCTGTCTAGGCAGAAGGACCAAACCACTTGCATGTTTGTGCAGCAAAAGTAGAGCGACAGCCAGCAGTCAGCCGTCTCAGCTGTAGACAAAGACTAGATAAGGAGAAACTACAATCTTACCTCTACATAGAGACAACTCTTCATTTCCAGTCTTTGTGTTAAGCTAAGCTAACCAGCTGCAGTTGTATTTGTTCTACTGGCATAATGAGGATATCGATTAAATTATGTTGCTCTCAGCAAAGATACCAATTAGCCTGAAACAGAATGAAACGGAGCATTTCCACCTGCATTTGTAAATCCAACAGTACAAAGCTTTTGGGTTTACAAAAAGGGAGCCTTTCTGACGAATGCAGGAAAGAATGTTCAGTGTTGTTCCACACAATGTCAAATTCGGAACATAATGCTTGTGTTTCCAGTGCCCCTCAAGCAGCCTTGGGGTCTGGTTGTCACTGTGTCCCATTCAGAGACAAATAGTAATACAATGAATGTTTCACTGCAGGGGCTTCATAAAAATCACACTACATTGTGTATAGCACCATAAAGTAACACGGCAAAAAAAAAAAGCATGTGCATGCTACAAAAAAAAGCAATTTCAAGTAGTGTTAACCCATTATCAGTGTTACGCCTGTATAGTGGTATTCGACAAGAATACTTCTGTATTGTACTCGCATGAATTCCTTGTGTGAACCTTGAACTGGCTAAACTGATTTTTACTTTCATGCGTTTACATCCTCCTCTTTAAAAAAGAAAATACTTGCATGTACCTCTATTCACACAGTGATGTAGGTGCAAAAGACCTAATCTTTGTTGTGCATAATGAAAACAGTAAATATTAAACCAGCATTGCTAAGCTTCCACATGCTATCACTGGTGGGATTCTGCTCATGATTGAGTTCAGTTGTCTTTATTCATTTGCCTCCTACCTGCTTTCTTTCCCATCTTTATACTCTGATTGTGAACTTATTGTGTATGACTGGACTCAATTAAGAAAAAAAATAAAAAATTAGACAAACAAAATGAACAGGGAAAAAAAACAAAAAAACATCTGTGGATTCCAGCGACACCTCTTCCTATGACAGCTAATGTGTTTTCTTACTTGAAGTAACATTAACAAGGCAGTACATGCCATGCTCTCCAGCTATTTTAAAACTCGGTCCTTTCTTTGTTGAACAGGTGTGGTTTTGAAGCAGGAGAGGGACAGAAGAAACACTTATCTCATCTTGGTTGAATACTTTCAAATTCAACCATTCTTTTGCTCACTTTGATGTGCCCATTATTCCTAAAGCGCTGTGTTCCCCGGAGATTCGTCAGTATTGCTTGGGTTTCTTTCCGAGCGAAACATTTTCGTCGAATATAAATCTGAAGCCATTTGTGTTAAACGCTCACCTCCTGAACATGAGTGTTTGTCGCTGAAGTATGAATGAGTGATCACAGAGAGCGGCTCAGGGGATTTTGAGATAAGAAGAGAGACATTAGCACTTCTAATTTGTTTGTACCTCTTCATTTACATGTAAAGTGATGCCGTGAAGTACCACCGGTAAAGCTTCTGTTATGTTTCAGAACATGCACGCAGCCTCCAGTTTTCCAAAAATTCGAACTTTGCAATGCAAGTGTGACGTTTTAAACCCAGAAAGCTAAACAAGTCAACCCTATGATTTGTGTCTGGAAAGCTGTGCTCAAGTAAAATGGTCAATGTCAAAAGTGTGGAAACCATTTTTTTTTTAAGTGTACTCATGTATTACTCATGCTCCTTTTCTCTCTGTTTCATTCTTTGTTTGAGCTTCATGGTTCACCTTCAGGCATGTCTATGAAATTCCTCAACACTGCAAGATACAATTAGGCATCTAGAATATTCATGACTCAAATGCTAATGTTGAGCACTTGCACGTTGTTCTCCCAAGTGGATTTGTAGGTCATGCTTCATGAAAATGCACAACACACAATACATCTTTTGTCGTTCGCTAACCTAAATAAAAAAATTTAAAATTAAAAAGTGCATCTTGGTGATACTCTGAATTTATGAGGCTGAACATTTCGAGAAATAACTTTTCTTTATGGTCTTTTACTCTGATGAGCTGCGAGTGTGCCCGATCAAAACTGTCTGGGGGTTGTTTTTTGTTTCCTCTTGGATTCTTATGAGGAAATCTCACCCATCCATACATGTTTTGTTCCTATTAATTCTTGCCTGTGGGCAGCTAGAGCAAACACTGGACAAACACACCCGGAACAGATCTGTATTTTATGCCATTAAAGAAAGGAAAAAAGATTGTCCTGCCTGCAAGAACATTCACACATCTGATGGCAATCCTATCTACCCATATCCGAGCCAATGCCTAAGAATTACAATACAACGAGTTAGTTTTAACTTGCTGTTTCCATTTCCCGTTTTTTGCTCCATATATGTTTGCCATTATCTCAATATTGTTTTCATTCACCTTTGTTTTAATGTTACTCCTCCATTCACAAACAATATTATAATGTGTAACAGACAAAGGATTCTATCTTAAACCTAGTGCAATGCAAGCCCAAGTTTCTTTTCCACCAGCAAACGTATGCAGTAGTTATTTTCCTGTGAAATGGTCAAACTACTTAAGTGTACAAATATACACACGAACTGTGCATCTGTGTACACCTGGGTGTGTCGTTCCTTATATCAGACTGCAAATTAAGATTGCACTACACTGGGTGTATGATACTATATGAAGGTACGTTGGTACTTTGGCACACAGAAAATAAAAAGCTGGAATTATTTTGATTTTATCTTGACATATCTTGAGAATAAACACAAGACGTGCTAGTAACAATATTATTCTTTGTATGAGTATAATATGGATTGTGTACTATTCTGTGTACTTTCACTTTCACCACTGCTTGGTACTGGTAAATTTTCAACTGTATGTCAATTCCCCCAGTCACACCATATTCATCTCACAATGCAGAATCTGTAAATGGCGTAATAAAATATAGAAACAACACAGGTCACATGAGTGACATGAGTGATCAGATTTGAGGCCATTCCTAAAACACACATAGAAATAATGAAGAGAATACAATAACTTTGCAACATGAGACCACAGACAGAAAAAGGTGAATTTAAGTATAGGTACTTGTTTTTACAGCTAAAAACATTCCTTAGAACTTTTTCTTCCCTCCACATTTTCTGCACCCCATGAATATATTGCCAGAGCTACAATCTGACATTTTGTTGACCTCAATCACAGAGTTTTCCCCCACTATCCATTCTAGTTCACATCACCTGATTTCAGCTTAAGGTCTGAGCTACATACCCCACCCCTCTCCCCTGCAATTCTCTAACTTCTCGAAAAAACAATTTTCTTCTTTCCACATGGTTGCCACGCTGTGCTTAGGTTTCAGCATGCGTTTCTCTGGGCCTCTGTTGTGGATCTACTGGGGTTCCTTCACCAGAAATTCTTCAATCACACCATCATGTCGCGGGCCCAAATCACACCACGGAACTGTGTCCCCAGGTTTTCTGCCCAGTCATTCGAGGGGAAAGAAAAGGCAGTATGTTAGTAGTGGTGATGTTGCGGTCAGTTGGGGGCCGACTTAGGTGCACTGCTCCATTTAGCCTTGTACCTTCGGGTCCCTCTGTCATGCTCCACTGCACCACTTCTTCCTGGGAGGCATCAGAGAAATGGATATGATGTCATGCATGAGGAGTCCCAGATGACAGTGGTCTAAACATCACAAACAGCAAACAGATATAGACAGAAAATATACAGAGAAGGTCAGAAATGAGAGACGAAAGTGAAACAGGCATGGGTGGGAGGCGGGGGTGGCGGGGTGGGGGTTTGAAAAGATCTCAAGGAGTACACAGTGATAAAAATATGAATTATAGATCAAACCTGAGAGACGTAGCGAGAACACTCTTTCCCCAATAATCTCTTTCATTCCTTTCTGCCTTCGCTCTTCCTGCGAGTACAAGCACACTCTGCAAAGTCTCTGTTTTTTTTCATTTTTCTTCTCGCTTGGATCATCGTCACAATAATACAGTGCATCCAAGGTGATTTGCGCTTCGGTATTTATGACTTTGTCTCTGTTCTTTATGGTTGCGGATAGAAGGATTTTGGAGGAATCACAGATCAAACATAGAGCCTCATCAGTTCTGTCTCATTTGTCTGTCTCGCTTGTTTTTCTTCTCTGTACAGAGTCTACCTTTTCTTTCTCATTTAGTTAATGCATTTATATCTTCCTACATTTTTGTCCCACACCTGAGCAACAAAAACCTTTGAAAACTATCCAAATAAGCGGGATCCATTCCAATCACTCATTAAAACAGTATTATGTTTCAAAATATAAAATTTAAACATGGTGATAGTGCATAAGAAGGTGCACATCTGGAAAAATCCTGTTCATATATTCATTTTGGGCTAAAAGTAAGTAAGCCGCTTCTTGCCCCACAATGCTTAACAAAGCAGTGCTGCTGCTTTTAGCAGGTTCCTTGTATAGCCACTGAGAAATCATCTGTTCCACTCAGACGTACACACGGTGAAGCTCTCGGAGGAGACTCGTCCGTCTGTAGTCGTGTTTGTCTCATCCTTAAGCCCTGTGTGAAGTGGAGAGGAAAGAGTGTTCTGCTCGCAGCCCCAAACTCTCCACACTACACCGACTGCACTCCAGGGAACTGGCCTGGACAGGGGGGGGAAGTAAAACAACATCAACATTACTCGTGAAAAAAAAAAAAAAAAATGATACAGTGAGTAGTGAGAATGAGACAAACTCAAGAAAACTAAAAGACAGGAACACATTCCAAGGCTTACATTGAGATTACAGGAAGTGAGAAACAAAAAGAGACAGAGAGAAGAGTTGGGAGATCCAGAGAGACCTTGGAAAACGGTAAAGTCTGAAAAGCAGGCATAGACAGAGCCAAGTGCTTCAGCAGCTTATTGTCCACAGGGGTTGTTTGTGATGAACACGTTGTCAGTTGAATTCATCGGGGGTAAACGCACTTTTTCAGTAATATGTTAAACAGCTTTCTCTCGTGTTACCCTGGATCTTATCGGGGTCATCCGCATCCTTGTGGAATTCACACATCCAGTGTAGGCGGGTGCGTGCATGTGTATTCGCGTTTCACCATATTTTTTTTTTCTGTGCGCACGCAACCTCTTATTTCATTGTATAGACTATGTGCTATGATACAAATGCATGCTGTGCCAAACATGAAAATCCCAGATGATGCTGCGGTCACATAATAGATGAAAAGCAGGGGTTGGATAAAGTGCAGGTTTGCGTGTTCATGTGTGTAGCTCTGATTGACAGGAACAGCGTACAGCACTCTTCCTTTGTCATAAAAATCTCTGAGCCATCAGCTGAACAATACATCAAGCCACTTCAGTTGAAAGAGTGACCCGGGTCTGTTCCAAACCACTGTATCAAAGCAGGAGTCATTCAAATATCACAAAATCAACCCTTATTTGTTCAGAGTTTTTTTTAAATATTCACATCCCCACAGTCACACACGTTTTTTTCTTTTTTTTCTTCCACATTATATGAGTGTTTCATTAGTAAGGATTTTTTTTTAAATCTTGGTTGGGTTTGCAGGGACCTTTGTGTGTGGAGTCTGTGCATTCTCCATATGTGTGTTTTCTTTTACAGTTCAAAAACATGCTTTTGAGGCCTACTGGATCCCTATTTGTTCCTGTTGGTGTGTGTATGTGTGTGTTTAGTGATGAACTGGAGCTGTCCTGTAATGTTGAGTGAAAAATAATTCTTGTTTCTACTTAGATTTCAAAACTGAATAACACAATTGCTACTTAATAAGTGTCATTCTATGTTGTCATAGCTCTCTTTGCATCAGTTTACCCACTGAAGCAGGAGGGCATGGCAAGGAGTTTGTGATTTGCTTTGAAGGAGAAGAAACAGTGTGTCAAGGTGAAGGACTGTGGTTGGCCGTTGAAAAATGTGCACAATATGTCACCTTAAACACCTTAATCATTGCACTTACTTGAAATGTGCCTTTTACTTCTGTGTAAGAATATACAATCATTCCTCAAATTCATCCAATTTACAGTTTGATTGAATTATTGAACTGGCGCAATCAATAAACAGGTTGAAACGTCATTAATAATAATACAACAATAACACACCAAACAAGTTCAGCAGAATATCTCATTTTGCTGTTTCTCAGGCATTGTAATGCTTATCTGCTCTGGAGCATTTACCGTTTAGTTGTCGCTGCAGAACTACTACAGGAATGTGCTGCTTGCAGTGCTGTAATCACACTTTGTAGCTTCACACAAACACACCCCAGCAAGACAGAAATGCTGAGAAAATAAGCTGTTGACATCCAGTCCTCTCAGCAGCAATAAAATCATTGCAGCATTGGCACAAATCAACAGCTGTTAAAACTCCAACGGGTATTGTATTGTCATTTTGTCCAATGAGATAGTCAGGCAATGTTTGATGCTTTTTATAGTAGCTGGTAGGACATGAGTCTGTGGGAGCTACTTGTGTTGAGAGCTGCTAAGCGATTTCCATTATATCATGTCCCTTCACTCAGCAACAGGTGTCAAATTATTATATTTCGTTGGCCTGTTACTGTTAAGTTTTTAGTAACAATATTCCATTTCTGTTCATGGTTTTGTATATTATTCTCAAAGAAATGAGCAAACCTGAATTCAGATTTTGCATGTAGAAAATAGTTTGTTTTGTTTTGCCTTATAGCATCTTGGCCATTGTGCTATATACATTTTTTTTTTCACTTTTCAATAATCCAATTTATAGAATGCCGTAAAACTCGTCCTCCCAACAAGCCTTTATATGAATAATTATTGTTATTAATCAAGGCGCAATCACGTAAATCGATCAGAATATCCCAGGTGACCATTTTCCTGCTCGATCACCACAATTTAATTCTTAATCTCAGTTAAAGCTCCTCTTAAATCTAAGAGTGCACCTCGAAGCCAGAAGGTCCTTGTCTGATTGTGTAATGAGCTACTGCCTTCAGTAAATCAAATGTTAATTGCACTGAGACTGTGAGCACAAAGAAGCAAATCTCCCACACGCTTCCATGTGCTCAAACGTGCATCTCTTTGCTTTGACGTGTCAGTTCAGTGAGCACATGTAATTCACAAGGGATGATATTCAGAATGACAGCATCATATGCATGTTGAGGCACAAGAGGTTCAAGGAAATAAATTCACATCTAGACAGACAGTGGCCCGGTTCCAAGAGTCATGTTGGTAATAGTTTAGAAAAGAAATGGATGCCCTCCAATTCCAGCACCTGTCAAAGTCAATGTTCACTGAATGCTTTTCGAGTTCAGGGAGGAGAGTTTCATCATTGTGGCTAATGAAGCGGAAGCAGGATGCTGATTTGATGCAAATGCCAACAAGATCCTATTCTCTTAGCGTTAAGCCTAATTGGCACTGTCAATCATAAAAATGTTTCCATGGCAATGATGAGATCAATATCAGTCTGGTAACCAGGATCTGTATCGTATGAAGGGCCGGGGGTGAGGAAATGTTTTGTTGTGTGTGTGTGTGTGTGTGTGTGTGTGTGTGTGTGTGTGTGTTTCATTACAAAAGCATAAAGATGTACACAGAGGGCAGTAGGAATCCCAAACATTAATAATAACAAAAAACTGCTCCTGATTGTGTTTGTTATTTTATTATAGTGTAAATGTAGTAAATCATCTTTTTTCCAATCCATTTTCTGTTAGATTTTCCAGTCAACCTCTTCCAACTGTGGGTCAGTGAAGTGCATGATGAAATACTTTGTCAGACTATGCACTCAGTGTAATACACTCAGCAGAAAACAGCTCCATTGTTTCTAACAAGGCAACAGAAATGCTTCCCATCATAACAGGACTGGTTTGTGAAGCTATATACCTTCAATGTAAACCATTAAAAGGGTTCTCTATTTCAATAATTAGCATTTTCAACTAGCCAGATGTAACATTTCTTCACATGAAAAAGCCCAACGTTGAATTATCTCAATTAATTAATTAGTGACTTAATGAATTAATTTGACTCTGGGCTTTTTGCTGTGTTAATTTCCAGGCCTCATAAAATTTTAAATGACTTCCTCTAACCAAAAGACTTGAATGAATGACTGCTTAGTTGAGAGCTTGCCCAGGTCATCACGTTTTAAAAGCCGAAAAACAACCTCAACTCTCCAGCAAATATCCACTTCAGTGACTCTACAGCATAGAAAAACTGATGGTTTGTATTTACTCCTATTTACCTTGAGTCAGCGACTTCTAATTGTTGGTAGGATTATTAATAGAGATGTGCAATACATTGCAAATTTAACTACAATAAATTACATGTTTCTCTGCACTGTGCATTTATGTTCTGCAGGTCAACATATTAAAGTCCCATTGCTCCAGATTGTATTGACAATGTTCAATATTCAGACACTACATCATATTAGCCAGCAACATAACAAGAGAAAAGGCCCCAAATCAACAAAATATCAATAAGAAAAAAGATTACACAGCTACTGAAAAGCTCACAGACACATTTGATTAAGAGTGGAAACAAATATGGAGTTTTTTGTTTAAAAATGAAACTAAATGAGAAAAAAAAACTGTTCTGGATCAGTTTTCCAGGTCAGTATAGGCGGTACAGCCATTTGCACTGGAGATAGATTGTATCATGTACCAAGTCAAATTCAGGAAGGCAAGGCAAGTTTATTTATAGAGCACCATTCAAACACAAAGCAATTCACTGTGCTTTACAAAGAAATTAAAGATATACAGAATAAAATAAATACATTAAAGCTTTAAAAGAAATCCAATCCAATCCAATCCACTTTATTTGTATAGCACATTTTAACAACAAAGTGTTTCCAAAGTGCTGCACATAAGACTGCACATAAAAACTAAACTAAACAGTCCAACACTAAATAAGTATAAAACCATAAATAAAAAAATTAAAAAAAACAGATTAAAAACTACAAACACATTAAAAAACTACAAATAAGAATAAAACAATTTAAAAGAATTAATAGAAATATAAAAACACTTAAAAAGCAATAAAACAAATAAGAACAATAAAATAAATAAAAGACACAGGGGACCACACGACTCACGTGGCGTTAAAAGCCTGAGAATAAAAGTGGGTTTTAAGACGCGATTTAAAACAGTCCAAAGTGGGGGCTGTTCGGACGTGGAGGGGCAGAGCGTTCCACAGTTTAGGGCCGACAACAGAGAACGCTCTGTCCCCTCTGGTTTCACACTTAGTCTTTGGACCCACGAGCTGGAGCTGGCCCTCAGACCTCAGAGCGCGGGGGGGTTGGTAAATTTTGATGAGATGTGTGATGTACTGAGGGGCCAGTCCATTCAAAGCTTTGAAAACAAACAACAACATTTTAAAATCAATTCTAAAATTAACAGGGAGCCAGTGCAAAGATGCAAGGATTGGGGTAATGTGTTCTCGTTGTTTGGTCCCTGTTAAAAGTCGTGCCACAGCGTTCTGGACTAACTGCAAGCGGGAAAAGTGCTTTGTGGCTAATGCCCGAATAAAGTGCATTGCAGTAGTCCAGACGAGAAGAAATAAAAGCATGCACGACTTGCTCAAAAGGATTAAAAGATAAAAACGGCTTAACCTTGGATAAAAGTCGAAGATGATAAAAGCCCGATTTTAAAACGCCATTGATCTGTTTATCAAATCTAAAGAAATGAAAGACATGCATTAAAAACAAATAATGAAGAAAAGTACAATAAATAAGGAGATTTAATTTTTAGTCCCCTGTCTTCAATCAAACTACATGTGTGCCTGTGAAAAATTTTGCTCAAGGGTCTGATATGAATGTTGGACTGGCATCATTCCCAGGTTGAAAAGTGTTTTTGTTCGGTGTCAGCTGGGATTGGTTCCACCCTCCCAGACCCCAACTTGGATGAAGCAGGTATAGCAGATGGTGGAAAGAATGGCTGTTGTGACCTCCTCAAAGACCAAACACAATTGTATCTGCTGTATAATATAGGAACACACAATGATCTTTATTCAAACCTGTAATAATTGTGTGACATGCAAAAATGATATCTAATGCCGGCTTTCATGGAAGCAAATCTTAGATTGCAGCCTGCAGAAATTAAGAGAAAAAGTAAAGTTTGATCTGTTGTCCTACATTTTAACAGTCACAGATGAATCGGTGTTATGAGTCATGTATTTTCCCACTGAGACAGGTGTTCCACATGTCCCACATTCCTAATTATATAATCGTATCCCGAAACACGCACACATGCAGACGTACTGTGTTTCCAGCCTCCCTCATATGAGCCCTCTGGGTTTCACTATTTGGAGCACCAAATGAGATCATGTCTCATGTGGAGGGGATAAACCTCAGACAAGAGAGCAAGACAATCCCTTGCAAGGGAGTGGCCAAACATGTACACGGTGAACGGCTGAACAGAGATGATGTTAGAATCACCAGAAAGGGTTAGTCAAATGAATGGAAAATTGTTTTATATAAACACTAAATAAAATCGTTATTCCCTATTTTTGTACAAACTGCAGTCAGCCAATACAACAGTGAAGCAATATATTGTGTTTCATGAATGGGTAAACATTGCTCCTAATTGTTTGAAGCATGAATTATCAATTTAAGCAGGATTGGTATCAAGAAAAACACTTGCAGGATGTGTTTTATTAAGATGGTTTTCTTGCATTTATAATATAGGAAATCATTTGCATTGTAATGAGGATTTTGACTTCACTCCGATATTGCAGTTTATCAAAATGTCCATAATTTTGCATTGAGACATTTGATTTAATGCAGGTAGATCCACCATTTGTCTAAGTGTGTGTTCAGACTATGTGCATAGATGGGTGAATGTGACAGACTATGTGAAGGCATTGAGGCTCCTCAAGCTGTGAAATGTGCTTTTCAAGTAAAGCGCACTTATCATTTATGTGTGAGCAGATTCTAAGTTCTCTACAGGTGATTGTCACCTAAGCAGCACAGTATCCTCTGTATGTTGATCATCATTGGCCTTTTTATCCATCAGCCATTTGTAGAGCATTTGCAAATGTCCGGCTACATTCTCAGAAGCCACTGAGCTCTGATTACGGTTCTTAAAGGTCTTCTGTATGCACCTACGGACAGATGTGATATAAATAATAAAGTCTGGAATTCAGATGTGAACACCAAAAACAATAACAGTTATGTATTCAAATCATGGATACTTAGAAACACCATTATGTCTAGAATATTATATCTTGCCCAAAGCAATTGTGATGTCTTCAGAAACAAAATTGTGTTCAAATTATATTAAAGTTTAATGTTGCTTCAATAATTCTAATAGTATTTTGGTTACCTGTGACCAGATGAAAGACATTTTCCTCCACCTCATGTCGAGATATCTATTTGCCAATTACAGAAAGGGCTGTATTGCCTATCACAGGGCTCCTTTTTTCTCATTTTAGTGTAATAATAAAGGACAAGCAACTTCACAGGTGTCCACGATCATAAGATACACGATAATGTACAATTTAAGCTAAGATTGTAATATTATAGTTCTGCAGTAATAAAAAGATTAAAGAAGGAGATGGACCTGATTCTGTGCGAGTGCCTCAAGGGATTATGGACAAGAATAAACTTTAATGAGTTCAATACTTTACCAAAATTGGAAAGCCTGGATGTGTTACAAGTCTTTTTGCTTCTTCCTCTAAGAAACAGTGACATTTTCTTTTTTGGTTTTTGAGGATGCTTGAACTCAGAGAACGTGATACCAGAGGGGATCTGAGATGGACAATGCGAGATTAGATAGCTGGACATGTAGATGGTTCAAGCACATTCTGTAATGTTAAAATCTGGATACATTAGTGATTTCATAATCCATGTTCATAGCTCTGATTTGTTCTGCCTGCAGGTATTTCTTTGTGCACGCATGCGGATGAGGACATGTTTATGTTCGAGTGCATGTTTATGTTCGAGTGTGTACTCATGCACACACTGGTCTGAGAGCATGTGTCCATTTTAGTGTGCATGTTTGTGCAGTGTGTGTGTAATCGTATGTTTTTCCCAGCTGCCGAACAAGAGGACAATGTCTGTCATGATGAAGCAGGCGGCTAATCCTCTCCTTATGTAAACGCTTGACTGCTATTCAAATGACATGCAGATAGGTTAGGGAGCTTAGGGTTTGGCAGGATCGTGTCACAACAAGGAATGTTTATGAAGACAGCATTTGGGTGATTAATGCTGCAGTTACTGTCTGAAAACAGGCTTTCTCAAGAATGAGCAGATATCTGCAGGTTCACATACTTTAGGTGGAAGTCAAAACCTGATTAGCCCATATTATCAGCAGGAGCAAGAGAGGGTGGGGCGAGTGGATTACACTAGATGGAGTATTCAAGAAGAAAGCTTTTTGGGGCAATGCGGCATGCATATATTAGCATGATAACAACGAACAACCAGCAGAAGAATAAAGTGCGAAACAAACCAAAATGAAAGCTGAGATTGATTTTGTGATGTCTGCTAGTTCAGTAAATGGAATAATTATTGACTGAGAGAATTGACTGATACAGACGTTTGATGGAATATGAATACATTTGTCCTGCAAAATTCATTCATATTCAAGACTCAAGACTGTGTGCGGTCATTTCTCGCTTAATTTATGGATAAAGTGTCAAGAAAATTTCTTTTCTTTAATATTCAACATATTTTTTCTTATGTTTTTTTTTTTTTTCTCTTCTCCACAGAGCCTACAGATTTTTCCAGAGGGTCAGCGCAAACAAACCCTGAGGACAGAGTATGACGATGAGCTGTGTCGACTTGCATTGCAGTCCAGCAATACATGGCACAACATGGGTCCCATGCTAATCACCATGATGCTGAGACTGGCCTTGTGAAGCCTTCACCACTTTTTTAGCACCCAACCCACACCCATATTGTCTTTGGGGATATTTCCCTGCAACTTTTGCCGCTTTTCCCTCTCTCCTGCAAACATATCCTTCCATTCCAGTCTGCCCCTTACTTCCATCTACTAATTGTAACTTCCTTTGTTTTTAATTTCTTGTCACTGGCATCATGCAGCGGGTTTCTACCACCTCCATTCTCCTACTTATTCTTCCCTCGCTCTTAGTTTTCTCCTATTTCCCCAACATGGCCAATGGGGACTGCTGGCTCATTGAGGGAGACAAAGGCTACGTGTGGCTGGCTATATGCAGTCAAAACCAACCACCATACGAGACAATCCCCCAGCACATCAACAACACGGTCCATGACTTGAGATTGAATGAGAATAAGCTGAAAGCTGTGCTCTTCAGTTCCATGTATCGCTTCACCAACCTGACTGACCTCAACCTCACGAAGAATGAAATCAGCTACATTGAGGATGGGGCTTTTGCAGGACAAGCCAACTTACAGGTGATGAAGACATTCACATTGCAATGTTTCAGCTTAACAAATGTATTCACTGTACTGTGTTTCCTTTTTATTTTATCTATTTTTTTTTTTTTTTTTGAGACTCTAAATCTTATTGTGGCCAATTAGTTTAGATAGTGGCTTAGTTTGTAACACAGTTCCAGGCATTCTACAATGTAGCTTTAATCTGCAGTCTGCAGAATTTCACTTACCGGTACATATTCATTTAATGGTCTTTAAAAAAACACAAAAAAACAGGGGATACTATTTCAATAAAAACTGAAATGTAAAAATCACTGAATTTTCAAAAATGTTTTGATTTCATATTAGACCCTATTTAGGTCATATTGTGCTAAACTCACTGAATGTTTTTGCGAGGATGCCTGTGTGAAGGACAGCCAACTAAAAACATACTTGTCAAATGACCTCATACAAATAAAATCAACATTTACCATTTACCACAAGCTCCTCAAGAAAAACATGTACACACAGTTCATTTTTAAAGTACATCCATTATATTATTCTAATTGTAGTCCATAATTTGCCACAGTTGTTCTGTGGATTTAATTTGGTTGAGTTTCCTGACATGATCCCAGACTCACTCAGTTCACTCAGTTGCGAAGATCAGGGAGCTGTGGGGGTCATGCCATCTGTTGTGAGACTACTCGCTCTTCACCGCAATGAAGATAGCTCTTTGTTATTTTGGCTTTTATAAAGAGGACCACAGTCATGCCTCAGATTAAACTTGAACCCAATTAAACTTCCCCAGATAGAATTTTGTTTCCAAAAGTACTCTAAACATTTCTTTAACTTGTTCAAAATGAAAAACATTCTTAAGTCATAGTGAGTATGCAGTATTATGGGCTAAAAAACTCACTTGAAGATTAATGACTCAAAAAGTAAAACTAGGAAAAAATGTCTCATTGCTGCTTTATGGGGTTTTTTTCAGGTTCTGCAGCTGGGCTACAACAAGTTGACAAACCTGACTGAGGGAATGATGAGAGGGCTTGGTCGTATGCAGTGCCTCTTCCTGCAACACAACCTCATTGAGGTTATTGCCAGCAATGCATTCTGGGAGTGTCCCAGCCTCAGCAGCATTGACCTGTCATCCAACAAACTTGCCCGTATCGATCCCGCCACATTCACTGTTCTCAGTCGCCTCATGGTATGTGAACTGGCAGCGAACCCTTTCCACTGCGGCTGTGAGCTTTACAGCTTCCTCACCTGGTTGGAGTTCTTCAACAATGTCTCACACACCTATGACCGCCTCCAGTGCGAGACACCCCGCGAAATGTTTGGCTTCCCCTTACTGAGTCCTATTGCTGCGGGTAATGCTGGTAGAAATGCCAAAAACATTTTGTACCATCACTGTCGAGGTGGTGTGATGATTCCTGGAATGACTTCGCTCCCTCCAGATCTAGAGGGATCTTCTGGATTAGGACCGGAGATGTTTGGTGGTGTTGGGCCATACCATCAGTCCACCACCTCATCCTCGTCTACTGAGGAGAGCTTCAGTCCCAGCATAAAGCTTCATCATGTGTCTTTGTCGTCAGCATCTCTCCTTGTGAAAATCCCAAAGCCGTTCAGCAAAATGTATATCCTAACTCAATACAATCAAACGTATGTTTCGGATGTGATGAATCTAAAGAATAAGAAGGAGATGATCACCCTCAACAAGTTGAAGCCCCACAATGATTACACTTTCTGTGTTGTATCCATTCGCAACTCTCAACGCTATAACAACACCTGCCTCCAATTTTCCACTCGGGGTCAAAACCATGATGATACACTCCCAAAACCTTCCACTACAACTCATTACATCATGACTATTGTTGGCTGTCTGTTTGGTATGCTAATTATTCTGGGCTTTGTCTACTATTGTCTGCGTAAAAAACGGATGCACGATGAGAAGAAAAAGTCCATCTGTGTCAAGAAAACAATACTGGAAATGCGTTATGGGCCAGAGGTAGCAGCAGCAGTGGCCAATGATCCATCAGCAGTCCATAAGCTTCAGGAACAGTCCAGAGAACACCACCAGTACCAGCATCACCATGGAGGAAAACTGCCCATGTCTACATCCTCAAGCTCTGGGATGCTTCACTCAGCAAATACCACCTCATCAAGACTTTCCTCAATTCCACAAGTTGAAAAGATGGCAACCGCCTTTTCCGAAGCAATGTCTACAAACAAAGGAAACTATATGGATGTGAGAACTGGAGGCTCTGGCATAGATAGAGTGGGAGATGGTGGTCATGGACTAATCAGGGGAGAAGACTTACGGGATGATGATGGAACGGACATTGGTGATGATTCTGATGATGATGGACATGGTTCTGCATCAGAGATATCCACCATTGCCATGGAGGTGGACAAGGTTAATCAAATCATCAACAACTGTATTGATGCGCTGAAATTAGATGCCGCTGCAGTTGCTGTTTCAGGGGCCTCATCTAACTCTAATGCTTCTTCCAATCCCACTTCCCCGCCACCTACCAGCACGTCCTCACTCACTCGAGGCCTAATCCCACTTTCCCCTGGAGTGACCGAGACATGCCAGGTCATGGCTCCCAACAAAATACCCCCTCCTCCTCCACTCCCAGCCTTAAATGCCCCTCTTTCTGAGCGCCCGGGAATCACTGGTGGTGGATATGTCGTGACTCCACCCTATAGGCCCCCTCCTCCAGCCAATGCTGTACGACCCATTCAACGGCAAATGAGTGCAGATGCCGCTGTCGTTATTGTAAATTCTGTCAAGAAACAGTGCAGCACCACATCTTGTGGTTCCATGGGTCGAGACAGGGATCGTGGAGGTGCTAGGGTCTACAGCCTGGATGTTCCTGAGCCAAGGAGCCCAGATCCCTGTAATCAGCAACAGCACCAGTACCCAGACCGAGCCAGTCCTGTGGGCTGTGGGGAGCCCCTGGAAAGGCTGCCTCTGGTGGGGAGTGGGAACTGTGGCGGAGGGGGTGGCGGTGGTTGCGACAGTGGTGGTGTTGGTGCCCATAATCAGGACAACCAGAAGTCACATCATTACCATCAACAGCAACAAATACAGCAGCAGCAGCAGCAGCAGCAGCAGCAGCAGCAGCAGCTGGAAGTGCAGCAGGACTACCACTGCTCGGAGCACCGCCACTCCGTCCCTGCTCTCTACTATGAAGGGTCACACCAGGGCTCCCCGGCCCAAAGAGTTTCCTTTCTGAAGCCCTTGACGCGCTCCCGCCGGGATGCAGCATCATATTCCCAGCTTTCACCGGCTCGCCACCATTCCAGTTACTCTGGCTATTCTTCTAGCCCAGAGTACTCCTCAGAGAGCTCACTGCGGATCTGGGAGCGATTTCGGCCATACCGAAAAGGCCAACGTGACGAAGCCTGTTATGTGACGGCTGGAAACGCCCTTCGAAAAAAGGTGCAGTTCGCCAAAGGCGAGGACCTGCATGACATCCTTGATTATTGGAAGGGCGTGTCGGCACAACAGAAGCTCTGACTGGGGAACAGTAAAGCATTGTGGTAAAATAGGATCAGATTCACTGCACCCCATTGGGCCTTCTGGCCAGAGTAACAGTTCAAAGTTCATGGGGAAGAAAAAAATGGACAAAATATTGCCTTTGTGAATTTTTTTGTTTGTTTTTGATTCCTTTGGCATGCTTGGTGTACAGAATATTGTGTTATAAGCAAGGACTGTGAAACTGTGCCTGGGATCCGAGAGTCATTACAGTGATTTATTTTACACTTCATTGTAGCACCTTTTCATTCTTACTGAGTGTTTGTGGATTTCATATATAGTACATGAAGGGAATGCCAACTGTTTATTTTAACTCAGTTTAACTGATCACCTTTTGTGATCCTTTGGACCATCTTTATCAGTGCCAGATTTTCATCTGTGGGCAATCACTGAGGGTACATTCTGATACCCTTGATTTCAAGCTTGTGAAATTCAAAATGTTTCTTGTTGTGACTTGAGTGCTGCATCAGTTTGTGGCCCCATGTAATTATTTTAAGAGCTCTATGTAAAGCGAAAGTCATGGGGTGCGACCTGTGTTCTTGCTACTGTGAAAAAGAAGATGAGTGAACATAATTGTCACATGGTTTCTCTTCTGAGATCCTTGTTGATGTCACACTGTTTGCGTTATCAAAGCTTCTGTCACAAAAAGAAAGCAATGACTGAAAACTAAAAAGTAAGGAAATAGTCACATGTTTAACTGAAATGATGAAAGACAGAATAAAGTTGAACCTTAAACAGTGTAGTGATTGCATCAGAGGTGTCAAACACATCTGTCCAACTAACACTTTTGAACGGGTCGCTGAGTAAAAAATGAGAGTAGACGATTTTATGTAGAAAATGCTCTCCTACCTATACACAAAACTATTCTGAAAGCATTTGCCTAAACAATGGTCAGAATTTCGGTCTTGAGCAGTATGAATTAGAATTCCCTTAGATGCTACTTATCTGGTCATGTACAATAGGGTGATTTAACCGTGTAAAGAATTATTCAAATGATAGATGAGCTCACGCAGTGTCTTCACAATGAGCTGCAACGGTTGTGTACAGAATGCTGGAGAAATGGAAAGCATAAAAAGGGCAAAGAAAAAAAAGAACCAATCAAAGGGTCAGCAAAGGATTCCTCCTGCCACAGTGAATGTAAGCAGATTATATGCAGGTTATGGAGACATTTTTCATTATTCAGTGTGAGCACTGCAGTACATTCCAAATCCTTTCCCTACCATTGAACCTGAGTGAGGCACACAGGGAAGGGAAAGGACTCTTCTAATTACTGCCAATGTCTCTGTTCCGTTCCTGAAATTAAAGCTATTGTTGTCCATAATTGATAACTCAATCGACTTGTGACAGACGTGCCTGTGTGCACATTATTCCCCATCATTGTGTGTGGATGTGTGGTACATAATTGTCATTGTAAGCAGGTGTTGGCATGCCTTGTCCAATTATAGTGTAAATGCCTAACTTGACTAAAATCGATATTTTGTCAATTATTTGCCCAGTGGCCGATTGTCTTAGTCTGAATACTACAAGATTATTAATGGCATGTACAAATATCTAAATGTCAAACATGTTTACTGCATTCTCAGTATACATTACGTCAACTTGCTTCCTTCTAATACAGCTATCTCCTCACCAAATTTATTCACTCATTCACAAAGTAATTTGGCCTTCATTTGTACTTTGTATTGAAATGCTATATTCATGATATACTTTACAGTATATCACACAGTGCCAATGTTACAAAAGTTATCTGCTCACCCAAAGTTCTGTGCAGCGATTAAATTATTACATCATTGGCTTAACAGACACATCCTGAACCTCCTTCCCTAAAAATGTGAAAACTAAATTCGTGGGTTTTGCTCCACATTTCTGTTCATGACTCTGACCGTGACAAGTTAAATATCAGAAACAATTTTAGCTCACTCTTGATCTTTTATACTGTGAATAATAATCTGGTCCATCTCCAATCTCCTTCCCTGCTCCCATGGGTCCAGTGAGGTGGACACCTCATGGCACGCAAAGGGTACAGAATATGGCCCACTTCTGTTTTATTCAACAAGAGTTGGGTATCATCTCTCATGTCTACATGATTTGGATCTGTATAGCACATATCAACTCTGCTTTTCTTCTTTTTCTTACTTTGTTTAAGTGTGCAAGTGATAAATCAGTAAGCTTTTTTTGCGGGAATAAATGCAGGTTAAATGAGAATGATATGCAAAAATTTGATTATGTGTCCTCTCACTGCTTGATATTTTTTCTTAGAAGCCATTTGTTTGTTTGTTTGTTTTTTTAAGAAAGACACCACTCCCCCCCCCACAAATTTCACAAAGATATATGGATAGTATTAGAGTTATATTCCTTAGATCCAGTGTTCAGATGTGAGTGCAGGGTCAATATATAGCTGAGGTGCTCACCAGTTTTCTTAAGCATATATGGGATGTGCCACTTTGTCCGCCTTCTTTCTATTATAAGACTTAACAGTCAACTGATCTACTTTCATCCTATGTATGATAGGTCTCCAAAGAAACATGTAACTGTGACTGACGTAGACATTCAGGAAATGAAAGACGAATATTAGTTACTGATGGAAAGAATCTGATGTGTTTACATCATCAGCTGCCAAAACCAGTTTACAGAAATGGACATTGAGGATAGGCATAACAACAAACGGCTATCATTCCAGCTGCCAATCATGTTCATCTACCTGACAAAATATCATGCGATAGAAACCAACATTTCTTACTGTCCTGATGGGTAGCTTTTGATTTAATGCATTTATATTTTCATAAACACCTTTTATTACATCAGTGAATTTATCAGGAAATAGATTTTCAGGGGATAGATGCTTCAAGTGCTCTTCTGCTTCTGCTCAAATTTAAAAAAAAAAAAAAAAAAAAAAAAAAAAGAGGAAGGGAGGTATGATCATATGACAGATCAAGCCAAAAAGGCTTTCCATGTCTGTGAGAATTACTGACATATGTTCTGTTTAAAAACAGTGTTTTCACCACATATTAAACGAGTGCTTTTTATGCCATCAGGGGGACTATTCTATTTATCACTGGTGCAAAATGGAAAATGGTTTGCGCGTTGTGTTTTGATGAGTCAGGCAAGAAACCAATTTGATTTTTATTTTAAATGGAAAAAAAATCATGATGAAAGAAAAAAAATGTTTTCCGTTGTTTGATGCATTTAGTTTGCAACTCCTAATTGTCTGCAAAGTACTAATTGGCATTTTAGATGAAATGCCAATTGAACATGGCACTTGGCAGTGGTTATTATGAAGATTTTTCTGGAGGATTGAGGTTCACATGTGTTTGTATGGTTTGCCGCTCTACATGCTTTCAAACAAAACATACTTGGGTAATTGTCAGCTTGAATAATCTGTCACTCTGATTATCTAAAAACTCATACAAGGCCACAAATATCTTGAGAAATGGTAACCTCGCACCTTGTTTTCTTCCCTTGACTCAGGCATCAAACAGCAACCCGCAAAATAATTCTCCTCTCACTCAGCCCACATCCTCAACGGACCCCTGGAGGGTGGCTCGCTTGGAGATGGATGGTCCTTTCTATAGCACCATCTTTGTTGTTTATCTCAGAACCCCAGGAAAGTCAGACGTGAGAAAGTTATTTAATGCGCTATTAAATGTTTAATTCCCTTTGTCAGAGTCTGGCTCAGGTTACTTCCTGTCCACTGTATACTCTCTCCAGACTAGACATTTTCATTTTCAGCACGTTACTGTAATCTTTTGAGATGCTCCTATTTTAAAGTCTGGCCAACATTCAGCACCAACTTGTCATTTTAATGTTAATAATGTCAATACCCGGATGAGCAAAATCATGTGATGTATTGAGTACACATAGATTGACATAACAGTTTATTCACGTTTTACATTGTAAAGTAGATTTAATGCTTTTGCTTGGTCACACTTGCTGAGCTGCCATCACTTTATGGGTCAATGTAATGACTGATTTGCTCATTATGTCCAACTTTAAATCAGTAAGTTGAAGGAGAATGCACCACAATTCAGACCTTCTCAGTTACGATAAGAAGCAGCATCCCAACCGTTGAGATCAAACGCAAACATGGAGACAAGCCTGATAAAAGTCAGCTGATGTTTATTTGATAAGTCTGTGAATGCAGTATAATGTTAATGTTACTTACAGTTGTGTCTCTTCCATGTTGCTGTCAGGACGACTGAATTAGTACAGGGTTAATGAGGCACTTCCCCTCAAGTTAACAGTTTAATGAATGACTAACACGGCAGCTTTTTACTGGAGAAACCATCAATGTTCATTCCAAACCGAGCGGTGGGTTTAGTGAATGGAAATAATAAAGACATCAGGTTTCACGTACAATAAAAGTAACTAGCATTTACCCTGTTTTGAGTAAACAGTTACTAATGCATAATCGGTTAATTAAGCATTACTCCCAAGTTGAACTTCATTATTGTGGTTTATCGCAACACTGTATTAGATTTATGAAACAAGATTGGTTTAGTGAAGTTATGTTCAGTAAAAATCATCAAAACTGTTTTTGTTGGACGTTAGAGTGATTTTAATACCGTCACCTTTCCATGTCTTTATCCCCCCTACACACGCACGCTCATGCACAACAAGAGGACATGGTAGGAAAAAAGAGGGGGGAAAAAAGTGAGTCATAATGAGTCATCCACTGACGAAACTAAAATGACTCCTTTCCTGAAAGGCAGGTAATGGGCAAGGTCTTCAGAGAAGAGTGCGATAAGCAGGATTTTTGGCAAAATGCAGGCAGATATTTGGAATAAAAGATGCTGAAGCACAGCTACACTAAAACCTACCATGCATGAATCACTACACTGCATCAAATGAACCATAACCCCCACACACTCACGCACAAATGCATACAGGCGCACACACGGCACACACACAAAGATGCATGCACCAAACCAACAACATATTTCAGGAGCACTTATTATTTAACATTTACCATTTCTCATTGCTGAAGGCAGTTTCCTTTTAAAGCCTTAAGAAGGGTGGTTTCATTTCCACTTAATTTTAAGACAGGTGACGGGCAGGGAGTCACACTGACAGTGGGTTGCAAATCCTATAATTTGGTATCTTTGGACTTTTCATGTCTATTAAGTCCATTACCCCATTAGCCTGTGTGGATAACATGCCAAAATTGATAATTGGAAAATTCTCCAGTGTGTCTCTTCCTGATAGCCTTGGACGGGCTTATGTGATCAAATTAAATGCATGCCACTTTTGTACTGCCCTAATGTGAAATTGTATTCATCTAAATGATGAAGGAATAACTCAGTTGAGACAAATGAAACGTGTCTTGGTGTGACTGATTTCTTGGTCATTTTTCAGACAACTCCAGTGGGCCGAGCACTGCCAGCACTTCCTTTTGAACTGCCAAACATTTACGAAATATGTTTTTGTGTTGTTGAAAGCATTTACTGAAAACAAAGCAAACAAACAAAAAAAAGAATCCCAATCGGAAACCACTCGAAAATTCTAAGGTTTCTTTGGGAGCAGAAGAGCACTTGACTATAATTTAAGTCAGCCAGATTCGGCTGAGGTTTGCCACCTGATATTGGACCGAGTTTCCAAAGATGGAAAAAGGATCTTAAAGAATCTGTGAAATATCTGTGCATTTTGTATACTACATGAAGGGAAAAAAAATTACTATGGTTAAAAATGCTTACATGGATGTTTTATACTCAGCCTGATCTCTTGATGTCTGTGTGTTTCTCTATTTTTAGTTGGTTGTTTGTCTTTACTTTGTTTTGGGGGGTTGGAGTGGGGGGCGGGGTGGTTGATGGGAATGGAGGGGTGACGTTTTGTAAATGCAATGATATATGTTATAACGGTTTAAGAACAGAGGAAGCTTAACATAGTGTACTACATAAAAGAAAAGTTGTTATATTTGCATGACTCCCTGTATTTTTTTGAGAGACAAAAAGTATATTGTTGTGTACAATGAGTGGGCGTACATTGAAAACAAAAACTGTAGGGGATTAATTGAAATACAGTATTATCAAGTACGTTTGAGCTCAACATCTATGTTCTAGCCTTTTTTTTGGAATCTCTGTTTAATAATTTAATTCTCAATGATGTTTTATATTTCCATTCTTGCCTACTGTTTTTTTTTTTTTTTTTTTTACATATGGGTGATTTTGTTGTATACTGACACTGCAGCTCTTTTAGCCACAGGCTGAAGGAGTGCACATTGCTAAGAGGGGGTGAAAATGTTTGAAGCTGTTGGTTGTTTACATCCATCTGCACTCTGTTTTTGTACATTCTGAATTTATTCTCTCGGCATACATGCAAAGCGGTCCTCTATGGCTTCAGATGGGGCTGTGTCACAGTATGTTTGCTTCATCTGTTGCTTTACAGAAACCATGTAGTGTCTTCGTCTCACATTGCAGACATGTCACTATACAGTCAAACCTTGGTTTTATCGAACAGCTCACAATGGGAGGGAATTGGTTCACAAGCAAAATTCACAAAGTTGCAAATACATCAGTTGCCCGACACTAACTGGGTTGACTAACAAGTTGCCCGGCAACAGAAGGCAACATGTCCTTACTGTGCAGTCGCTGCTTTCAGTGCGTGAATGCATGCTCTCAACGATACTGGACTTTGCTGATGTTTTTCATGCTATTTCGTTCTGTGAGACGAAATGGGAGCAAAGATTCTTGAGGAAGTGGAAAAGAAAAAGGGAACACAATACGAGCAGCTATAGAGGTAAAGAAAGAGATAATAAAGAGGCCCATAAGTCTGACTACTGACTCCCAAACAATAACATCGCCCCCTTTACTTTGCTTCTACATAGGCCTTTATATACAAGACATCTTTATTTTGAGGGTCTCTTGTTTTCTTATGGGGGAAAAAAATGTTTTCATTTGAGGACACATTTGTTTTATAACAATTTTCAGGAGCAAATTACCAACGAACCAAGGTTTGACTGTGCATTTCCGAAGCAGACCATGCTGAAATGATGCAAACACACACACCATTGGATGGTCTTATCCTAATCTCAATCAATCAGTTAGAAGTCTCTGGAAAATTAATGCAGCATCAGCAGCTTGTCGCTTGGCCTCAGCCTGCTTGCTGTTAGTTAAATGACTGATTTTCATTCTTCCTCCTCCAGCCTCAGAGTCCACTGGATTTCTGTCCAACTAGTTAATTGAATTCACCTTATATCCAGTGTTAAAATGTTTTTGTTTTTGTTTTGTTGGATTTTTTTTTGTGTCTTTTTACAATACATTACTTTATTTTACAGACATTTTTATGGACATTTTCTTTTCACAGATAACATTATCTTGATTAAAAGAGGGAGGCCAGCGATGATACTGTAGAAGATAAAGCTGAAACTATCCAATGGAATGATGAAATACAGAGAAACATAAAGCATTTTATACCTCTTATGGATGCACGTTCATACCACTGCTAAATAGACATTTGAGAAATTTTGGAAGTAACGACTTTCATTAAAAAGAAGGGAAGTACTGCATTTACTCACCAGTATTGCTTGTCGGGAAGAAGTGGCTGAGTACATTTTAATAACAATAAGGTTGATGCCATGAAACAAAAAGTTATCAATATGTTTACTTTGAGCAGTGGTTATTCTGAAATGTTCCTATTGAGTGAGTCATTGTCAATTTTATGGCACAGCTTTTGTCAAGAACATGCTTGTGTCAATTACAAAGAGAATTAAACCACAACGATCTTTGGGCAACATCTGATATCACCTCAATGAGGCTATCCTTTATCAGTGAGCCAGTTTGTAGACTCAAGCTATAACAGGAGGAATCTGTGCTGTAATCAGCTGAGGCATTTCTTCTTTAAATATAGTCTGCAAGTCAGCACTCTCTTTTATCTCAACTCTGCTTTAGGGAGGTCAAACTTACAAAAAGGACCCATTGTGGTAAGACTGTGTGGCATTCAGTGTCAGAGGCCCATCGCTGCTCTGATCAATGTTAATGTTTTCTGCTCTCGCAGAACGCAGAGGCTGGCATCCATTGTTATTCCGAACACACAAGCCAGTGGGGTGGTACTCCCAAAGCCAGAATGATTGGGCTTGTCAGGGCCTGAGATTGAAAACTCAGCAGCTTCCATAAATGGCTGTCAGCCCACAGAAAGAATGCACAGAAGAAGAGCGCGTTCACTCATTGAGGAAAATTAAAAGTCTGTGAAAGGATTCCTTTAAAAGCTAATGGCGTCCTCTGTTTTCATATTCACCGGTGAGTGCACATATAGCAGAAACATCAACATTTTTGAGTCGATATAGAAAAATGGATTGATTTGATATATTAACAGCTCTAATTCTACTAATGATACCAATTTCCATGTTTCCACACTGTGACATTATGCCCACATATTTCAATGTGAAGAAATAGCATATGGCGTGTGTTAAAGACTTCAAATTATTCACATGTTTGATTTTCACATCCTTTTCCCTCAATAGTTTCTCTGTGTTCATTTTCCCGCAACAAACCCGGATCAGAGGCATCCCACTGTCTTACAGGATGGAACAGCTGAAAAAAAGGTATAAATAGCATGAACAGACCCTCAAAAATGACAGTATCTGTGATCACAACCATGTAATATACAGTATCAGTACTAAAGTGTCATTGTGTCAAATTCAAAGTTCTGTGGTTGTATTCCATTAAAATCTAACGTGACTCCTCCCCCCCCTGGTTTAATCTTCTTGATGTTCAGAGACCAGAAGGGGAAAATCAAATCAAAGGTTTGGGTTAATATTGTAGCGCTGACAGGGCGTGCTAAGAATGGATCACTGAGATGTCGTATTGGAAATTAGAACCTGGACATTATGAATGTGAACTCAAACACAAAATACGACAAAGAGGGGTGTGATCAGCCACAAAACACCCCTCCTACCCATGGTGTTACACTTACCAACATGTATATACCAACACGCCTAATTATAATAAACTAAGAGAAATAGTCCAGGGAAATAACGTCCCATAATCCCTTGTGCTGGCCCCCACCCCCGTGACGGCGTCACCGGCATCCTACAGCCGCCGCTACAATATGAACAAATCTTGGCTTTCTGCTTTCTTTAACTATTTGTTGCTGATATTGACATTTTTCCCTTTGCAATTTCTGTATAAAAGATCTATTTCTATATTTGCAATAAATTTGTAATTAAAAATGAAAAACATTTGCAATGTCTCTTATTTCAATGATGTATTATGTTGACGAAAATAACATCACAATGACTTTAAGTAAAGGTGCTTTTGACAACAGATACAGGTGAGGAAGTGTGCCTGCTCCCACGTTGGTCCCAATAGATGGGTTGAGTGTCTGAATGGCAGCTGCGTAGAAAGGTGTGTGAATGTGTGTGTGAATGGGGTCAACAGCATGAAGCACTTTATAGGTACCCACTCTGAACAAACATACTGAAATAGTGTTGCAGGTAGCGTTGACCTGTGAGCTTTTAAAACACCAGGCTGCATGTCAATAAATAATGCTGGTAGTTTGGCACACAGTCGCTCTTTGAAAACATCCGACATTTGTGTTAATCAATTCTCATCTCCACACTGCCGCCACAACTCCTGCATATCTGTACGGTGCAAGAATTTAGACAGGAAATCAGATGTCTTAGAAGTATTTACCGTAGAACATAAATCTTCCTTTCTGGTTACATAGGTGATCCCAGCCAATTATGTGCAAAGGTAGGGCACAGCCTGGACTTTATATATAAATTAACAAGAACAACATTTCTGTAATTCGAAACTGATTCTGAAACATGAATTAATAAACAGACTTACAGTACATATGTTCACACCACAAAATCATGTCAGTTTATTCATTTTTTTTAATATAATTTTATTTATTGTTTGCATGCAACACAACAAATCCTGTGAGCTTGACTGAGCGTGGTCTGCACTTGCATAATTAGCAATGTGGGAGGAATTTAATTATCTCCTTGATATGTAAATTCTATGTTGAATGGTTTGTTGACAGCCAAGTCTGTATCTATGCTTTTTTTTTTTTAATCTAAAACTTTCCATGAAAGCAATGCTCTTTCATCCATTTCATTATAACATCCATTTACTATTATTAGCCACTTCCCATATTGTGGATTCGTTGTCTGTGTGCATCAGTATGTTCGGTATGCCTGGTACTGAAAAATGTTCTTCATTGAATTCAGAATAAAGTGAGATTAAAAGTGTGTTTTAAGCATCTTTTTTTTTTCTTTACAGTTTATACAGTGGCTACATAATGTTGACCTTCGGTCTTAAGTTGACGCCACTGTACACAACCATTCAATACATGTAATAGAGAGTTCTGTGCAAAGTGTACATTCTTCATGTACTATTTACTTCATTCTGTGTTTCATGCAAAGCACCCGGACTGCCCTCTGTTACACATTGTGAGATTTCTTTCACAAACACACATCACTCACCACTTCATTTAAACCTCTGCCGGTTTTTAACAACCACAAGCACAGATGGGTAAAAACTGAAACCTGATGACTCATGGAAACAACAGGAGCGTCCTGCTCAGCCACAATTCCCCTCAGAGTCAGATGTTTTAATCAATTGTGAGCAAACGCTTTGATACACATTCAAATTTAATGAGAAGAACAACCACAGAGTTTCCTGAGACGTCTCACGAGGCGGGCTTTCATCGGCAGCATGAGAAGTGCTGGTTTAACGTAGGATTTGTTGTTGTTGTATTTTCCCTGCATTACGCAATGTGGCTGCAAAATTTGACATGCATACGCAGTGAAATGAAATGCAGGAAAAGGAGTGGCTATAAACAGACCATCTATAAAAAAGAAAAAAGAAAAATGAAGCACACAGTAATTATCCTCAGGACTATGAAATATATTTAGAGCTGGACAGTTGAAAAAGAAACCATTTAATGTTAAGCCAAGAACCAGATGAAATTAGTAGTCAATGATACGGTGTCATATTTAGCTGGATCCATGACAGCAGTAAAGATTCAGACTGCAGACTCTCATGTTTTCAGTTGTTTCATAGAAACTGGTTCTAACTCACTTTTGTTGTTATTGTAAGAAGCATAAGTGCTTTTTATGGCCTTTTCCTCACTGCTTTTGCGGCACACAAAGGACCAGAAGCATATTAGACAGGGGTGGTCGTATTGTTTGGCATGATTAGTTCAATAAAAATAAATCTGACTCTAAAGTACAGAAGTGTCTCTGGATGATTGAAAGCTTTGTGGCTGAAGGCTGTAAAGATATGCCAGTCCACTCTGGCTCTCTGTCTCTTTCTATTTTTGACTGTGTGACATCATTTATCCCCCCCAATCCACCACCAATCACACCACAACCCCCCATATAACTCCTGTCTGTTTTCTCACCATTTTTTCCCCCATTGTTTTGATTTTCTGTCCATCTTTTATCAAACAAAACAATTTCCCTTTCTGTGCCTGCCAGCCCTGCTCCTCAATATCAGCTCTTTGCTCCCTTTTTTCATCATTTGCCGACTCGCCTCCCTCTCCCCCCCCTCCCCCCCCCCCTCTCTCTCTCTCTCTCTATCCGACTGGGCTCTTGCCCCTCTACTTCATCCCCTGTTCATTGTTGCCTCAGCCTCCCTGCTGTGAACTGTGTAAGCCAAACTTGGCAGCTATAGAAATATCCCATATTTCTAAATATCCATAACTCTGAACCATCCATGTTAAGCTCTTTATCGCCTCAGGATTAGGAGGGTAGATTAACCCTTGCCTATCCATTCTGTATTTCACTAATATTTAATCCTGTCTGCTATCTCTGTGTGCCCTTTCATGCCCATATCTCACATTGTGTTACTACAATATAAGTGTGTGTCTGTATTTATTTTCCATGCATTGTGCATGGATGAAAGAGAGAGATATAAATGGGTGGGTGGGTGGGTGGGGGGGTGGGGGGTGTGAGCAGGTGATCATTGAACACAGAACAAAGGCCACTTCAAACATTTTGTGGGAGCTCTGAGAGATTTTATTGACTGCAGAGTGTGAGAATTACTCTAATCCCCCTTTGACCTTGCAATTCTTTTCTATCTCTCTCTCTCTCTGTATCTGTCTCTGTCTCTATCTCTGTCTCTGTCTCTCTCTGTCTCTTTCTCTCTGTCTTTCTCTCTCTCTCTCTCTGTCTCCCCCATGCACACAAGTAAACATGTTTTTAAACCTGGGGTGTCAAATACTGCCAATATTTTCCTCCCTACACATAGAGAGTGAGCCAATGAGGTTTAGCCCCACAATCATTTTAGTTTAAAAAGTGAGATCAAAATATGTGACATTTTTTTGAAGGATAACAGTATTTTCAAATTTCAGTTCTGGCCTTTTTCCATGATTTCACATAAACACAAACATTAACCCACCAGCTCCCATCACAGACACCAAACGGCACCTTGCGTACATCTCTGAAATGCCTGTGGCTTTGACTAATTTGCAGAGACACTGAGTTAAATGCACTCACAGGCACGCACGTACGAATCAAGAATCGATCAAAACTCAAAAAGATGCACAAGACAGTTCAATTAAATTTTATTTATATAGCACCACCAATACAACAGTCATTTTAAGGACATTAAGGACATGAGCAGGCGGAAGAGAAAGGTGGAAAGGAAAAACATCTTTTATAAGGAAGAAACCGTTGAAGAACCAGGCTCAGAGGTAGCGACCTTGGAAGAAGGAGAGTAAAGGACAGACAGACATAATGTGGGGAGGATTCAAACCCTGGTGCGTACAGGGGGGGGGATTCAAACCTCGTCACATAATACATGCAAATATGAGCTCAACAATCATGTCAATGCAAACCGAAGGTGTCAACTGAGTAATATTAAGAGGTCAAAGGTCTTTTTTTTTTAAGATAGTAAATATCGTTATATGACAGCAGCACTATCAATGCAAAAACAAGACACTTTCTCAAAAAGTCCCAGAAGCATGTTTTCCCTGTTTAGAAACAATTCAAACTTATAAAAAGTCAAACATTTCAGTCAGATTTGCATTTTTATTGAACCATGTGTTTAGCAGAAAATAATCCTGAAAATCTTCATATTTATTATTTGTCTGACCTTAATTTTCCTCAGAAAAAGTTGTAATCTGAGCACACATTTTACAATGCACATATTTTCAAACTCCCCTCACAGTGTGGCGTTGATACTGAGGCTGTTTCTACTGGCTGGGTCATTGATTTTCACTGCAGCTAATTGTTGCATCATACATCTCCTGTCTTCAAATATTGTATCTGCCATGTCTTCTGACTTACAGTCCAACCTCAGGTGGAAATATGATGAACTGTAGTTACTTTTCTAGTTATTTTACACTTAAAGACATCCTGTGAACAAGATCCGGCTGCGTTCAAACTGGACTGCGTGTGACCTGTGAACCAAAATGAGTTTGACACTCCTTCATCTCCACTGCTGAAATAAAACCATTTCTGCAGTTGCTGTCCACACAATGAGCTCAAATCTTCTCTCGCTCGCTTTACTCTCTTTTCAAACCATCTGATTTTTAAAGTTTTATGCATTCCCCGTGTAAACAACACACGAGGTGGATGCAAGGAAAATAATCCAGAAAGCCAGAAGGGATAAAAAAGAAATATCTTAAAAAAAAAAAAATAGCCCTATTAATAATTCACTATCTTCATCTTCCCTGGGAACATTTTTTGAATTCTGACTTTTAAATGGTTTTCTCCTTGCAAAGATTGGTGGAAAGTGGAGTTGAGATTGAAGCGACACTAGAGTCTATAAATACAAATGAGTCACAACATATTCCTATTATTAGACAGCTGGGGTTTGATTTCCAAAAGGGCGTCATTTTAAAGGATACATTTCACATCGCATTGTCTTTCTTGTTTGTGTATTTTTTAATATATGAAGATAAGCATTTTTGAGCACAGGTTCATGTGTGAATTGTGTTTAAATCCTATAATAAACCTAAAAAGTCCAACTATTGAGAATACAACGACCTCTCTACATCAGTGGTTCATATTTAAGTTGCTCATCTTTGCTGTTCCATCACTGAGGGCCTCATGGATGTGAGGCGGCAGCCTGTGAGATATCATCTATTTGCATTGGAGACGGCAGAAAGAAGAGTATGTGTCCACTCATCGTCATCAGATTACTTCTTCAGCAATGCTGACTGAGGATCAGTCTCCCATAGAACTGAAATATCACTGGAGAAAAACTGTGATCACAAGTTTCTGCACACTGGAAAGAGGCCAACACAGATTAAAAAGAGCAAATTTCTATCCATGCCTTTTCAAGATTTACCAAGATTTCAGTATTTTGGAGTAACCGCTTAAAGCAGTAACGTAGATGTGTTGCTGATATCTGAAGCTTGTGCAGCTGCTTGAGAATGTCTGATTAAATAAAGAAACTAATTAGGCTGTGAGCAAGAACATCACCAGTGACCTCGCCTTTCTCCAACTATCTATAGCTTCATTTAGTTCTTAAAATATGTTGTCAGATCTCATCAAAACTCAATTATATTAAAAGTCATTCCAAAACGCCCAGACGAAGGCTGAAGTGAAAAGCTCCCTGTGAGAAAAATGGGGACTGGTTGAAAACAATAAAACCGAGAGCATAGTGCAGATGTTCTGTAAATAGAGACACTCATTCACAAATTGCACAAATTCTATGAATATTAATATTTTGACATTGACAGAGTTCTTGGGTCCTCTCTCCCCTTCATACAGCTGATCGATCAATGGTGTCAAAAGGCTCTGAATAACAGATTCATGATTGATGAGTGACACCAACAACTTCAATCCAAGGTAAGATGTCCAGAAGGAGAATTCTGATGCTACAAGGTCATCTGATTAGCACATGTTCCTTTCAAGAGTGTTGCCAAGGTTGCCAAGTGTTGCACAGTACAAATCTTCTAAAATGTATTTAAAACGCTTTGTTTCTGAATACCCCTGATAATGAGCATCATCATGCAACATGCATGGTCGATCATTTTCATGTTTGATGCCTGTTATGCTGTAAGCAGTGTTAAACTGAAGTAGCTACCTGGATTGTCCAATAGGGGTTGCCTTGCATTACTTTCTTAAAGGTATAGTAGAGGATTTTCTTCTTCCGGGTGGATCATCAAAATAACTGGTCCTCCCAATTGTCAATCATTCTGGTGATCTATGACGTAAGCCCGTCGTACGTGCCCGTCCCTGCGCGCAGCTCACTCCACACGGTCCTCATAATGCCGCTGGCCGACCCGACGCATTATTCTCGGACATTTTTACACAGTTTCACCCCCTCTGGTGCAAATCTTCTTTAAAGTGAGCTTATGTGAGCGATGTCGACTTATGACTTGTAAACAGAGCGTGCACGAGGAGAACTGGGCTCGTGCATGTCTCTCGCACGCGTTTTAGTAGGCGTTCCGTCTCGGGAGCAGGTACAGCGTTGCGCATGCGCATTTTTTTCAAACGGTGGAGAGGGCGGTTCTTTCCTAAAATTCCTGAAAATCCTCCTGTATACCTTTAAGTTCATCAGACAGAACTGAACGTCGATTCGAGCAATAACAACAAAAAACAAAAAAAACAAAGATCCTATTGCAAGTGTTTTTATTAGCAAAAGCTTTTGCAGATGTGACATTTATTTTCATGTAATTTTCTTTATTACCTTTAAGCAATGTCTATATGTTCTGGATGTATTTGAGATGATGCTTTGTGTGTTAATCTGCCACATTATGTTAAATTTTTTTTTTTAGCGCTTAAGGTAATGCATATGAAGTGATGTACCTTTAAAATCCCACTACTCCTGCTATAGCGAGCTGGGGAACATTATCCGGCTGTCGAACAAACAAGTGTGGCACCGTCAGCTGCTGCAGCGAAGGATTTCAAAGCCCGCCATGGCACCATGTAATTACACTAAATATTACGTGTCATCCAGGCTCCAACATTAAAAGCATGTCAGGAATCACCCCGTGTGACTATAAAACTATTAACACCCATTTGAATGTCTCTCCAGCCTTGCTTCTTCACCCTCTTTCTCTTCATTTGAACTTTCCCATCCGTTAATCCTTTGTTAGCTCTCCTTAGATTATCACTCTTCCTTATGTGATCTCTTAGCATGCACACATACAACGGTCAGTTGGTCTTTTTTTTCCCTGCCTTTTCTCATTCTCTTTTACTTGGTTATTCATCAATCTGGTCATAAACTCCAACTGTTGCAACCCCTTTTTTTCACGAGACAGTTTTCTCTTGTTAAATAAAAGAAAGATTTGAATTATACAGCTCTGTGCTATCATGAATATACTTGTCATGCATGTTTATTGTAATTACGTCTGATGATTACAGTTGGGTCATGCTGCTGCTTACAGTGGGACAACAAAGATATTAATTGGGCGGCACAGGAATATAAATGTGCCATGAAATAGAGCTGAGGTGTCCTTACAATGCGACACAAATGAACTCTCACCAACATGGCTCCTTTAACCAATCAGGCTCATTAAAAACCTGTTGGAGGGATCCATTGCATTTTTAATGGAGAGTGCACATTCAGGATTCTGCCAGATGTTTTATTCATTGTGCTTAAATATAAATGGCATGTGTTGAATGTTGAATGTGTTTTTTGAGACATATTTGTTCATAGTCTCATTGAGTATGCGAGCATGTGTGTGAGAGTGTTCTTTCCTGCATTCGCTTCAGTTGAGTGTGTCTGTGTGTGAAAAGGCTGAGGCAAGATGGCACACGGAGCGTAGCAGGGCGTGGTGAAGTTCATGTAGTGTGTATGCCTGCGCTTTCATGTGTTTCTGTGACAGACGTCCACTACAGCTGGCTGCATTAGTTTAGCCAGTGAACTTCTGCACTGATCATTGCTGGTTATCTTGATAAAGCATCAGACACAATCATACCCCTCCCTTTCAATATGTAATCAAATGTATCCTGCAAATTCTTCCCTCAGCCTTAAACGTGATATGCTAATAAGATGCAAACATTCGATGCATTTAGCCACATGGACCAAGTATATTTGTTCATAAAGGTTTAGTTAAGTGAAAGAATATTGGCAACATTCAAGCCTTTGATTTAGATATACACAGAAGGATTTTTGTAAAATAGAAAAATGTCCAGTGAAAAAGATTTTTCTGGGAAAATAAGAGAAGTGCACACATATTATATAGCCACTTGCTACAACTAAGATATGCAGGCAACCATCCATCCATTTATCTATATCTCCTCTTTATCAAACAACCCTCTCTGAATAGAGTGGAAAGCAACACAAGACCACACCATGTGCAATTTCTCTCAGCGGTGGAAATAACTCTACAGTTTGCACAGGTTCTATAAAACTGGAAATACGTCTCTTCTTCTGACGTGTCCACTGAGTTTCTGCAGCGACATTTAGATGGTTATGTTAAAATTCACTGTTAAAATGAAAGTGGAGCTCCATCATGCTGGTGTTGCAATGGTGTGAAGGCCAATTATTATGATGCAGTTTGTGTTTACCTCCTCTCTCCTCATCTGTCGCCTCACCTCCTCTGATCAGAAGTATCAAGTTGAATCCTTATTCACCTTCATGACCTATTTTCTGCTTTGTAGCAGTGTACATAATCTTGTGGCTGATGTATGTATGTGAAGTACGGCTGCACGATATAGTGCAAATTATGATTCTATAGCTTGGGCGCTCATGTCTTAACTGATGAAATATGTTTGACCAACTGACAGAGAAAGAGGATGTCTGTTTTGAAAAACAACATTGCACAATCACTTAATATTGTTCAGCGTCCATGAAGAAAACAATAAAAGGTAATAGAACATAATGCACTGTATTAACGATGAACTTTTTCCAACCTGATCAAGAGCAATAGATCCCTAACCCTATGCCCACAAGAACTCAGAATTATTGCAGAATTGTAACACTGCTCAAAATGAGCATCTGGAGTATGAAGACGGATCAGCTGTGACAACAAAGAAAAAATATGCAATGGCATAGTGGCATGAACAAATGCCAGACCAGTTTCTGCAGGCTATAAAATAGAGAAGAATTTGTGTCTTGATCCTTACATGTCACTCAGAATTTCCAAGCCTGCATGTCTGTCCGGTCTGCTTTTTCTGCACCTGACTCCCTTCCAGATTTGTTATGTTTAAGGCTGTGGTCACAACATATTCTGTCAAAAACTGTTCACCTCAGGATTTAAGGGCTTCACTTTGGAATATAGCGTACAATGTGAGCAGTAAGGGTTATTTTTTTATTTCATCGTCACACTCTCAGCTCTCTCTCTCTCTCTCTCTCTCTCTCTCTCTCTCTCTCTCGTCAACCTAAGATAAATGCCCTAACACAACAACCATATTTGATTAGGAGATCAATCTATGGACCATTTCTCAGTAGCTTCACTCAATCACAGACATGGTCCACCTTTTTCCATGGATGTTAAAGTTCATCCAGTGGCTCCTCTCATAATCCCTAACTCCACGATCCAAGATTTGATCAAGACACTCTTATAGAGTCAATCATTTGATCATTGTGGTGCCACAGGATTTAATGACCAAAATACTTTAAGGAATACCACAAACTGCATGAGAGTGAGTCTGTGTGATTGAAGCAACAACGCAGTTACATGCAGGAATGATAACATTCCGGTGAGAAATCTCTATAATATTTTGCCTGGAATATGTAGGTCCCACGGGAGGTTCCCAGAAAATTCAGGGATCGTGTGTGTGTGTGTGTGTGTGTGTGTGTGTGTGTGTGTGTGTGTGTGTGTGTGTGTGTGTGTGTGTGTGTGTGTGTGTGTGTGTGTGTGTGTGCGCGCGCACAAACATTCATGTATTTGCCTGCAAATGGAAAGTATGTCTATTTGATGGATGGGCATGCTTCTAAACAATTCATTCTAACCCTACACATTCTTTTCACATGGTCAGTTATTTTCCATGCATGAATTGGATTTATATAAAACAGCCCAGAGGTAAATGAGCATTATCAACATATATCGTCTAACCAGATGAACTGATGTACAGTAACGTTTTGAGGAGAATAACAGCATCGACTCCTCTGTATTCCTGGGCCCCCCTGCTTTTTTCCAATAACATTTGTTGTGACACACTCCCTGGTGGCGGTGTGTCTGTTTGTGGGTATGAGAGAGGATGAGAATCAAAACATGGATGAACGGAGAGGAAAGGGGATTCAGTGTGATTCACCAATGCTCTACATGTGCGAAAAGGAAGAGGTGTCCACCCCCCACTTCGGGGACATTATTGTTATCCTTGAGACTTATCAGATGCTGAGGCCAAGCAGCTGCCGGAACACCCTGCCGATGCCCGCGCAGTCACTTTGTTGTAGTCACAGACCATAAGCACAAAACAAAGTACATACACAAACATGCAGCAGCGTCTCGGAGGTGTTAACTGAAGTGTAGCACTGGTAGACCTTAGCACAGCCTCTGCAAAACCCCGGGCTTACAAGCAGCAAGCCCTCGGTAATCACCAACAGACATTAACCTACCCCAGAGCTTTTCCTCAACCGTTGCGTATGTTTAGCCAGTGGCAGCTGCTGGAGTTGCAGCTATGCACACTGAGACCATTAGCAATTGTAAGCAACTAAATGCACTATAGAGAGCCAAACAATGGTAGATCAGATTTTCAAGTCAAACAAAGGTCAAAGTCAATATTATATGCTTTGGCATGTGCAAATATGCACGAGTCCATACACTATAAGTAGATCGAACAACTACAAAGGGTTACATATTTAGTGGATTATTTGATTGTCGTATCAATGCTACTGTAGGTTGCATCCATGGACAATTAGCTATATCCTCAAACAGCTTTTCTTTGCTGTTGACTCCTGTATGGTGGATTTTTTTGGCTGAAGTTGGAATCATTTTGTGTGTTTATCAGACAAGATGATACCCTGAGGAAATTGTTCTTTTCAACTTTTCGCACATAAAATGTTGAGCAACTCCTGCATGTCACTTCTATAAGTAGTGATTTAACTTAATTTATTCAATTGAATATTACAATGGTTACAATTTGTTGACTCATTTCTCGATTGAAAAGGCTGTTCAAGCATGTTCAGTTCAAGTAAATCTCTTGAATTTGTGGGCACGTACTCAAAGAACATCAACTGTGTGTTTGTCCAAATATGTCAAAAAGCCAACAATTTCCATAAGACTACAATTTATTCACCCAACTGCATGTCAATCTATTTGACGCTGAAAAGAAAGCAGGCTACACACATCAGAGCCAGTGGAGTGTTGATAACATTTCACTCGAGAGCTTTTCACATCACACCCTTGGGTAAATTGTTCATGCCATAATAATGTAATATACATTAAAAGTAATTTTAGCCAAGAGCAGGGAGTAATGATTTGGGCATTAGTCTCTTCGCCACCAGGGAACTACAAGTACTACTGTGGTAAGTAACAAAAACTGTGGCTTAAAAGAACAAGTACATCTCTAACTCAACATGTATGTTTATTTGCTATAGTTGTTTGCATGATTGTAGCTTTCTTTTACCTGTGTCAGTTTCCTTCTCATGCCTACTGATAACCTAATTATGACTAGCACACATTAGTTAACATGCATAGATTTATAGTGGGGCAAAAAAACATGAGTAGGAAGTATAGTTTGAGATTTATTGATACTTTAGGAAACCAACAGCATTAACAACTGATGCAAATACTCTAAAAATATAAATGGCTGGTAGAGCAAAACTCTTTATCAGCCAAACATCTATCATTTGTCTTTATTCCCCTCCTGATCGAGACCATGGTAGTTGATGGCTTGAGCCAAGCGAACACAGGAAAAGAGACGGAGTACGCCCTGGAAAGGTCATCAATCTATTGCAGGATTAATTCAAAGAAAACCATACAAACTGAAATCTTGGTCAAATAATGGTTACATTCACCTAAATACCTATGCCTATCTACCTCGGTGTGCAATATATCACACTCCATTACTCTGTACAAATAACAGGTACCTTGTGCTCAACCGCACATACTTATTAGCCAAGGTACCTCAGGCAGCTACATTGTTATTTTACTTAACTTATTCTTTAACTTTTACATTTCTGCACTATGTCCTTGGGTGTATGTGAGCGGGTCTGTGTGAGCTGAATGTGTGTGTGAATGTTTAGGTTATTCTGTATACATGGTGTGTCTGCTGAGATGAATGCAATGCTGAATGTGAGAATGGCTGTCGGTGTTTATTGTATGTCTACTGTGTTTTTAGCTACACCGTAATTTCGTTGTGCAATTTATTGTACAATGACAATAAAAGCAATAGAATAGAATACCAGAGGTTCCAAACTCATTTTCATTCAGGGGACAGATATTTCAATATCAATATGAAAACATTTACACTTAATGAAATATCTTTTCAAACAATTCTCACATGCTGATGCAATTTTAAGCAATTTTAGTATCTTCTGATACAAAATACAGTTAAATGTCTAAAGACTAAATCCTCCAGTTTGCTGTATTTAGCAATTGTGTATTTACTAACCCTTCTTTCTCATCATACATCTTGATAAAGATTAAATTTTTGCATCAATAATTTATCGGCTCAGGTCTCAGTATTGTCTCAACAAAACATTGCACCCACATAAATGATTTGGGTTTTTTTTTACTTCAATTTTATAGCTTATAAGTTAATCACATAGGTGGGTCCATTCCAGCCATCTGCCTTACAAAACAATATAAACTCCACACAAACAGATGTGTAGGTAATCAGATTCAGATCAGAACCATTAAATAACACAACTGCCCGTTCATGCTGTTCTGATGCAAAACGTAATTTTGTCACCAAAGTATATTAAATAAAGAATCGCAAAATCAAACCTTAAAGGAAATCCGTACAATGTCTGATTTAACAAATATCCATCAGTCACAAGGTGAAAACTACAAAAGCTGACGAACAAGGAGTCCCTAAAAGCATAATTTGTTTGGCAGGTAGTTGTTCGTGAAATAACACGATTGTGGCTGAAGTGACCCGATTTAAGCTTTGAACAATGTTTTGCACTTTACTCCACACCACTTTCAGCTCTCCCATGCTGGGAGGAGAATTTCAGGCTTGCCAGACAGGATGTTTCTCGCTGATTGCAGCCTGGTAATTGGAGTTGTTAATTATTTGGATAGATGACTGTAAGGAGAGATCTCCCGAGCCGTAAAGTGCTCCTGAGAGTCAAATGTAACGTTTTCATCGGGGAGGAACAAGGAAAATTGGACGTTCACTTCCAAAGCTGAGGCAGCTCGAAATTGCTTATCCCACTTTGAAACTCCACTGGCAGCACTGAAGCACTGAGTGGGCATGGCGTTGTAAATTGCTGGTTACACACAGCAATGACTTACAAATCTCTTCTTGCACACTTTTAAAGTAACGCACGGTTGTTCCATGGAATGCAAAATAAATGTCAAGTCAGTGTACGTTGCTTCTCTGAAAATTCTCAAAATTGTGTTTGTAAATTTGAATTAATTTGCATCCAATCGTCCAATTCCATTCTACATCATTTCAGGAGGTTGTCTTTTCCCATGCTTAGTTTTGTAATCCAGCTTTGAATGCATTCATTTAATCACTTCCATGCATCCATTCTTATTCTCTGTAAATTGCAAACACAAAAACTCAAGGGATCACTGCCACTACATCCACAAAGCTCATTTGATGCTATGCTATCAACATAAAACCATTAAGTCCACGAAGCTTTTGTGGAGCATCCTCCAGCTAAGAATGCACATAAGTTCGTTTATGGTTATTCAAATGCATCTATCAATTTGCATACATGCCTGTAAACTACATGTGAAGCCTCTCGGCAGAAAGCTTGTGTCCACTTCATCTGTGTACTTGCATTATTTCATGTATATTGACTTGTGAGATAGCTGCAGTTTGCTGTATATTGCCCGTGGACACAAATATGGACCCAAATCCCACCTGAATTGTTGAGTCTGATAATAGACATGAGATGTGCAGTGAGAAATTGGCTGTGGGCTGTTGATTTCGGTTCTCTAAGCTACTTGAATCATTTCATGCTGCTATGGAATACAAATGATTGTAACAGAGCAGGGACCTGTGCAAGGCTACCGAACACCGAAAGATTAATTTCACAAGATGCTAAAAATTGAAAGTTTAATGTCTTCGTAGCCAGTGTGGGAGTTGTGTATATGGATGGATAATTTAATTTGTGGAGTCAATTTATTATCCTTCTCCGTGATGTGTGGATGCCAGTTCATTCCGTTCACATATTGGCTTTGCTGAGTCGTAATGTTATAGTAGGCTGTGCTCACATCGAAGCAAAGAACTGTCAAAGCAATTACCCTTCTCTTCATTTGTCTTTAACTCACTTTGCTCATTCTCACAATTCACTGTGCTAACATTTGCATTTAAATATACGCACAAACAAAATCACAATTAACAAGGCAACATGGCTTAATGTGGACAACCAGGCAGCGCACACATGGCCATTTGTGACCATTTGTGAAAATGGTTACTTTTATTATCTCTCAATTAACTCGCATACATGATATATACACTCACTTCGCATAATGGCAATTTAAACAGTGCAGGTTTCTTATCAACCCCTTCAATATAATGTAATAGGACTTCACCTGCCTTGAAGAAGTAACTTAGTTAAACTCAAGCAGGAAAATCATTGACTTGCTGTCGTGGTTGACTAGGGTACAGTCTGCAAGAGGATTCCTGTGAGATTTGCAACCTTCTGTTCCATTTGTTCCATTATGATGATGAGTTTTAAACATACAGTTGAGCTCCCTTTATAGTGATCATCAGTGCTTTGCATGCAGATCAGAAAAAAACTTTAAACTGAGGCTTCTAAAAACAGTAGTGTGTTGTTGTTGTTGTTGTTATTGTTATTGTTATTGTTATTGTTATTATTATTGTTTTTGTTGTTGGTCAATGTGTACTGCCAACCATCCCTTCAGGGTTACGATATAAATATGGCGCTAAAATTGCTGCACATGAAAGCATCGAACCAGAACGTCATGGATACACTCGTGATCAAGTTATATTAATAATGGCTCAATACCTTGTAAGACTTCCAGTGGGAACCATAACAGCATCATATAAAGTTGTTTTGTTGTTCTTGCTTTTCAATGGAAAATAAAATCTACTTATTTTTACACACAATAATGTTGGTGTTTTTGTGTTTCAGACTCCTCTGTGTAAATCACACATATTATACAAGTTTGCAACTCCATAAAATAATGTTATTTGCTATTGGTCTTACACAGAATTTTAATATTGATTTTCTGGGTGAGAGTGCTGTTCTTGTAATGTCCTTCTCCTCAACAGCCCCCTGGTATGAAGTCTGACCCCTCTTTCACGCCGTCCCTTCCTGAACCGCCGCTTTTATAATCACCCCAGCCACTTGAGGCCAACATGAAGCTGCAGCGAATTGGTGAAACGAAGTGAAAAAGGAAAACATTTGGGTGTCAGTTTACAGGACATCAGTGTTTTCAAAATCACTCCACGAAAAATGTGGGAAAACATTTTTTTTTTTTTTTTTTAATGCTCAGTCTCAATGGAAACAGGTAACAACACATATTTTCTGAAACTCTGCTACTGCACATGCACACCAGGGCTACAGTAAATAGTTGCTCTGAAAATGTACAAGTGGATTGATAATACCAACAATGGCAGCATCCAGAGTGTCATGACTCCCGGTTCATGTTCTCCGTAATAGCAGACCAATTTTGTGTCTCTCCATATGAATATTTGTGTAGTAATTGTTTAAAGTGTATTGCTCTGCGTATGTGTGTATGCGGTTTTATTACAAAACAAGTAGCAGTGCCAACTTGTGGCCTGGCATGGTAACGCCATCATTTTCACTTGAAACGTTGTGTAAATGGGGCCTGATTTATACCTGAAGCCAAATATTTGATGTTTTATTGAGACAGTTTTTTTTAGATTGTTTTAAAATGTACTGTTCAATAGCTTGGATTTAATTGTGATCTTCAAGGCATTTATTTAATAATTTCTTTTTAAAAATACCCTCACAGATTCAGTCTATCCGTCAAACCAGGACACGCACCACACAGCTCACATCATGTGAGGTAAATGGATGTGCATAAATCCTCCACACTGGCACCCCACAAGCTTCAATCTCAATGCCCTGCCCTTAGTGCTTCCTGTTGCATCACGGCTAACCTTTACCTCTCTCCCACTGTCCGGAGAACTGACCTTCCCACAAGGCTTTGCTCCATCAACCCACTGCCAGGCCTGTCATGCTCCACTTGGAGCTCATCACGCTATGGACCCCAGCTGACAGGCTGTCATGGCTGCAGACCTTTTACTCCTTATATTGGGACAGGAAGGTATCTGACAAATAGTGTATCACCAAAACAACATTTTCTTTTCATTCCTGAGGTTATGTTTTGGTTTATTGAACCATTCTTTTGTCCATTAATAAAGAATAAGAGGAACCCTGAGTGTTATTTGTTTGTTATTTTGTGTAATTTCATTAAATTTCAGAAAAGCATTTATATTTATTCATACATTTTATTGTATATATGTTTCTATCAGGTTTTCTGAACATGTATTCTTTGGCAGAAATATGCAAAGGTTGAAGGTAATTATGATTCAAGTCAAAAATAGTATCAGATATTTAAACAGGGAATCTATTGAAATTGATAGAAATTCCCAAATTTTATGTTGTATTTATCTTTGTTCAAGCAAGATTAAAGCAACAGAATTCAAATTGATTCATTTTTGTATTTTTTTTTTTTTTCAGTATCATTTCCCGCGTTTGGTCGTGTTTTCTATTTGTACCATTTTTGTTTTTCTCATCAAGTCATTTCTTTAATTGTGCACATTTTGTGAGAAATGGACTGGTTGATAATGACACCAACATTCATGGTACACCTTTCAACCAGTTCGGACCTAATGCTGGATAAAGATATGTGTATATGTTCGTATATTCTCAGGGTTCTGTCAGGGAAGGGACATTAAAATTTCAGGGAGGAATAACCTCTCAGAGTGCCCCCATAAATATTGAATGTGCTCTATTTCTCCATGTGAGACTTCCAGTGTGTGTGTGTGTGTGTGTGTGCGTGCGTGCGTGCGTGCGTGCGTGTGTGTGTCAGCATGAGTGTGCACACTGTAATTATCTCGCTGCTGCAAAAACACCAATAGAAGAAGAGAGTGAAGGGGAATGAGCAAGAGCATGAAAGAGGGCAGAATAGAGGCTAGAAAAAGTCAGACTACTCAGAGAAACATGATTATGATAATTTACACAGTTGAAGGGGCATTGTAAAGGTTTCAACTCACTTGCACTGTAATTAGAGGGACGCACGTGTGTAGATACACGGAACATGCACTATCCAAAAGGTTTTTTTTTTTCATTTCTCTTATGCGGCTTCCTGTTTCCGTGGTCTGCTCAAATAGACTTAGAAACAGAAAGGCCGAAGCAGCTGACAGTTACAACCAGAACCAATGAAAAATGCTCATTTGAAAACAATAATGCATACGGTATCACACTTATTGCACTGAGTTAGAAAAACTAAAGTTGGATTTGATTTCTTTTCGCATCACTAACATTTTATGAATTTTTTTTGATTGCGTCTTGAGAACTTTTTTGTGACGGAAACAAATGCAGAACCACATCAGTGATTGTTCTGGAGAGGAAAAACCATTGAGGTGAAGGATGGTTTTAATATATTTGCGACAGCAGCACGGTGAGATTTCACTCAGACCTCTGCAATTAGCTCGTCCATAGAAGCAGTGCAGACACTCGATAGTACCCAGGTAGCACTGGGGGGGGGGGGGGGGGGGGGGTTAAGGGGTCAATTAGGATGGGGACTTTCCTGCTGGTTGAGGTATTTGAAACAGCTTGCTTTAATAACCTTCCAACTTTCTTCTTCAGAGGTGACCCCACTTATGGAAAAATGCTGTACCCCTTAAAATCCACAGTTTTTCATGGCCCATAATACATTTTTGGTTAAGAATCGATGCTTGAGGCCTCCACTTTTCCCTTTTTTGTGTATTCCACTGAGCCAATATTGGATCTGCTGCCACATACTTGATCATTGGTTTCTCATCCTCTCCACTGAGCTCCACTGAATTACTAAAAACAAGAGAAAGTTGCATCAGCTTCTTTTTTTCCCCAAACATGGCTGTTGCGGTAATAGCCCTATTTTGTTGAATATAATATGATTAATAAAGGATTTAACCCCTCTAAACATCTCCACGGTTTAATGGATTTTACTGTTATCTACCGGGAAATTGATTTATTGTATCAGGCTGAGAGCCGGGTGGTAAATAATTCTATAATTTCGTGTGCGCTACTAATCAATCAATCAATTATTAAATACGCACTGCGTATTCACAAAGCTCATATATAATCAAACAGCTAACTAAATAATAAAAATAAATACGTGCAAATAAATAAATAAGTGCCTTTTCACATGCTTGCTGCAGCGTGAACCTTGTAAATAGGTCAGGCTAAGGTGAGGCAACGTTATTTGTGCAGCACATTACAGCAACAAGGCATTTCTTAGTGTTTTATGACAGCAGTGTCCATTAAGAAAGGTGATTGAAAACAACAAACTGTCAAAACATATGAGCATTTTATAATTGTGACATTTCATTTAAATCAAAACAGGTCAGAGTGGAGGGCTGAGGGAAGCTATATCAACTGATACATTGAATCAAGAGTGGATTTACATTCATATTGGACTTCGGTAACCTCGATTTCACAGAGCTCAATCTCCATTGACACAAGAAAGTGCTGACGAGGATCATTTGGATTATCACCAAGACGTCCTGAACAATCTTGCCAGGAAAATATGTATATGTGTAGAGCTCGAATACAGTTTTATGTTGGCAGACAGATGTTACATTGAAGGACGTTAAGTCATTTATTGTTTTGGATTGCCTTGCGCTTGGATCACTAAACTAGCTTAAGAAGGCGGAATACAGCTTTAAGATAAAGAATAAGTGTAAGATGAGATTTGAAGAGATGAAGGAGACAAGAACAGACAAGGTAGCTGCTTCATTCTTTACTCCTCTGTGTATTCCTCCTCGCTCTTATCCCTCTCACCCCTACACTCATTTACTTATCTGTCGATAAGCATTTCTTTAGAGACATTTACCACTTGAGAGGCTTTTCAGCAGGCATTACCGGAGGTTGAGCAGCACAGAGGATTACATAGCTTCCTCATTCTGTCTCCCAAGCCTTTAGTATACAGCAGCGTTAATGCCACATAAATACAACAATAATCAATCCAGTTTTTCAAATGGCTAAATCCAAGTCTCAAATCCCCCACAAAATAAGAGATACAGGTACCATCTTATAATTTATCTTCATCATCTATAACCACACAGACAGGCCCTCAAGCCCAGACTTGAACTGGGGATGTTGGGAAATCTGCCACTGTGCAGGCGCTTTGCATGAACCATGACTCACGATTGTAGTACAAAATGATGTTGTTCTATCTGTGCTACGTGTTTCATTATTGCTTTCATTTTCTTTTAGTGTTCTTGACAACAGTATAAAATCAATTGACTAAATCTTACTGAAGATTGCGGCAAGAAACCACGTGTCCTGCTCAATTCGGTCGAGAACTGTTTTAAGTGCTTGGGAGCTTTGGGAATCCAGTGAACCGTCAAGAATTCATCTAATATCTATGTCATCCATTGGGTTTGGAGGATTAAAGATGGCGTTTTTACAGCGCTCGACAAGTCAAAATGTATACTGCAAAATGTGTTTGTGGAAATACTGATACCTTGATGGGTTTGTCAGGTTTAAAGACCCAGAACGAGTTAGAACTAAAACAATCTTTATGAAGTGTACTGATCAAAAGGCACAACACAAGTCCAAGAGGGAGGAAAAGGAAGACTTACTTTCCAGGTGGACTTAGATTTAGCCACACACCTGAAAATAAGGCTTGATCAGACATAGATAGAAACAATCAGCGTGAACAATGAGGAGGGACCAGAAACAATGCACATGAACACAGATAAATACTGTGAAACCAAATATGCACTTGAACAACAGACAGATGACTTGATAAATAGATCACTAGGACTTACATTTTAAAAGGCCAAACATCAATCAGGTCAAATGGACCTAAAACCAATAAACAATGATTCACCAGGAGCAAAAATACTAGCTTTTTATGAGTAGATGGCACTTGGGCTGAGTTACATTTAAATGAAAGATTTGCACTATAACTGTCATATGTGAAGGCCAATGGAACTATATGCAATGTTTTTCATGGTATTATAAACATGAAAACAACATTCAACTCAGCTGACTTCATCCACGTGCCAAGACAAAGTCAACCACAAAAACCACTGTGGGGACAAAATAGCATATGATTAACTTTGAACTTTGCCATCAGTAGTCTTTCCATAAGTTTTGAGCTTAACTTTCAGCCATCGAGTTAGAGCAATATCTTGCGTGGCTCTTTCATGCATCAAGATTTGTAAAGTAATTCCAGCAACTGCATCCAGTAACGGCATCCAGAATACGTCAATGCAGCACAAGACACAATGCTTCCAAACAACAGACTCATAAAAGAGCTCCGTAAACAGTAATGAAAAAAAACAAACAATTATGACATGAATAGGGCTGACAATGCTTGACCAGGTGACCCAAGGTGAAATGACACAGACAAAATGCAGCCCACCATTTTAATACACAAGTGAAGGCTGAGACACCGGGACACATGTGCTCAATCAGAGCAGCATTCTGTAATCAGCACAGGAACTGGAAGGAAGGATACTTGAAACATGAAGAGGAGGCGAGTGATCACAACAGAAACTACAAACATCCCAAATATGGTTAGAGGTTAGAAGGCAAACAAAAATAAATCACCAGTCACAACTTATAATACATGAAACACTTCATTTCAAACCAGCGTAAAATAGAACAGATGTTTCTGCAGAGATGATACCTGGAGGAAGAAGTTACCCAAACCCATACAAGTGAAGCGGGTCACTTATGCTGTTTGTCAGGTTATTTCCTTCCTTCTACAAAGTTTGCCATTAAGGGTGGTTTTGATGGGAACACGAGGAATGACTATGCCCTGATGTTGATTGAAATTCAAAGCTGCATCCATATATTATTGTATGATGTCCTCGGTAAATAAAGCAGGCAGCATGCTATGTCAGTTATTGTCATCAATGTAGCCACACCATAATGTATTTGAGCAGCTACAGACTGCATTAAACATCCAACATATCTGTAACCGCCAGCTTGCCGGCCGCATCGTTAATCTACGTGCAGCATATAGCTCGACTCGAGATACCAGAGTAAGTAAACACAAGTAATTGGCACTTTGCACTTTTCATGCTCCAAGCAAAAAAAAAACTAACTGGCATAGCCATATTGCTGTAGCCCAAGAACACAAACACATTATGCATCGCTTTATGAGGTTCTGCCATTTGCCCGCAGGGTCAAGGTGAGTGACATCAGCAGGTAGCTTCAAAGTCTTTCCCATATCTTGCTTTGCAGGACACATTTGATATGTACATTTAGCACAGGCATTCACACACTCGCACACAAAAACAAGAGCTCACACACTGCAGGGCAGAAGGATCAGTCATAGACTCCCCAGAGCATCTCTGTGTTGTAGCGAATGCATTGCGACAGGGAACCTGACTCACCACTGCACCCGGGGGAACCCGGCATCAGCAGCAAGCCAACGCGGCCCGTTGCTTGCAGCACCAAACCTCCTTTCGAAAGGGAAACAGCACCCAACGCACAGTCATCCTATGACTGTCAGCGTCAATTATGGTGACTTTTTTCAAATCATCTTCATGCTTCAGTTCATCGTGCTGAACTGGAGGTGAATTGTCATCATCAGTTATGGTCTTCAGGGTCTGAGTGAAAGTGTTCCACGATCAGACATAATATCAGGTTCAGCGTGTTGAGAGAAGGTCTGAGTCGTGTTTACGTCAATAACCAGCTTCTACATGTGTATTTCTGTGTGGATATAAAATAAAGCAATTAACTTTGTTGTGCTGACATCTTCTACTGGCTGTGTGGAAGACATGTCAAATGTGATAGGATCAGAGTTGTATATTAGGCCGTAAATGTTCTGTAGGCTTTACCTCTGTCTCCTTTTGGGAGCTCACAAATTCTGGGAGAAGTTGACTCGAAGGCATGCCGGTTTCAAAGGCATGTCATCTCACAGATCTCTGTGTCACATTGTACTCGGCACATCATCGCCTCATGGAGATTTCGCACTGACTAAGGTTAAGAAAGCAGTCGGTGTGAACATGAGCCCGGTTAATTATGACTAAGACGTGTTTGCGCGCAATCACAGATACTTCAATTAGCCATACTTCAAATATAGTGTGGATAATGACACTAAATTAGGTGTAAGCCTCCACTTAAAAGATGTTCCTTCTTAAAACTCAACCTATTGCACAGCCTGCTTAAAAACCAGATGATAATTATTCTATTTTCCCCATGGATAGGTCCAAGCTACTCTGCCTTTAACAGATGTGAAGGAGTTCCAGTTAAGAAAAATAAAGAAGGGCTGTCATCATGCAGTTTAATCACCTCCAAATAAAAGTCTTGTGAAACCAGAAATGTAATTTGTGGGAGGAAAATATTTATCACAACCAACCTTAATGACTTAATGATATATATTAGCAGTGGCTCCTCTCTTGATGCCCCTGGAATAAAAGAAAACAAGAAAAAACAAAAATCTGACACCAATATTTTGTATCTCTTATCTGTTTCTTCGCCACAGCAACATTTCTGTCCTAAATTCAATCCACCTTCGCTTTTTAAAGTCTACATTATTAAACGGTGATGTTTCATAAAACTGTGTTATTAGCGACTGATCGACATATGTGGGATGAGTAACAGAGTGAAGAGTAAAATAACTGTAAAACAAATATCTCATATTAACCAAAGTTGTCAATTTCAGAGCAGGCAATGTTTCAACAGGAGCCACTGGGTGGTTCAAACAAAAAATGTTATTATAATAATAAATAATACATTTTATTTGTGTAACACTTTTCAAAATACTCAAAGACATTTTAAATAGTTACATTATAAAATAAGCATGCATCAAAAAAGAGACAAAGCAGTAACATGAAAGTGATTGATAGTACAAAGCTAATTATATCCTTGATTTGAATTTAGGAATATTTCTGGTTGTTTTGATGGTAGAAAAAATATGCAATGATATATTAAATACTAAAATACTATGGAATCTGTTTATCGGCTTACTAACTGCTTATTTATATCCCTGTTGTCTTCAAAATATATGCATAAAAAATACTTTTCTTGTTTACTTGTAAATCTGTTTGAAAGGTGCTGAAGAGAATATCCATCCATCTGTCTATCATCCATTACTGTGTAATAGTAAAGGGAGATAGTAAGTAACATATTTCATTGCAATAACTTTTGGGTAAGCCCCTTCCACATCCAGCTCCTGTTACCCCATGTCTTCCACAACTATTTCAAATTCATTCTTTCATGAGGGATCCAAAAAGGTTCAGAGGTGATTTAGTTTTGTATTCTTTCCTTTGTACTCGCTGTACTCCCCTCTGCTTTGTTAAAAGAAAAGAAAAAACCATCCTGCTTTATTTCCCTCTTTATGTTGAGCATTCTTTGTTCTCCTGTTCCCCTCTATTTGTTCCGCTTTTTTACTGCTCATTTTTACTTTCATAACCTTTCTTTTTTTTTCCCCTTGTCTATTACGGAATGACTCCTTCCCCTTGTGTTTGTGCGTTCTTGTTGCATCTCCCCCTGTACATCACTGCCCTCCTCTTTCTCGAGCTCCAGCGGTCAATGGCAAACAGTATTCAGAGCCTTAATTACACCCCAGAGGAGCCTCTGCCTCTTCTACCCTCATCCTCCTATTGCTGCTGCTCCCTTATTCTCTTTGCTTTGTTCCTCCTTGCTCGCTCTATGTTTCTCTATAGCTTGCCCCTATTGCACACATTAAATATTCTCTTGTTTCATTTTGTGTTTTTGTCATTCTTTTCCTCACTGTTTGTTATCTTGTCCAGCTCCCTCACACTGTCCATCACTACTTTTTTTTTTTACAGAGCACTAGATATTCATCACTAAATATAGAAAGGCAGCAGGTTGTGAGGCTTTCGTGCTGCAGATAAACAAAGGACAGAGGGGCCCTTTATATAACTGTCTGAAGTGCACAGTCTGAAATTATGGCTCCTGGTGAATGTGGACAGGTGAAACTGCACAATTGCCATGTCAGCCATTTTAACGTTAGTCTATCAAGTTTTTAGTTCATTGTTTAAAGGGGTTGCACTGATTCCCTTAGATTGCCACAAGCAACTTTGGAACGCTGGGGACCTGTCCATGGATTGGAGCAGAAATCTGATAAATACAAAAAGAGTCATCTAACATTTACTTTACTCAATTGTGGAAATTGTGAAAGTAGGGGGGGGAAATCATAACTTATAGCAAAACACACACAAAAGAATATATGTCTCTTTGTTATGTAAGTCTAACTAAGCATTGGTGTGGGGTTTCTAGTGACTTTTTTGGACCAAATGCTGGCACATCCCCCTCTGGATTATCATGTGATTGTAACCTTCCCATGGGCAATGCTTGAAGCTGCTGGCTGATAAGGCAATGTCTTAAAAAACACTCTTGGGCTCAGGACTGGCTACTTATTATGCACTGTTTTTTGTAGATAGCTCACCTGTCTGATTTCATCTGCTGGTAGAATTTGATTGTGCCTGTCCTCATGTTGTGCATAAGTAAATAATCATGTTACCACTACCAGCTGCATAAGTGCACACTTCTCTGCTTAGAGGCTGCATGTCGAGATCCTGCTGCAGGTATTTTTTTTCTTTTTTAAAATCAGAGGAAAAAATCCTGCAAACGGCTGCGGGCAAGAAAAACTGATGATAACATTTCCAACCCAAACCTTTGCATAGCAAGGATAGTGAGTTGTGGGCCAGTCATCTATGTGCACATTGTAAAAGACACAGTTGCACAGTTGCTGCCCATTCCTTCTCAATAACAAAGTGCTCGACACAAATGTTTTATTACTACGTTTTATTATGGCACCTGTTATTGGGTGGTATATACAGTATAAAACAGTGTGTGAGCCTTGGGCGGCCATGGCTCAGTGGGTATAGCAGATCGTCTCTCAATCAGCAGTTCAATTCGGTAAATAAAAGTCTATGTCAATCAGATCTATTTACCATTACACTTAAAATTTATGTTACATCAAAAAATATGGGCATAAAAAAAACAAGTACAACAGGAGCACTTGTACGAGGCCATAGCAGCTCCTAAAATGAAACTTTTGTTTGTTGTGTTTTGTGGCAGCAGAACAAAAAGGAGTAGCCTAAAAGGGAAAAAAAAGTAGTGAAACATCAGCAGGCTCACCGTGGTGGGCGAAGACTGGCCAGTGTTGTCCGATCAAACAGCTGAGCTGGGGTAGCTCAAAATGCAGCAAAAGTAAGTATTGTTTCTGATACAATAGTGTTAGAATACACTGTGCACCACCAGTATCAACTTTCAAAAAAGGAAAACTGAACAATATTGGTGGCTGCTCGTCGTTTAGCAAAAATGGAAAATTTAGCAAAATGAAAAATCTGAGTGAAAATCCGAATAACCGTAGGACAGTAGCACAATTTAGTGTCAAAAGTTAAAAAATAATACATTGTGACCCATTTGGAATGGTTGAGAACTCACTAGATCGTCCTTCCTTTTTCCTAGTCCATTATTTCTTCAGTTGTTAGTTGTTATGGTCAGTGACATTGCCTCAATGTATTTTTATTTTTTCCATTGCTCTCCTTCCGTAGAGAGGTCGGAGTTCAGGGTTCAGAGCTCAGTAGCACTGAACGGATGTTTCCTGTCATGCAAGCACGAACTGCCTGCCCTTTCAACACCACCACGCTGCCATCGGCATCAACTGATTATGATTCAGAACACTGGAGCAACAGTCATATGGATGAGATGATATACAATTTTCTGCAAACTTTGTGGATGTTCAAAAAGCGGCAAATGAAAACTGTTAGATTTGTGCGGCCACAAACCCATTTCTGTATCGAAGCAACGTAACATATTTCAGGATAATTCCCAGTCTGAGTGTCGATGTGCAAGCAAGCGTGTAACAATTTTCCATTTGTGATTAATGATCGGTGTAACGCTGCTTTTTATCAAATATTATTTCCTCAAAATGTTTTTTCTTCACCTTTTCACTGCTGCCTGACTTTCATTTTTAAGCTAGCTGAATGATAAGCCATTTAACAAGGGAGATTTATGACTGATATATTTTTAATTACTCAAGTTATCTCCAGTGTCTTGTCATTTCTGCTCTCGGGGTGCATCAACAACATGAAAGGTGTGCTGGGACCTTTGAAAATGAGATATTTTTAGTTTCTATCATGATGCACTACTGGAACAAGACTCTTGTTACTAATCTGATCATTGAATAGTCTATTTTATTCAGCTGGGCTGTGTGCAGCAAGGCCTGTATGAAATACATTTCTTTTTATCACATTTTCAGGTTGCATTACAAAGTGCAAACAAAATGTCAGTTTATTATGAATGAAGGCAGCTCCAGCTTCCAGTGGAATTGTAATGAGTTTCCTTGGAGAGAAAAACATTATTATTGCATTCAGAAAGTAATTTTTTTAAACTTCATCCAGTTTTTGTCAATCAAACCATACTCTCTTAATATCAATCTATTAATTTTGAATGAAATGCAATCCTTTTGTTCACAATTGTTCCCTAAAATGTCAAATTTTCTATTGGCAATTCATACCCATTCCAATATTTTCTTTCTCTGTCTTTTCCTCATGGTGCTATTAAGTGATTTTTGTCATTTTTATATTTTTGAAATTGCCAAAAGATTGCATCCTCTCACGCAAAGAATTCTGCATCTCAGGAAGTAACACCAGTAGAAAATTATATACTACTGGCTTTGATTGCCCAGAATAGTTTCTTTGTATTGCACCTCAGGCATCTACTATGATGCAACTTGATGATTACAAATGATGAAAAAGGCTTCTTTGCTTAGAAGAGGCGTGGATGTTCTATTGGGTCTCTTCGGCTTATGTTTTAATAGGGTTATTACCTAAATTAGATAAATTACCTATCAATATGCTCATAGTTAATTATCAACCAAACTCTATAGGGTTGTAGTCTTTTTTTTTTTTTTTTTTAGTCATAACTTCATTAACAGCACCACAAATCCAAAGAAATGGCCTTGGGCTATGCAAAATATTTCACAAAGATCTAAAGCAGCAAGCAAGAAAAATTAATGTTCTGGGCTGAAAGTGTGGCATTATTCATATCCGTGTCTTGCTGCTTCAGCACTCGTATTGGAAGTGAAGCTGGCTAGTTAAAGACAGCTTTAAATTTCATTACTTCATAGTGGCCGCTAGCCTCTCACCAGGCTGATGACTCATGGTGAAAATAGATAAATAAAATATATGTCAGTATACTGTGTGTGTGTGTGTGTGTGTGTGTGTGTGCGTGTGTGTGTGTGTGTGTGTGTGTGTGTGTGTGTGTGTGTGTGTGTGTGTGTGTGCGTGTGCGTGTGTGTGTGTACGTACGTGTGCATTTGTGCATGTTGGTGTGATTACGTGCATGTCTTTTGGGAGAGAATCACATGTCATTGCATGTGTGTGTGTGTTTGTGTAACGCCATCTGTTTCTTTCTATGCAGCATTCTCATTCTTCGTGTGCAGCAAGGAGGGATACCAGTGAAGCGTGGCATTGCACTACTCTGCTTGTTATCAGGTAGAGAAGACGAGGACAGAAAGTGGGCAGACGGAGCAGGCAGGCAGGGTAAAAAGAGGTGAATGGAGAGAGGAGAAGCAGAGAATGAGAAAAATGAGAGAGGGGGGCATGGATGACTGGAGAGACAGAAAGGGGCGCGATGGAGGCTCCAGGAATGGACAAATGACTGGGACAGTGAAGAGAGGCAGACGAACTGACACTTGAATCTGTGCTGAGAGCCAATGAGAGAAACGATGACGGGATTAAAGTCACTGGAGATGGAGATGAATGTGAGGATGACGATAGATAGGTGGTTGAAAATTGAAGGAGTTACGGGCGGCCTTAAAAGTCAGAAAGACAGTCAGTGACAGCTATGTTATTAGCAACCTGAAATATTAATGGTGAACAGACACTGACAAACACCAAGTGCTGCGCAGCATACATATAGGCTTGGGCCATTACAGAGGCAGCTTCATGTCAACATACCCACATGAATACAAATATTTGCATGTGGCATAAACTCATACATTTTTTATAGGCTGTGGCAACTGCCTGCTATACCAACTGCAAAAACACTTCATTTATGTCTCATAATTCTCCATTAATAACGAAAACATATGTTCACAACATGTGGAAACACAAACCTTGTGGATTGCAGCATATTGTAGGGATACATTTTAGAAGAACAAGAAGAAGATGAAGTTCCTTCGTCACATGTCGTGAGAGGATTTAGCTTCTGCTTTTAATTCATCTCGGTGGAGCTGCAGGTGGCATTGTCTGCATAAAGTTGTAATTTAGATGTGATGAATGTCAGCATACTCGCTTAATATCAGAAATGAATTGCCTTTGATCGGAGGTCTGAAATAAACTGGCTGTGGTTCATTCTGGCCCATGAGACTTCATAAGTAAGTAAAGATCTACTTTAAATTTTAAATAAAAGTAGCAGGTATTTCAAATGTATTGAATGGATATTAAGAACAACACAACACTGAGACCCATGCACTGATGATCTTCCATCACAGCAAATGGTTTTTCATTGAGTCAAATTATTAACAGCTTTTATATCTGAACGAGTGAAAATGTATACTGAATAAAATGTTTTATTCTGAATATGTTTAAATACTACATAAGAATTGTGGCGAGGTTCATCCTTGTAATTTAAGGCACTATGACTTTGAATGGAAATATGTACTTTTGCAAGCATGATTGCAAAAATGCCCACAAATTGTGTCTGTATGTAATTCCATGTGCGTGTGTAGCATGCTGAGCTTACTTATTAAAGGGCAGACTTTGAATATTTGATTTAATGGTGCTCAAGCTTCAAGGATGAGTGAGGTGAAAGGATTATCTTAAATATTTGATTGAATCCAGGTAGGGTATGATGCCACAAAAAAGAAAAAGAAAAACATGCCCTGACTGCCTAAAAATGAGGAATGCATGTTTAATATTTCACTGGCAAGCCAAGAAATTAATTAATATTTTTATGCTGGAATTTATACACATGTTGACATCAAGATAAGAATTAGTTTATTTTTTCTTAGTTTAAGATTCAAATGCTCAAACGCTGCTTTTGAGTTTGTATTCTTGCTATCAGTTTCCTTGTACCCCTCTCACATTATAATAATAACTTATTTCAGCACCCTGCCAGGCAGCAAATGCACAGGTGATGAAAAGAGAAAACACAGTGGAGCAATTATTTTCAACACATGAGCACAAGCGACCACCAACCTCTTGAGTTAACAAACTAATTATATTGACCACATGCAAAGCAGGTTATGGAAAGCTACTTCACACAGTTCCAAGGCTTTAATAGGCAAAGCATTAAAGTGCGGGACATTCGGGGCACAACAATCCAGATGCTTCTCAGAAAATATGTTCAACAAAAATGTAATCAACTTAAATACCACTTAATCACAGGCATGTATTCAATCAAGTGGTACAATTAGTTTTACCCTCCCCTTATTTATTATTTTATTCAATAGCATTTCTTATCAATGGTAAAAAGAAGAAATAAACTGCATGAAAAAGGCATCCTCCTACCCACCTGTATCTCCTATTTTTGTGCCCCCAAGTTATCTCGCACCGCTCTAGGAGGGCCACATCACTTCGAAAACTACTGATACAGTGGCAACTGTGCCCTCAGATTCTCCTAATGATAAAAATACAGACAAACTCCTTCAGATTACATTAGTCACACAGCTGCAGCTGAACATTTGATTTCCACAAGGACAGAGATGCTGATCGTGAAGGAGAGAAATTGTTCCCTTTCTGTGAAATGTCACAGGTCTGACCAAATTAGTGTATCAAAAAAGACAAAATCGAGTTAGGTTATCACGTTTCTCGCAAGTATAACACACCAGAGCTAATTTTTGCTAGACACTGATTGCTGCATGATCCCAGACAGCTGATGAAACCACCTCTGTTTTCGAATTGAAAAGGTATTATTTATACAGTGTGATTTAACTGTGGATAATATTCCGTAGATTGCAATACCAGCACTCTCATATTTGGGTATTAATATATTTAATTTCCTCTGAGATCCCTTTGGTTAAGCTACGGCACTCTTGGTTGGTTAAAGAGTGTGTGGGTGTATAATGACATCTCACCATTTTACAGGATCTGTCCAAACAAGCAAGCAGTTATCTTATATTTTGTTTATTTGTAAAAAAACAAAAAACAAAAAAAAAGAATTATCCAGAAAGAAATTGTTGTTTTACACTATAAGTTAGTTCTTGTCTGTGTTGCAGCTCTCATTAATTCTACCTCAGTAGACGTTTAAGGATGTACACTTCTTTCATGTAGTCCTCCATGTCATGTAATCTCATGAACATATGCATACAAGCACATGCATACTGGATGTTAACATTTGAACGCATGAAACTGAGTCCCCAAAAGAAGACTCGTTTGTGTGTTCAGACCCTGTGTCGTTATGTCAATTTGCTCCCACAAAGTCATACGAGGAGAGTTGCAAAGCTTATGAGGACATTTCACAGTAATAAATAAACCATTTTCTCTAAGCTCATTGCCATGTTTCTCTCACACCCATGGACAAATACAAATGGACATGCAGCGGAAGGACAGCCTTGAAAGGAAAGACTCAGAAGAACATGCTGTATCCTTCTCCAAGAATTATCACTATAAATTCATCTTCAAATGTTGTTTTTTTTTTTTTTTTTTTATTATTCCTGTTGTGGTTCTTTTTTGCTATTTATGGTTTGAGTCATCATATGATATAATTAATTATGATTTTTTTTTTGGGAGTTAAGTCATTCTTTGGAAAATAACTTTATTTAGATTGTTTTGGGGTTTTTTTTGTATATTGCATGATATGTCAACAACATTTAGGATTTAATCCAAGCCATATGTTTAATTCTCAACTTAACTCTATTAATGAATGAAAGTAGTGGTTGGCTCAATATTTACCACATTCAAATGACAGAAAACCTTTCTTTCATGTTTGGTTCTTCATCCATAGCTAACATGGTACTTTAAAGCCATTAAACGAGCAGTAAAAAAAATTTTGTAATAATTTTTTGCCTTTTGAAATTTGATGAATAAATCGAATCAGTTGTGAGTGCAATTTTTTTTACCGACTTCACCTTTTGTCCAAAGTACATCCCTTTCAGAATCAAGTTGATTGAGAAGACAATTGCAGCTTTTAGCAGCTCAGCATTTGATTACTGTGATGTTCTGTAAATTGGTCTGCGACAGTTCTCCCTCTCACGTCCAAAATACTGCCGCTCATCTTTTAACCAACACTTCCAGAAGTGAACATATTGCTCCTGTGCTTCACTCTCTTCATTTTAAAATACATTTTACTGCTATCTGTGACCTTATTTATGAGCGCATCTATCAGAGACGTTAACGTCATGTAAACACAACAAGGTACTGAGGTTATCTGGTCAGCTCCTACCAGTGGTCTCAATGTCAAGATGTAAAATTTGATGTGATCATCCATTTACAGTTTCTGCTCCCAAACTGGGGAACAAATTTCCTCTTGAAATGCGCATCACTTCTGACCTACCTTTCTTTTCAAATCTATCTAATTAGATCAGTGTTCAATGTGGAGTTTATTTTGTTTTGTATCTTTATGTAATAGTAGTTTTTATGTATTGTGCACTTACACTTACAATCAGGTTATTCTGTCTCTGTGCATCGTCCATGCTACATTTTATTGTGTTTTGGGGTTTTTTTCTGGACGTGAAGTCCTTTGGATAACTATTGACTGGTTTTGATTTATGGAAAGAAGTTGATGTCACATGTCAGAACTGAATACAGTATGACAATACGATATGATCATATCCTACCCCATATATATCTATATATATATATATTTTTTTTTAAACATACACATATTTTTTAATAACTAGTGGTTATATTGCAGTTTGTATTGGCAGGCTGTTGTATGATAAATAGTAGTAACTTGGGTTTTGTTTACTTACACATATAAATCTGGATGAACTGCAAACCTATAAATAGAAGTTTAAAAGGTCATATTTTAATATCTTTCTGCTCCAATTGTATTTTATTTGTGTTCATAATAAGTTCTGATCAGAAATATCAATTATGCATTCGTTTTGCTTTTTTTCACATATACTACAAAAAAATTTAATGATTATGTTTTTGATTTTGGCTGGCTGTCCATGGTCAACAACGATAATGTGAACTAGGCATTATTATCTTATGTGTAAGGTGAACTCCTCCTCCACATTAAAACAGATATTTTCTGTCTCTTCATAATACAGAAGCGTGGCTTCGTGGGATAAGGAGAGTGGCTCCATTCAAACTCCCACTCAAACACCTGCTATCAATCAGCACTACTTGCCAATTCTTCACTTCTTCCCTGGAGTCTGCATCTTAGGGTTCAGTACTTGTTACCAGCACTTGAATTCAATATTGTTTCATTACAAATATGAGCTTTTTTTTTTTTTTTTACAAAACACTGTGATACAAGGACTTTGGGGGGGATAATCAACTATGCACATGTTGAAAAAGTACATCAACAACCATATTTGTTCGTACCTGTTCACTAATATTTCTGCAACAAATATAATTAGATTTTTTTTTCCCCCCCTTAAATATTCTCTTGAATGTCTTACTTTTACCTTCAGTTAGTGATCGCTTGCAGGCATTTCTGCTGCTCTTTTGGTTGAGATCCCCACTGGGTTGTATTTACTCCAAACAGGTTTTAATAAAGTCTCTGTGGTAAGAGTTTAGGCAGTACATGCTTCCAAATTGCACAAAGCCCTTTAAGTGAACTTCAGCAACTCCGTTTCAAAAAAATTTTTTAATGCAGTTCATTTCCCGAACTCATACTGTGATGTATGAGCTGCTTTATTTGCTCTGAAGAAAAATAGAATCATAAAAAGTTCATCTTGGCCCAACCGAGGAAAAAAAAGCCAATTGTCTTTTTTTACTGGAGGTTGCTGTTACACTCCCACACCCACTCATGCAAATACTCACGAAGCTGTAATAAATGCATGCATAGAAAATGGTGTGCGGCAGCAGTGTAATGAGTAATAGATCCATGTTTGAAGCAAACATCAGGTTGAAGTTAAAATGTGATGGTGATTGATTGATTGATGTCCTAAACTTCTCAGATTTCTGACCAAATTGCATCTGTAAAGTATAATTATATTGTGACTGAATGCTGAATTTGTATACAGGGACAGGCTGAACCTCGTCACAAGATGAAGATACCAATAGAGAATAAGACACTGTTGTGATTAGTGCTGTAGAAGAAAAACTGAATATGATATTATTGCATTCAACAGAAGAGTGTCATATTAGTTGCCTTCTCTGTAACCAGATCTGAATGAAACATATTTGGAAAGGGCATAACAGGACATTTGCAGCACCAGTGTGAAGAAATTGTGTGAAGCACTTATGTCAACCATGAAGTCAGTTTACTTTTCACAGAACAAATGATGCCCTTGCCGATCTACTATAGCGTTGAGATATCGTGACCTTTTGCATACGCTCCCACAAGGACTCGCGAGTGTTTTATCAACAGCCAACGTGCTGATAGTGGACAGCATCGGCTCCATCAGCAGATGTGTATCAGGGGAACAGGGATCCCATCCGTTACTACTATCAGTCATTACCACCAGGAGTTCCTCCTGATGCTGATTTTTATCTGCTGTGGTGGGCAGAACGATTTCTGTTAAACATGATGGAAACTTCTGCTGAAAGTTTAAACACTCATCTTCTATTAGGGTGCATGGACTGGGTAATGATCATATTTAATGGGAAAACATAGTGCCCTAGAAAACCTGAATTTAGTTGTACATCTTATAAGGTTACTAAAGAGTTCTGTCGGAAATAGTGGGAATGAGTGCAAACTTGTAGTATTTTAGAACTTAATCAAACCCAAGCAGCTCTAAAGTATCTTGAGCTGTTGTTCCATAATTTATCTAGGACATAAAAAAACAGCTTTTTAATCACAATATTTAAAGATATAATCAACATACAGCAAGCCCTGAACTGATGTTAATGTATTACATATTTCCTCATTAATGTTAATATTGTTGATTGATGTCAATATTATCACTCTTGTGTTTTTCTTTTTCTTATGTTGTAATAATTATTTGGCTCAGACACGACTCAAAGACATATGCTTCAGACAGACTAGAATGAGAAACAGACGAAAACAGTTATGCAACAAGTAGAAATGTAGAGATTGAAGAAACAAGAGGAATAAGTATTTGTTTGTGCATGTGGCTGAAAGAGAAAGCTTTTTGTCTTGCACTGTTTTACTGCAGGAATTTTTATTCACCCTGTATAATATTCATAACTGACACCCACCAAAGAAGACCTGCATGTAAATTATACTCAATGTGACATCGGCAGCACTTAAAGCAGTCTGACAAAAGGACATCTGTTGTTTATGAATGCAATAACGCACTCACAATGATGTATATTTAGAATATTAACTCATAACAGCTTTATTGACGGACAGTCTTTCTTACATTTATAAAATAATCCCATGCTTTTTATCCATTAGGCTTCCATATCAAGCTCTCTTCACAAACTAAGTGTACGGTTATAAGTCAATATATAGCGCAAAAAAAGCACCACTCTTTAATCTCCTTAGCTTGCACTCAGCTTCCGTATATGACAGATATGCACATGCATAAATGTGTTGACCTACAGTAAGCTACAATTTTATATTTTTACTGTTCCTCTTGTCCTTTACTCTCTCTTCTTTTTTCTTTGTTTGTCTAATGGAGACTAATGGAAGTGATAAAGACAACCTACAGAGAGAGATCCATCTCAATCTCTTAAGAGGGCAATTGCCATTTGGCACTGTGGAAAAACAGACTATCCTTCAAGGAGTGAATCAAGAGTTTAGATATTCTGTGGCAGATGATGAGCAGTACATGGATTGAGGTGCACAAGGTTATTGTCAAAATTGTAGATAAGGGTAACATAAAATGTTAATCATGGAACAAAAGCTGAGCAGCTTGTGAATTTATTGATAGCAAAGAGGCTAATATTGAGAAAATCGACAGCTTTTTCTACAATTCCAACATTTAACGTTACTATGTTGCTAAAAACCACAGCGACTTGTTGCGCCTCAAAGCCAGCACTGGGTTTTATAACACCCACAGGGGCACTTATAATCTTATGTCACCACTATATAAATCAGCAGCAGACAGAATCATAATGCAGGAAGCAAACAAGAGCACACAACGAGTAATTCACAATTACTTTGTAACAGTGATTCCCATAATGAGAACGAGAGGCTTTAGATTTTCCTGGAAAGTAATTTACTCAACATTATTCCGAGTGCATTTATAACACTTTTGCAAAATAAGTGTGAGGTTATCTAACCCTAGATTACAGTCTTTCGTACGGCCAAATTCCTATTATCATGGTAGTTCTCATTTATATGCACTATGTGAGTAAAGTCGGGCCACATTGAGCTGTAGTGGTTAGCAGTGTCACTCCAGAGCAATGAACATCTCTGGTCTGAGTCCAGGTATGACCCTTTCTGTGTGGAGTTTGCAGGTGAATGTGGATTTTTTTTCCCATAGTGAGATAATTTGAGGTCACTCTAATTTTCCCATGGCTGTAAATGTGAGTTGTCAGCCTCTTTGTGTTTGCTCCGTGATAGAGTGGAAACCTGTGCGGGCCTGTCCTGCGGTTGTCTGAACGTCCGGGTGAAGTATACAGAAATAAATGGCCTGAGTCTGTACAGTTGAAAGTGATCCTCCCTATGTACGTATCTACAGTGAATGTATCTCTGCCAACACACACACACACACACATACAAATACAGCACAGGAGAGGGTTCAAAGGTTAACAGGAATTATGCTGCAAGGTCAATGCGGGAGATGGCTTGAGAGATTACTGTTACTATAACACCCATCCATCTGTGTCACTAAAGCAAATAATGACTGTTCCCCTACTTCACACATGATCACGTCAGATGGACGCAGTGAAGTGACACGATCACTACGGAAACAGTGAGAGCACTGTCATAACACATGACCATAAAGGCACAGAATGCACAGGTAATATTTCTAAGCAGGATGTATTTCTCAGAGGATGCCTACCATCGACACAATGTCTCAGCATGGACTGCAACATGCTGGCCAACTTTACAAATTGCAATCAAGTTTCTGCTGTGATGCGATGCCACACCGCGGTTCTATCGCAAAATTTTGATTTCTTTTATAGCTTGAACGCTTGGCTCTTCATACATTTTGTTCAGGTCGAAATATATACGTTTTATTGCCCTTGTGCTTTATTGCAGTGCATTTATATGCTGCGGAGAAATCAGCATCCAAACATTCTGCTGCAGCTTTATGACTTCCTTCCCCTCCCGTTTGGCTCTGCGTTACGTTCTCACAGAGAAAAATATATTTATCAGATTTTTCCCAACCACTTCATTCTGGCGTGCACCATCCTGTCAACTTCTGCGTCCATCATCAGACTCACCTCACTTACATCACATCGCATCAACTACTGCGATGTGTGAACATGTATGTGTATTTTTTTTTTTTTTTTGCAACCCAGTGCCTCATTTCCCAAATGGCTTAACCTCCATGAATGATAAACATGCTTAGACAGAGAAATGAAAACGTGTAGGATTTGCAGAGAGGTACATTGAAGTAATGGTCACACCCAGGAGGCTCCTGTCATTTACTTTTCTGTTCTCTTTGACCTTGCCATTTCCCTTTTTTTCTTTTTGTGGTTCAAAAATAGGAAGAAAGGAAAAAAAAAACTTAATGTTTTTTTTAATTCAATTTAGCCCCTTATTTCATTTCATTTGTATTATTCTTCATCCAAATAAATTTTACTATCTTTGCTGCATGCCCGATAGGTTACAAACAATATGCATTTACAAAGGACTGTGTCATAAATACCATCCCGTCACAGCACCCAAGAGACATCCCATGCCGTTGACCCTGCACTTTACCTTCAATCCTTTTCATCACAGGAGAAGCCCTGTGAGATCCAGGGAACAGCTGTGTAAAAGCCCCATATCCTGCCCCAGAGACCCAGTATGACTCTTCTCGCCGGGCCTGATATGCATAAATGATGGACATTATCCCAAAAGTGGGGGGCACATCAAGCAGGTCACATCAACCTCTACTCCATGTCTCAAGAGTGCCCCATATGCATTTCCATAATGGTGGTGCAGACATGTAGACCTAATCATGCTTCAGAGTAATGGCTTCAGGTGACGGGGTTATCGTCACGTGAAAAAGATTGTGGAGGTGCATTCTTTAAAAAATAAAAACATAGCACACGTACGAATGACACAGAGAATACAATTATGTATGCATGCACACATGCTTATGCATGAACAGCAATGACACATGTGAGTTGTCAGTGTTCACAAGTCCATTTTCATAAACATGACTGCACGCACACGCGCGTCTGCACACACACACACACACACACAAACACACACACACACACACACATCAACGTTCACAATATAATCTGAAATATGGCCCACATCCATAATTAATTGTGCACAGCCTGATGCGATGCAACAGTACCATCTTCTGACACGACATGTAACTGCAGGACTGCAGCATATTGATCCAGTGTGAACAAGTGGCAATGCTCTCTTTCTTTCCCCCCCGTTAATCAATCTGATAGTAACCCACTGATTCATCTGGATCACTAAACACTTTCATCTAATCCATTGAACATGTCAATAACACAAGGGCATGCATTCTTGTCTCTGTGCAAACCTTTGAGCTGACTAAAGGCCCACCCACATGCAGTGGGAGTTTTCAGGGTTTTTTTTTTCACAATATAAAGAAAAAAAAAGCCTCTTTGATACAGCATGTACTGTCGTCTACTGCTCTCCCTGTTTCACCCTTTGCCTTGGTCATGTCATCTTGTTTTGGTCATCACAAATTTCTCCGTGATCCAATTATTTTTCTCTATCTCGTCACAGTATTAGTTCCGCTCCCTCCCTCTCACATGTATTTTCCCACCCTTAGTGTTTCTCGATCTCTGTCTGACTCCTCATTCCTCCCCCCTGGCATCTCCCTCCGCCTCTCTGCTTCTGTCTGACGTCATAGTAACCGCAGTGTAAGATTCAGGGCTTGCTTGACAGTGCAAATCATTCCATCAAAAATTACACAGGCAGCCAGGCCGGTGAGCAACAGAGGAGGTGGGGATGGGATGGGGGGGGGGGGGGGGGGGGGGGGGGGTGGCAGAAAGATGCTGATCTCCACCCACATTGACGTGGCGTGTTGGCTGAATGCACCATTTGGGCTATTTGGCTGGTAAGCTGTAGGCAAGGTCGGTGGCTTCAGCGTCTTTAATGATGTGACTCACTCTGGCATGGTGCAGCAGACAGAGCATGCGAGCAGAAGAAGAGGGTTGGAAACAAAATAGTGTCATCCTGATGTGTCAGCAGACAGAGGCAAAACCAAAAGGGTATTGAAGAAGAGTGGTGAGAAGAAAAAAGGACACATTAACTTTTTCACTGTACAGAGAAAACAAGATGAACATTCGTGGAACGGATGATGAACCGTAATGTAAATTTAATGGGTGGTAACAGCAGAGTGGAAGCATTTTAAAAACCATGATTTGCACTTTAAAGGATTATTGGGTTCTTACTTTGAGGCGAAACAATGTGTGCTTCCACATATGCACACACATAGAAACACATAAACAAGAAAATGGTCTCTCACAGTGCAAAATGTATAGCCCCAGCATGAAAACCCCGCCTACTGAATGAATGTTCTTTGAGAATAACTACCTCTAACTAACTAACTAACTAACTAACTAACTAACTAACTAACTAACAAACTGGCTTACTAAATTAAATGCTAATAAAATAAAAATAAAGGATTATTGTAAGGTCATTATTTACCGGACTTGTCATTTGCACCCACAGTATGTTTTCTAGATGTTGTAGGCATGGTGTATGAGATCCAGTAAAAATTAATTGTTTAAAAAAAAAAAAAAAAAAATTGAAATTAAATGACATCTTTCTGTTAACATACTGCAAGAATGTTGTATGCTGTATTCACCTCACTTTGCTACTCTCCATCATGTACAAGCCTACTTTTTTTCGATAGCACATTTCAATCACATTTTAAAACACCTTTCAAAGGTGCAGAAACACAGACTTTGAACACCAATGCTATGTGATATTAATAAAATTATTAACATAAACTTTAACTGAAAATACCTACAGGAGGAAAAGCAATTGAGACCCCCATATGTGACAGGAGCTGCAGCAAATTTTCACTTCAGAATGAATCAAGAAAACGAAAACATAATTATATTAGCTTATTTCTTTCTTTCTTTCTTTCTTTCTTTATGCCTTTTCCTGCAACAACCGGGAAATTAACCTATAGGTGTCTCATACTTACAAGGTGAGCATGTGTCACTTCATAGGTTTTTGGTTCGCGAGATGCAAATAACCATCCATCCATCTCCTATAACGCATTTATCCTGTGGAGGGTCAAGGGATCCCAGCTAACAGTGTGCGAAGGCAGGACGCTCCCTGTGCCACTATGCTGCAAACAATCAATCCAATACATGATTAATCATAACTACAATTGGACACTCATAAAATCTATCTACCTATTGTATATACTGTTGAATCCAATATAAGGCGGTGGATATGCACATAAAGGGAGAACATGCAAACTCAAGAAGGAAGATGTTTGTTATTATGACGGCAGAAAATCCCCAAAACATGTGTTACATGGCTATTTTTTTTTATTGTGCTTTGTTTTCCTCTAACCTGATCTTTTGGATCTGCTAGTTCTTTGACAGGCGTCAAAACAAACAGATACGAGCAGCTGTTGTTGATGGTGTGTGCAGTTTGCTCTCACGGTGGGGTTGGCGCTGATCTCTCTGGGATGAATGAGGTGGCAGAGGAGAAAATGAATGAATGGAACAAACAGGGTCTGTACGTCGTGAGCCTGCGTCATCCTTGCCTGCGCGGAAGGATACAGTGTTTTATTTCCACCGAGAAGCGTAGTTCCGGGATTTGGAACTACTTCTCAGGATGGAAGCGGAAACAGGGAAAAAACCTCACAGGGGCGTAAGAATACTACGGAGCTACACGTCGGCACTAGCAGGTGCACCGTAAAGGGGAATCGCAATTGTGATGCGAATCATGTCATAACAGATGGTTTTTCTCCTCCAGCGACACAAATTCACGTCTTCCCCAAGCTGCCACCTTGGAATGATGTAAAGGTAGGTGACGCGGCGACGCTCGTCACACTTTGCACGTAACAACGAGCAGAAAGCTACATGTAGCACGTATGGCTAACAGCTGACAAGTGAAAACATGGAGGCGACATTGGTCTCTAAGACATTGTCATCAAGTTTGTTAGAATATTGCAGCTGTAGCTTTTGCCAATTTGATGCAAATGCAATGGACTGAATGTGCTGCCACCGAAGATTTAAGGCGATTTCTCACTTAAACCTGCACCTGACGTCAGCTGCGGTTTGACGTAACGTGTCTGTAGCTCCGCGTCCGCTATGTACACACACGTAAGTAAAGTGTCCTCCCTGGGTTTGTTTATATCATTAATGTGTTTTCTAGTAGTTATACATCATGGCAATTCCATCAAACAAAAACAACAAAAAAAATGCAAAAATAGAAAAAAATTACTCATACAATAAGTAAAGTCTGAATCAACATATCGTTATACAATTAAAATACCTTGCTATACAATGTGTGAACTATTTATGCTATTTATTACAAACAATCACTTGTTGCTGCATGCACAGCTCTGTTACACGTCATGTATAGAAGACAGCATTGTTGGCACTGTATCTCCTTTCCTCTGCAGAATGATGGCTCTACTTTTAGAACCCTTCCCAGGATAAAGAGGGGGTTCCCACCGTATTCACATATCCCTGTTGTTGGGGAAGTGACATCCCTGTTCATCACAGTGACACATGCCTTGAAAGTGTGAATGGGTAGATGTGACTGTGTATGTGTGTCAGAGAGAGAGAGAAGGAGCGAGACGGAAAAGCCCTGTCTGCCAACAGGAACGAGAAGCTGTCATTATTCAGCCAAGGCTAATGCAGCCGGTTGCAGGAGAGTGAAGCTCTGACATGCATGTTTGTGTAGGCAGTAGTGTTTATGAGAGGGGAGCATGAGTCACCAAAATCGTGGTTGCTGTGAGGAACAACTGGAGGAGGTGTATGGGGAGGGGAAGGGAGGTGAGGGGAGATTAACAGGGCAGCACAAACTCCTTCATCCGAGTGAATGAAGAATATTTTTGCTGTGTACACACTGTTGCGTCATCTGTGCAACAGGATGTTGCTTTTTCTCTCAGAAGGGTGTTGACCAGTGTGTGTAAACATAGGTGAGCAGAACTACTCCTAACAGAAGTGATGTCTTTGTGATATAAGCAATTTGTTTTTCCATCAATTGAGTGATTTTGTCCCAACATCTTGTGGCACTTTTTTTTCCACCCAGCAATCATGCATGAAAAGAGGTGGTGACAGCTTTCTGCTACTCTACTTGCAATCGGAGAATAGTGCGTGAGAAATTATGGAGTACAGCAAACAAAAGGTTTGACATTAGATCCCAAGCAAATCAACAAGCTGAAGATTTGATAGGGACAGGAGATGCAGGTCCCAAACATTTAGTTTCACTGTCTTGGGAGAAAGGACGGAGCAGAGAAGGACAAAATGTTAGTGACATGAAATTGAAAAGTTTGCAGTTAAATTACTATTTAGTAGCTCATCAGCTGACAAGCATTTTGTCAAGGAACTTCAACATTTCACCATTAGCAATGTGAAAAGGCTTCTCACCTCTCTTTGTTTTAGCATTATTGTATTTGTGATAACGTGTGTCTGATGAAGCTACTGATCACTATTATTGACATTTTTGAGTTGTCAATAGATGGCCAAACTCAAGAGTAATGTCCAACTGAAGTAACAAAGGGTGAATGTATCTTATCAAATTGTAAACAAACAGTGCACTTTTATGCTTCGTGTCTCCTTTGAACAGGTCATACACCCACATGTGACTCTGGAAGTAAGGTTTCAAATTAAGACTCTTTGTGTGCATTACTTGATATAAATGGTTCTGCTCTTTTTTGGGGGACTCTTCCTGTCTTGGCAGATTTTGCAGTTAGATTATCAATATGTGCAACAGTTTTGCAGGTCTGGCTCTATGATGCTGGTTTCCTTGGCAGGTGATTAAACTGTTAATGTTCTTGTAAGAGAGTAGCAGTGAAATCCCCGTGCTCCCCCGAGCTACACACACAGCTACCCTGAAAGCATTTGGCCATGCTCCAGACCTCAAATTGATTTCTCATCTCTCTTAAGTCCTAAATCCTCCTTCAGATGCTGCAAGCCTGCTGGTAGAATGAATCATTTTGGCTCATGCTGGTGGGCCTCGTTTGCAGGTTCTGCTTGTTACACTGTTGTGGTTTGTGTGTGTTTAGCTTGTGTGTGCTTCGCTTGTGTGTGCTTAGCTTGTTTATATTACAAATAGTTTCAGTATTGAATCTATTATTCTATGGAGGAACGTCCTACCTGTTTCATGTGTTATGATGTCTGTTTGTTTATTTTTAAAAAATTTTAAGAACAGCTGTACGGTGATTCCAGTCTTGCAGTGAGAAGAGCTAACATTACTTCTCCAGAGCTACCGAAGGATTCGCTCTAATTACTGACCCTACGACTACCCAAGTAATGCAATTCTAGGAGAATTACATACGCACACCGTCTTGCCAGCAAACATGATTACATTTTCATAGAGGAAAAAAATGGAAGACGATTATCAGAGACTTTGAAGTGGAACACAGAACAAAGACTCCACTCATTTTTCTGAGTGTTTAACTGTGCCCCGAGACGTACACACTAAAAATGAGCCAAGATGCACACGCACACTTCAGATAAATAGCTTGTTGAAAGTACAGTGGTCATATGATCATCAGAAGAGACACGCAGGATTGTCTTTATTTCCTCGATTGAATTGCCCAGAACATTTGGATCTGTTAAGTTCTGTTAGAGCAAGGAACATTTCATCATTACAGTTGTTGGATTTTAGACTGGATGTCTTTTCTTCATTAATAAGCCGTTTTGGGATTCACAATGTTGAGAGAGCTGAGTAAGTAGTTTTAGACAAAGAATACATTGATGTCGACTTGGAAACTGTGAGTCAAAATGAGAATATATTAGATACTAGGATCATTATTCCTGTTTGTAATGATGGATCAGTGATGCACCGTTAAATATACAACTCAGGACATAGTTTGTGTGAGTGTTGCATGCAGAACTATATATTTAGAAAATTGTACAGTTCTGGCTTTTTTGGGATGTTGAGATGTTTTTTACATTATTAAAACAACTTTAAATGCTCATGATTGATCAAATAATTTAGTTTGTATCACATTTCTTTCTGTGGATACTGTTTTTAGTTGTGTAAATATTTTTATCTTTTGGAAATATTGCACATTTATTTCACGTTTGCAAATTACAGATCTGTTAACAAATAGATGAATCAGTTCAGGCAGAAAAGCACATTCACTGCATTATTCTGCCTTGGCCAAGCCCTCATTTTCTTTTTTTGCATTGCCAAATTATTTGAGGTGTTTTGGATCCTGATATTTAGCGACAGAAACACTGATCACTTTAAGGTTTGGGATTTAATCTTCTCATTGGAAAAATCCTTAGATTGAACTCCAACATGTTTTCTCCCTCCTGTTTTTTTCCACAGTGGCTATCAGCTGAGGTGTTTTTTTCCAACTCAAGCCACTCAATCTCTCTGTATTGAAGCCGTCCACTCTGCTCTCTACAGAATGTCAGGTCTGGATCTGCATTTCCTTTTTCACTTTTTTTCTAATAAGGCTTTTAGTTCAAATGATCCTATGCTTCATGTTTTTAATATGGCTATTTCTCTGTTTCAGGGACCTACACTCCAGCCCCTGGTGGGCCATTCTCTGCTCTCACCCCCAGCATGTGGCCCCAGGATATTTTGGCAAAGTATCATCATGTGAGAACAACTCTACATGCTTTGAGAGCTTCCATGTCGCCTCTTAAGGGCAGAAAATAAGATTGCAAATGTTTACGAATCTGTGTGGTTTGATATTGCACAACGAGACTGCTGCCCTTTTTCAGATATTTGTTGTTATAACGCTATAACTTCAGCAGGATTCATTGGACATTTACACAATGAGATGAGCACTAACAACATGCATTTTTCTTCTTGTCTCCACAGAAGGAGCCCTCAGAGCAGCCTCAGCGACAGTATGATGAGTTTGGCTTCAGAATTGACTTCGAGGGTATTTCATTTACTCCTTCTCACTCACGCAAACACGGTTTCTGTCTGCAGTCCTCGTTTTTAAACGCTGGCTTGATTTCCTGGACATTAGTCAGGAAAAATAACTAAAAATGTCATCCAAGCATAGTGGTGGCAACATCTAAAAAAAACTAAGTCTCTGTTAACCTTGTGATTAGTTCCTCATTGTGGGTATACTTTTGTTAGAATTTTCAAGCTTAGTTTCATAATTGTAATATCCCCGCAAAACTCTTTAATGCATTGTTCTGCAATTAAACAGGTTTTAAAGTCCTATTTAGTGTTTTACAACATGTTTCCTAAAAAAAAAAAAAGAAAAGATGAACCCTGCTAAACTTTATCCATTACTCTCTCTTCACTCAGAGGGAGAAGAACCCAAGTCCTGGCTGGGCAGCGAGGGGTCACCGCAGCGCGAAGACCCCCAGCAACGGCTGCGGTGGCAAGCCCACCTGGAGTTCACCCACAACCACACCGTGGGCGACTTGACCTGGGAGCTCATCGATCCAGTCCTTGCACGCTCCGAGCGTCTGCGGTCGCTGGTGCTCGGTGGAATACCCCACAGCATGAGACCACAGGTAGGCACACCTGGCCCACAGCTGAACTGCCTACAGTGTTGTACGGTGACATTTTTGAATTGAATGAAAAAGAAGAGAACCTGATGAGCTGTGCTGTTCTGTCTGTCAGCTGTGGATGCGTCTGTCTGGAGCTTTGCAGAAGAAGAGGACTTCTGAAATCTCCTACAGAGAAATCATCAAGAACAGCTCTAATGATGACACCATCATAGCTAAACAGGTAAAAAAAAAAAAACAGCACTCTGCATATTTTTGTCGCATATATGAAGATAACAGCAGATAGATGATTAAAATGCTGTAATACGACATATATAAAGAAGTCTCCAATTGCTGAAAAGTATAATTTCACATAGATAAAACATCATCAGATATTAGATTGAAGATAATAATATGCTTAGCTCACTGTGTTACAAAATGATTCTTTCCTAGTATGCTTAATAACTGAAGTCATGATGCGTTTTGAAATCCTGTTCTTCAGATAGAGAAAGATCTTCTTCGGACGATGCCCACAAATGCGTGCTTTAATAGCATGAGCAGCGTTGGCGTGCCGAGGCTGAGACGGGTCCTAAGAGGCCTTGCATGGCTTTACCCCGACATTGGGTATTGTCAGGGCACCGGCATGGTGAGCACATGACGCAAACCTGATCATTCACCATGTTTCCATAATCCTGATGCTACACTTCATACGGTTTCCTTTTGACTTGTCTCTTCTTTTTTTTTTTCCCCCACTCCCAAATCTCTTGTCGCCCAGGTGGTGTCCTGTCTGCTGCTCTTTCTTGAGGAGGAAGATGCGTTATGGATGATGTGTGCTCTGATCGAAGACCTCCTTCCTCCCTCTTATTTCTCCTCCACTCTGCTGGGTGTCCAAACAGACCAAAGAGTTCTCCGTCAGCTCATTGTCCAGTACCTGCCAGCCCTCGACCGTCTCCTTCAGGAGCACGACATCGGTGTGTGGCGCATGAGGTCTAATGAATGATTCAAAGCTCAGTGGTCCATATATGATCTAACACACTCGTTTTAAAACCCAGAGTTGTCGCTGATCACGCTGCACTGGTTCTTGACGTCGTTTGCCAGTGTGGTGGACATCCGCCTGCTCCTCAGGATTTGGGATCTGCTCTTTTATCAAGGGTCTCTGGTGCTCTTCCAGATGACTCTGGGAATGCTCAAGATTAAGGTAGCTGCTCTCCACAGTTCAACAGCTTGATGTGGTTCCGAAAACTGTTTTCAAATCATCTCAAATATTCAAATTCAAGTCATAAAGAATGATATATTCATAATGTCTTTGATATTTACTTCATGCCTGCAGGAGGAGGAGCTTGTGGCTTCAGAGAATTCGGCATCTATTTTTAATACTCTGTCAGACTTGCCGAGCCAGCTGAGGGACGGGCTCGAAGTTCTCGGGGAGGCGATGAGATTAGCTGGGACAATGTCCCAGGAAACTCTGGAAGCCCACCGACACAAGCACCTCGCCTACATCCTGAACGAACAGGCACAGCTCAACAACGGAAACAATGCAACTCTCAATACTAATCTCAACAAAGTGAGGCCACATTTTCTAAAGTTATAATAAAAAAAAAAAAACAACCTTTGAAACAGCAAATACATTTATCTCATGCTTGCATATGTTCAGGTGGTGAGGAGACAGTCCCTGCGCAGAAAATCCACATTGAGCTCCCTGCTCTTTGGGGAGGATGAGGCTGAGGCTCTGAAATCCAAAAACATCAAGCAGACAGAGTTGGTGGCGGCCCTGCGAGAAGCCATAGCTCGCACTGCAGATCATTTCCACTGTCTAGACCCACGCCACTCCAGCACCGTGAGTCGAGCGCAGGAAGAAAACACACTTTTATCTAGCTTGCACACCAGTCGAAATTGTGTCGTCATACTAGCCGATATTGTAAGGTTATCTCATTTTACTTTGAAGTCTTATCTGTATTTCTCTCTCAACCTGGTTTGTGTGTAGGATCTGACTCCAGACTACTCCATGGAGAGCCATCAGAGAGATCATGAAAACTTCCTCGTTGTGTCTCGCACTCGACGGAGACGAGCAAAGGCTCTGCTGGATTTTGAGCGACATGACGATGACGAGTTAGGCTTCAGAAAGAACGACATCATCACTGTGAGTCTTGATAGTCTCACGCACACACACTGAAATGAGAATTATGAATAATGGGGTTTTAATTCATGTGTTTTTGTGTCTTAGATCGTCTCCCAGAAAGATGAACACTGTTGGGTCGGGGAGCTAAATGGCCTCAGAGGTTCGTACTTTATTGACTTGACTATTGCAAGCTACATAATGAGTCTGTCCAACATCGTTTATTTGCGTCGCTGTTTTCAGGTTGGTTTCCAGCAAAGTTTGTGGAGATTCTGGATGAGCGAAGCAAAGAGGTAAAAATGTGAATATATTCTTCAAATAGTTTCTGATTGCTCTGTTTTTCTACAGCAGATGTCCTTCAGAGTATTTGTCATGTACTTTTTGGCAGTTCTTGTCTTTTAGTCACATCTCTCCTCCAGTGTTGCGAACATGAAGTCATGCTGTGCCCTCGACATTGAACGGTGGTTTCGTGTCTCGTCTCCAGTACTCACTAGCAGGTGACGACTCGGTGACAGAGGCGGTGACAGACCTGGCCAGGGGCACTCTGTGTCCAGCTCTAAAAGCCATCTTTCAGCATGGCCTGAAAAAACCTTCTATACTTGGAGGGCCCTGTCACCCTTGGTTATTCATCGAGGAGGTAAGACGGCTTTTGTTAATTCAACGTGACGCCGTATTTCACTCGATTTGTGTCAAATTTAGCAGAGCGGTGCATCCCTCTATGCTTTGTGGTTTTTACCTTCAGGCTGCTAGTAGAGAAGTGGAGAGGGACTTCAACTCTGTCTATTCCAGATTGGTGTTGTGTAAAACCTACAGGTATAGCGCCCACATCTAATTTTTTTGTTTGTTTTATCAAACTTTCTGTGCACATAAATGTTTAATAAGGTGCGTTCAGGAACATTTATGTTGAACTTGTATTTGAAAAATGGAAAACTTTTGACAAATCTTTGTCTTTTGCTCTGACCAGGTTAGATGAAGATGGGAAAGTACTAACACCCGAGGAGTTGCTGTACAGAGTGAGTATGAATGTCATCATAAAGACAAATAAACCGACTTGACGTCATGAGTGCAGTCGGCAAAGAAAAACTCTTCTGTAAAATATCAGAGCAAAGACTGAGTAAGCAGTACCTGAGCGCCCCCTATCTACTCCTCCCAGGCGGTGCAGTCGGTCAACATGAGCCACGATTCAGCGCACGCTCAGATGGACGTCAAGTTTAGATCTCTCATCTGTGTCGGCCTAAAGTGAGTTATTTACCAACTGATGACCAAAATCCTCACTCCGTCCGTGTTGGTAAAACCTTCAGTCTGCTCCAAATAACCCCTCCTGTCGCTTCTCTTCAGCGAGCAGGTCCTGCACCTGTGGCTGGAGGTGTTGTGTTCCAGCATCGCCGCCGTAGAGAAGTGGTACCAGCCATGGTCTTTCCTTCGCAGTCCTGGATGGGTGCAGATCAAATGCGAGCTCAGGTAAAGAAGGAGCATGACGAGAAACATTCTGTTCTGTCTATGTGAAGACTGTATTGTATGCGGCAGTTTAAAGATAATGCACAATAGTTCTAGGTACCTATAGCAGTGATTTCAAACAGCTGAGTAATCAATAAAAGTTTAATAGTTCTTTCAATAATTCATGTTGTGCCAATAAAAAAAAAATACTTTGATTGTTTATTTGAACTACATGAGTGTTTTTGTTTGTGATTATTACAGTGATGCCAGTTGCACTGTTTGTTTCAGCTCAAGGCAGAGCTATAATATAATTTAATCGTGCTTACCATATCCTGGTCTTTTACTCTCATGAGGACTGTATACAAACTACTGAAGAATGTTATTGTGTCTGTCATGAGAAAACAATAAGTTATCGTTGCGTCCTTACTATGGAGGTGAAAAGAAAAACGGAATAGTATTTATTACAAAAGATGATCTCACAAGTAAACAAACGAAGGCTTATTTTTTTGTCTCACCAGGGTTCTTTCAAAGTTTGCCTTCAGTCTCTCCCAGGATTGCGAGCTACCTGACAAGAAAGAGGTGAGCCAAGGGAACTGTCAAGCCAACCTTATGAAAAGCAGTAGTCAGCAAATCGTACACATGAAAGAAATGTTCTGTCAGAAAAGGAGGGGGAAAAAAAATGGACTTTATGCTTTTTCAGAAGTCCGCCGCGGTGAAAGCAGAAGTTGTGGATGTGCTGGTTCAGCATCACCTCTTTAGTTGGGATCTTTAGGTAAAATGTCACTTCTGTAGAGTAGACATTAGTTACACCACTTCTCTGTTGGTTTTATGCTTGATTTACATTGTGGCAACATTTCAAATCTGGACATTCCAACAATATTCAGAAAGGTTGTTTTCACTCGCCGTGGTGGGGGCAGGCCTGCTGTGAATGTGTTCAATCAGCATGGACGGCGGGGTCAGACCACCGTTTACCTCCCAGCATAGGTCGGGGGTCACGCTATGATTGGCAGCTGTATGAGCAGTGGACGCAGTAAAGCCGACTCGGCTCTTTCAATTCATCAAAACGCCACTGCAATGCCCCTGCCACCCCTGTCAATAGACGCACAGGAGGGCGCATTGAAGTGAACTGGACAGACGCAGAGATGAGGGAGCTTCTGGAGGATTTGTCGGCCAGTTACAGGACGGCAACTTGGCCTTTTGGTTACAACTTGCACACCGGAGGGAGAGTGGGAGAAATGCAGCCTGTCACTGTGATTTGAACTTGTCATCACATGCTGACTTGCCACAGACCAGTTCCTGTGTGATAAGTAGAGCGCCCAATCAGAATGAATGGTAGTTTTTGCCATTTAGTCTCTTCTGCCACAATGTCTTGACTTACTAGAATAGAGAAGTAGTTATTAGTAGCATGTGATTTCCCTCCTGTGAGAAAGACCCGTTTGTTCTCCAACACCTGACATGTTTCAAAACGAGTTCTCACTTAAACATAACCTGGTCATTTGATATCAAACTTTACTGAAGCTGCTTCAATGCTCTGCCTATCTTTTCATTATGACTACTTTAAATTTTTTTTTGATTTAGAAGTTTGAAACTTGTGGCGCTTCTGTCTGCGATGTGATTTAAAAAACGTTCCGCCTTTCATTCCCAGGAGAAGGAGCAGAAGCCGCTGAAAGAGGGAGTGCAGGACATGCTGGTGAAACATCATCTCTTCAGTTGGGACATTGATGGCTAACCTGCAGCACACTCCGGAAAAAAAAAAAATGGCTGAAAACTCCCGTCATGTGTGTCTCTATATATTCAGTGACCTTTTTTTTTTTTTTGACTTACACTTCAAACTCTTAACAAACCTGGAAACAGGCTTGTTAACATCATCCAATGATTAAAAAAAAAAAAAAAAAAAATCAAGCAAGTGGACTATATTTTTATGGGCTGAAGCATGTGTGCAAATTAGTTTCTTATTTAAACTCATGATAAAAACCATTTCACAACAAGGTAAAAAGAAAAAAAAAATCCAAACACATGAAGGAATGTGTTCAGACAGGATGGATTCTTATCTCTTGTAGTTCATGGAGTGCACGTTCTGTGTAGGTGAGACAGTCCATGCAACCCCATGTAGTTTTATATTCAAACACCTAAATGAAGCCGTCGCATCTCTTGGGAGAAAAGTGCCGCTTACGTCGATATTCTGAATCCCTGAATGAAATCTTTCAGTGAGTAGAAATGTTGCACTTGCCGAGCAAAGCCTTCTCTGACTGTGATACCGAGCTCTGGATTTATGTGCTACTTCAACAGTGGTAGTGAGCAGTCGGATCTTGTATGATATAATGTACATGAACCAGATGTCTTTTTTTTTTGTGTGTTACCTGAAAACATGTTACAGAATTCTATGCTACACTTTGTAATGTTTTTTTTGTTTGCAAGTTAAGCCAACATGGCAGATTTTCCAACTGGTTTTGAGTCCATTAACGCTACATTCAGTTAGTTTGTGTTACATTTTCTACAGGTTACTTTATAAATCCATGCACTTTTCATTCCTGACTGATGGCTATTTTTTTGTTGTTTTGATTCCTGCTCTGCAATTTGTGTACTTGAAAAAGGTTAATGTGACTTTCCTATGAGATGAAACACAACCACCCAGGATTCTGGGTCTACTGAATTGTATCTGTGGTGTCCTGCGTGAATCACATTGATCGTCAAGTACAGACGATCCTACACGGGGGGGGGGGATTCTGGTATTTTCTGAAAGATACTTCAGAAACTCTTCCATCCTCTGTACATAAAACAACTTGCAGTATATTGGAAAAAGAAGTGAGCACGATAAAGCTGAATTGAAATCCCTTTCCTTTGTTGAATTCTTCACCTTTTATTATGACACTTTAAATGCACAGATTGAGCTGAACTCTTGGAACGAATGAGTCAAAGGTGTTTATTGGTATTTTCCAAGTGTTTAAAATGTCACAACATGACAACAGCAACAGGCCATAACACGTTGGGTATTAAGAGTTACAACTAGCACTGCAAGTACTGCATGACTCGTAATCATTAGCAACAGCTGAAGTTTTCAGATAACATATTTTTGTAAATGGGCTGGCAATGGAGGCGTGATGGATACTACTAAATCTAAGAGAGCGGGCAAGATGAGCTTGAGCGATTTTAAGACCATCCAAGTGTTTCTTGCATGTATGCCAAATAAATAACCGGCAATTAGAAAAAGGCGACAGCTTATATTTCCCATATATTTCGAATTTTAAAACCACCTTGTGCCCTCTGCTACATTCATGTGTGATTTGCATACATTTTATACATCTTTCCAATCAGCACAACTAACAGCTAATTTACATATGTGGTATAAATAGTACAACTGTGGATCATTGCAAATACACAGGGAATGCATGGGGGGGGGAGGGGATTTCACATATAGCTGCTCATGTCGATGCTCGACTCATTTTGGGTTTAGACCCCCTCATAGGTTTCACAAACGCGCATATAATATGGTTAGAATCAAATAAATCATCTTCCTGAGAGAGGCTGACCTCGCAAACTGGGCTACTTTACGTCAGCCAAACCATTTGAAAATCGTAAAGGCAGCAGACATTAAATGACATACCAGGCGTCTGCTTTCAGTTTGATAACGTTCCCCTCTTCTCTGTTCCCTTTACAATAAAAACGACACGACCTTCGTGGAAAAAAGGCAAGGAGAAGTAAGACTTGAGAACTGTCTTGCTCCGAACGTCTGTATCCTCTATGTTTTGTGGAATGAAGACACTTGGTGGAGTGAACGGGAGGTGGTGATGGTGGTTTGTGTGTTGGGGGGTGGGGGTGGGTTTGCATGAGAGTAGGAGAGCGATTCAGCAGCCTCCCGTCCCCGAAGACAGAGGCGCTGCCGTGGAGTTGCTGTTGCTGTTCTGGCCTTTTCCTTTGTGCCTCTGGCCGCCTCTTCTCCGTCCACCACCTCCAGACTTTGGCTGAGAGACAAAAACGACACAAAGGCTCAGTGAGACATCGGAGAATGTCGGGCCGACATTAGCAACGCAAATTCGTCAAACTTTTATTTGTGTTGCATCTTCCATCAATTTGTTTCTCTGACTTTGGACTGCGGGAGGTTGGAGCTGATCCCAGCCATTGTTAAGTTTCTAAATTGTTACGTTTTAGGAAAATGGACAACAAAAGGTTTTTATAGCACTATTTTACCAAGTCTGGCCAAAATGGGGCGTTTAACCTGGAAGAGTTTGCATGGAAGAGAACATGCAAACTCCACACACTCCGTATTTATTTATACACATACAGACACACTTTTAAACTGAGATAAATAAATGAAGCAAATAAAACGTCGACCCAGATTGTTGGAATAATACCACATGAATCCTGCAGGTCGGGTACAGAAACATGCTGCACAGCCAAACACAACTGACACCTTGTACCTTGTTCTCTTTGCTGCCCTCCTTTATTTGAGGGTCCTCATCTCCCTCCCCCTTTGGAAGGCAGCCACGTGAGCAGCGGAGAGGGAGAGAGTGTAAAGAAGTGACGTGGCATGACACGATTAGTGTGTAGAGTGGAAAGACTTGTTTAATAAGATGTTGCAGAGAGTAAAGGACAGTGGAAGCGAACAAATCAAAAGACACAAGGGAGCAGGACCAGAATACACCATCTGTATACAATGGTAGATTGTGGCATCTCTTTCTTTGACTCACCGGTTGTGTCGTGTTTGCGCCCGCTGACTGTGCTATTGTCGCTAGCGTGGCTGCGTCGTCGCCGGCTGCCGTGGTGCCGTCCTCTTTTCGCAGCGGGGCCTTTTTTGTGGACTGCATTTTGATTTGCGCCGGCTTGGAGTTTGACGGCATGTTGTTGGTGGATTGCAGCAGCTGAAAACAACACCGTGTCCATATTGTAAACATCAAAGGTTATGCAGTTTTAAATGTTTTTTTTTCTAACATTGCTCACTATTTTATAGCTTCGTCACATTAGCTCTCCTCTGGCTTTTGTCCATTCCAGTCATTTCTGCTACCTTGGTGATGGTCCCCACGGCTTTGGTGCGCCCCTCCCTGAACACCAGCCGCTGGTCGCAGTGCAGGTACTCGGGGGTCTTGATGAAGCGGAAGTGGACTGAAGCCTTGTCGCCTGTTCGTAGGCAGTCTCTGTTCATGGACAGGATGGTGGCCGTTTGCCGTATGCTGCCACAGTGGACTGAGCGCCACCCAACGGTAACAAAAGAGACAAAGAGCACAAGGAATTCAGGCTTACTTCGCTTGCAATGTGTGACTCACTGAAATATGCAGTTATTGCGTAACTGCGGGGAAGCCGTCGCTGAATATCTCTCGAGGGAATAACACTGGATGATTGTTTAATCATCACAACTTCTGTTCACTGTGATTTAGAAAATGCTGCATTTAAAAATTGAACTTTCGCAAAAAACTGCAGTTGAAAAACAGCAGGAAGAGGATTGTTTCCACCCACGCTATGTACAGCACATTGTGCTCTTCAATCCAATTAGAACGGCCCTATCCTATCGACATTAAGATCTTGTTTATGATCTGATCAGAGTCCATGTGAACTGCTCTTTGGTTTGCTTCCCGTTGTCTGAGCGTCGTTTGTTAGATTACGTCACCAGGTGACAATTCTCACACAGATTTTTTGACAGAAAGGAATTAACACTGCCATTAAAGATAATACCTAACCTTAAGATGGCTGGAAGCCTCAGTGGATGTAAAGTTCACAACAGTGGCTTGTCTAAGTCCAGGATAAACTAACAAATCTTTCTGCGAAGACCTCAATCAGACAGTTATTATCAATGAAACACACCCATGGCCTGGTATCTTGGAGATATTGTCGTTGGATGGTGCAGCACCAGGATCTCAGCCTCAAATTCCCAGGTTGCCTGTGGGCATAGTCTCGGGGACACCATCACCATGCCTTTCCGTATCGACGAACGCTTGATCTTCAGAGAGTCAGCAGATTTTACACACAGTTACACAACCACAAAATTACTCTTCAAACAACACAATAGTACATTTACACAGTACGCTGCGGTAGATTTGGTCCCTCCTTTCACCTTTTTGAGAGCGAACGAGGCCGTCTGACCGCCTCGGACTTCCTTCACAGGCATCCTCTTGCGGTGAATTGATTTGACAGCGATTTGGATGAAGCTCCCGAGAGGATCCGGGCCCAGAAGCATGATGTCGTTTAGACGAATGAGCCCTCGTAATGTAGTCCCAGACACGACAGTTCCGACTCCCTGCAACATGACGAAAACATAACCAGTAGATTAGTGAGTGTTACGGAGATTAAACACCTTCTTTTCTTTTTTTTTTCTTCTTTTTTTTTGTGGGAGGAGTTTGCTAGTGTTCAGAGTACCGGGACAGAGTAGGTGTCGTCTATCTGAAACTCGGCAGGCTGATCATCTCTGTAGGACGTCCTGGACGAGAGCAGGTTGAGAAACATCTTGAGCAGGTCCATGTTCTCTCCAGTCACATTGGAGATCTGGAAGATGGGGCACATCCTGTCGGGGGGGGGGGGGAGTTAGCACACATTTAACACCAAAGCATTGTAACGCCGAATCGTTGTGAAACCAAACCCATTACCTCTCTGAGCTGAAGTTGGAGGCTGTGACTATGACGTCGTCCTTGTTCTGGACCAGGACGGGAATCTTCCTGCAGCCTGGAGACTTCAGTAGTCTCTGAAGCAGCTTCAAGGTCTCTGTTGGAAAGAAAGCAGAACTAAACTGTTACCATAGCAACATCAGATGGCTTCTACAGCTCAGGTCTATGGTGGAGTGAAGGAAGTAAAACAAAGGGAGCTGACCTTGTAAGATATTGGCTGGACACATGTCTATCTTAGTGACCACGACAAACACCGGCACATTGAGAGCTAAAGCCAAGCCCAGGTGCTCTTTGGTCATCCCTACAATGCCTGCGTTACTGCCCACCTGGAAGATGAGGAAGAGAGACAATACACCATAAAACCCAGGTAATAAATTCAAAGTTTAAATATTTGACTCCACATGATTAAAACCTTTTTTATGGAGATGGATATCCAGGCTCACATGTTCTCAGATAAACCATACACACACGCACACACACACAGACACTGTCTTCCTCTTTCTGACCATGAGCATGCAGAAGTCTGGGAGGTGTCCGGTCATCCCGAACACGGTGGTCTTCAGGTATTTCTCGTGGCCAGCCAAGTCGATGAAGGTGATGACCTTGGAGGATTTCTCACAGATTTTGGTCCAGTCCAGGCTTCCTCCATGACTGTCGGGTTTGTTTACCACCTGTGCACAGAAAAGCACCTCACCGTAAATGTATGTAGGATTAGAAGATGTAATCGAACATATTATGTCGACTCGATTCGAGTCTTTTAGGTTTTGTTTCTGCCTTTTGGGCAGTGATATGATAAAATGTATAATAACCTCTTGCTTTTATCAACAAGTACTGTTGAAAATCTGGAGTTTTGTACTGTATTTTAATATTCAAAAAATGCAAGACGCGTGATTGCAACAAATATGATATTTGCATTGGGCTTAAATTGTTTTCAAAATGATGAACATTTGTCTTTATTAAACATAATCACTCCAGTGAATAATGATGTTTCTGGAAACTAACTTCTCTTGTCAACTAAATGAAAACCTTAATTAAGATTTGTCGACTCGTCTAAATGTTAACAAAACAGTTCACTAATAGCACAATTTAACAGTGACAACTAATCTCTGCGCAAAAATTGTCACTTCAATCACTTTAATCATATCTTGCAAAGCCAAAACCTCACATTTGTCAATAAAAGTAAATGTTAGCTTTCATCAGTGATCATGAATAACAGATAAGTACTTTTGGCACTCCATGTAACATTTCCACAGCAATATCAGGAGTAGAAACTAACATTGTTGCAGTACTTTAGTAGATTTGTTACAGCTGCTGCTCAGCAGGTTCCCCTAATCTTGTGTTCAACTGTTGTCAGCTGTGTGAGGATATTCGACACTCTGCCGTGGGCGAAACCCAAACATCACTGGCTGAAGAAGAAACTTTACGAGACAAAACAGACCTCTGATTGGTGCGCCCTGTGACAACTGGTCAGCGTCAGCGACTGATTGGCTGCTTTTTTAAACCCGCCTGAAAACCACAGACGTTCAGGAGATGGGAAAGGAGCAGAGAGAGTGTGTGTGTGTGGCTTGTTTCGGGAGACATTCATTAGCTGAAACTTGTGACGTTTGTGCTGCTGTATCGTTGAATAATAATGTGGAGGGAGCTCCTCGGCAATCAACTCAGCAGAAGCAGGTCCCGGGGATTAAGATCTGTCACACTGGTGTATTAGGGGCAATTTCAAGTCACCAATTGCGTCACGTGCATGTTTTTGATTTGTGGGAGGAAACACACACAGGGAAAGAATCAACCACATTTCTGAGCCAAGTCATATTTTTCCCAGTGACTTTAAGTAAAAGGGATAAAATCTGTTAATTTTTTAATCAAATTCTTTCTCAAAAATCTGCAGAAACAATTCAGGTGCTTTTGCTGCCGAGGTGCACTGTTAGTAAAGAATCCCTACAGGGACTGTAAAAAAGTTTTAGCATGTCTTGTGTAAAGAACCAAAGACGTTTGTACTGCCATACAAACTTCTCAAGCTATTCTACTACCACACTGATTTGCTTAAAATTGTATGGACCACCACAATTGAAAACCAACCTTCATGCAACTGCATGGTTGCCATGATTTTGCCCCTCACCTGACCCTCCTGGTCAAAGCCCAGGATGTCGTTGCCCACGCTGCTGGTCCTGCCGCTCTCCATCTCGTGCTTGTGTCTGAAAAGCTTCTGGCGAGCAAAGCCTCTGCCGTTGTCCAGCTCGCCGTGTGTCAAAACGCCCAGAAGAGTACTCTTACCGGCATCCACGTTCCCCACCACGGCAACCCTGAGGGACACAAGAAGAGACGAAGACGTCACATTATGTGCCAACAAAAAAGAGAACACAATGAAAAAGAAGGCTTTGTTATAAATCCAAGGTTTATAATGTAAAAAGTACTGAGTTATAATGAGAAATAATTGAATGTGTGATTGAAACATGAGCTTGTGATTCCTCACCTGACTTCCAGGAAGTCCAGCTCACCCACTCGCCTCCGAATGAGAAAGTCCCGTACCAAGCCGGCAGCCTCGCTGCGCTCTCTCAATGGGATGAGGTCAGCGTCCAGCTGCTCACACATTGAGCACACAGTGGCCACCGAGGCCTCCATATCTTTCTCATCCAGACCCCAGTCACCACCATCTACAGAGGAGCAGAGAGAAACCGAAAGGAGAATCGTTACAAAGCGCACCGCCACAGAGTGCCTGAACAACAGATAACAGTGGGGGGATGGAAGGGCGAGAAATATACATGCTTATTTGTGTGTGTAGTGCAGGGGGGGTAGAAAAAGTTGTGTGTCTCGTACCTGAGCCCATTCCAACCACATAGATGGTCTCTCCACATCCCTCCTCCATCCTGTCCCGTAGCTGTCGAAGTAACGAGTCATACTGCTCGCCATTCGGGCTGACGAGGGCCAGCTAAAGGGAACATGGGAGATAAAGGCTGACCGTCATTAAGGCCGTTGCACTACCGATTGTTCTCAAGATTCCTGTTTAATCCGAAGAAACTTGAGCTGCTTTCAAAGACAGTCTGGGAGTGCTGTGTTTTGTTGAGAGGGGATTACATCAGGTGTGGTGAAAAGAAGATCGAGTACGACTCACTCCTTACAGGCTTCTCATTAAACGCGAAGAGCTCGCACATTCAGATGCTTAGAAAAAGTGGAACCAGGAGGGAATTGAAAAAGCTGCTCTTCAAATGCAAACACAGTTGGCTCGCTTCTCACAGTATAACTCAAGGTTAAACAGCAATGCTGCACTCTCCTCTCTGCTGCTAAACACTGAAAAGAAACTATTCCGGTTCGAAAAAAAAGAGTGTTTGGTAAGTTAAAATTAGGACACCATTTTCTATTTAAATATGTATAATACTATAACCTATTTTCAAATAACTCAACAAAAATAGTTACTTACTGAAGTTACTATTACGTTCACACTGTTCAGTTACCTTTTCTAGTCTATATAGAGTGATCACTATTTTTCTCTTTCATGACAAAAATGAAAACTAAACGGTGTTTTTGATAAACTGACCATGTCTGCTACCATCACTTTCACAGACATAGTTGATGTTGATGTGCTAAAACACATATATTGTAAGGTTTATTACTCGTTACTACATTGCATAATAGAAGTTGAGGGACAAAATTAATTGAACTCACAGTCTAAAGAGGAACTGCCCCCTGATGCAACCCTGTGTAATGTGTTGATGGCATAGAAACAGCATTGTTCTGTGTAATTTGACCCCACTGTACACAAACTCACTCACGCGCAAATACTCAACATTACATCGTGTCAAAACTCATCCTAATGTGATGGCTTTAAGCAGCAGGAAATTTACAAATTTACAGTCGATCAGGCGATGTTTACAGCCCGATGCTGCTGCACATGGGTTAAGTTGCTGGTTCTAGTCCAACACAATAAACAGACCACGGCAACTTCTTGTAATTAGTCAACCTGTGTGTTTGGGGAATTGGTGCAAACACCCAGCGTGAAGGCAATGTCGGTGCTTTTTTTTTAATGTTTGCCTTGCATTTGCACCTCGATCATCTCCATATGTCTTTATCGAGAGATGTGCAGAGGTAGTATATGGCGCAAAGTGTGGAACAGATGTTAGCTCTGGCCCGAGCATTAGCTACAACGAGCATTAGCCACCGCTAACGCGGATATATTATTTGAAACACAGAAAGAAACAGGTGTGTGCTGCATGTGTTTCTGATCACACGAAAAAGAAATGAAGCGACACACGCTGCTCGGTAATTACATGGTTACAAGTGTGTAACGTACATATGTTTTCATTCATTCAGCCGCAGCTAGCGCGAGGCTAGCCGGGCCAGGCCATTACCTTGCTGGTAAAGTCAATCCCGCGGGCCTCGGGCTCGCCGTTCATCAAGTCCCCGTCATCGAAGCACTCATCCCCGGCGTCGTCCCCGTAACCTCCCCGGTCGGGAGCGAATATGCTCTCGGGGACTAAAGCGTCAGCAAGCGCCATCGCGGCCGGGCTTATACCCGGCTCACGCGCCGCTATCGATGCCATTTTTTAACGTCAACTTTGAAGTGATACAATTCAGACAGTCTCGGTTGTTGTGATGACGGCTGGCAGGCAACCACACACGCGCGCACACACTCACACACACGCACACACCCACTAACCAGCAGCTCTCAGGTTAACAGGCTTTTTAGAAAAACATTTCCATCCTCTAATAAAGAACTAACCTCAACAAGATAACACGTCACTCAAATGTATTCGGCCACTCTGCACACAAGCCATTTAATCATAAAACCTCCGGCACATGATGAATATTAAACAGAAAGGCGTCTGTTTTGACTCTTTGTGTGCCAATAGTGTTGCAGACGTCATGTTTATGTGAGCCGCGGGCCAATGGCACGGAGGGGGACTTTCATATGATTACAGGTGCTCCGTCCCACAGCAAGGCCTCCACCCTCATGTTGTAACACCGTGAAACTCCTCCAAACTACTGTTGATGCAACAACAACAAGAACAGCTGTAATAATTTTCTTAAGTAGTTGATTATTAGAAATAGACAACTTTATTTTTAATCTCTGCCCATTAAGAAACTTTCAACAATGAAAAAGACTGATGAATCAAGATAAACCATATACATGTTGATTCATTTGGGGGAAAATAGATTTATTTTAACGAAAAGTAACCCATGGAAACCAGTAATTGGCAGAATATTGCTTCTATTTAACAATAGTAAAGTTTCACTCTTCTCCAGGAAACACAAATTATATCAAAGTGCAAGGTTTGACCCAAATATGACAACAGCTGTGTACTTGAAGGGCAGACTTACACAATGGATGCTAGAAATTAACAAGACTCATGTTGGGTAAAGGTGTAACAACACACCAGGTGAAATAAAGGCAAAATTAATAGATAAATGAATATACAATTTAAGTAGATATACATGTCCACTACCATCCAACAGGAGGTGCTGCAGCGTGCATTGTGGAGTTGCTTTCATTTTCAGTGAAATGTATTTAATTATATCTGTTTTAGATAGAAACGTGCCATTAAATACCTTCCAATACTTTTCTTTTCTGCCTGCTATGACCAAAGATAACCTAAAAAAAGACAAACGAAAAAACACACACAATCACAAATTACATTCGGAAATGCAGCGTGTTTATCTATATTATCACACTCAGATGGAATGACCTGCTGCTTTCACCTCTTTACAACGTTCAATTGATTCCCAGACCACCAGTAACTGTCTTACTGAGATTGAACGCGTGCTTTATTATAAAGTAAAGCAGCCATGAATAGTGTCGCAGTGCCTAACTGCGACCACTGGAGAGCAGCTTCATTCTCCTGGTGAATATATCCCTATATAAAGCCCATGCGGTATGTTTTAAGCTGACCATTACACAACACGTTTTGTTGTGAATTACACTTTTTTTTAAAGCGATTTGTGCTAACGTGACAATTATTAATAGTATTGATACTGATGATCAACGTAAGTGGAATTTATAGTATTGATATGAATAGAATCAAAATGTTTAATGTCTTTGACAATATGTAAGCGGTTGGTATTTTAAAAATAATCAACACAGTAGTTTTCTTGTAAAATGTGAACAGGTAAGTGGATATAACTGACATAGGAATGGTGATAATAACACATTACTTTTGTAAAGCACCAGCAACATTATTTGTTAAACTACAAATAAGGCCAAGCTCAATTTATAACATGTACTATTTGAGTACTTTTAATAACATTTCATAATATATATTGTACATGAAAGAAATGTGTGTGTGTGCGCGCGTGTGTGTCTTTCCCCTCTCTATGTGAAAGTCCTCTGTGTGATTAGATCTGCTGACTGTCTTGAGACCGGGTCATAAGTTTAACCACGTCACATCTTTGTGCCACATTTAACTTTTGATAAGACACCCCAATGTCTCTGAGTCCACTCAGAATTACTACACCTCCCAGATAAATCAGACTTTAAATAAAAATTTAACCTTAGTGTTTAGCAAAAAGAGACAAAAACAGGTAAAAAGATAAATGTATTAAAAAAAAAAGAGCATGAATAATGTATGAGACGAGACTTCAGGATCACCTGAATGAGCCCAAACCATCAACCTTATCAAATGAAACAAACTCAATGACAAGACACAAATGATCAATCCCTCTGCCTTGTCTCATCTCCAGGGTGGTTGTAGATTGTCTCTGTCTTACAATAAGAATTTCATCTACTCTTAAATCACATACGGTTTGTCCATCAGCGACGCTAAAAGTATCTTATGTTCAGTTGTGGAGGGAATCGAATCACTTTGATGATCTGACTAAGTACGTCGCCTCATTTTTCCCCTCACTGAGGTTCATTCACTCTTCCACCACATCTCTCTCTATGATGGTGACATTCGATCTTCCTTGTAAGTTGCACTTGTAAGACTGCACTAAATATTTAGTCGTCTCCCTGGCAACGACAATATTCCTATTCATTTCATGTCCTCTGGGTAGAGTCCCTCTCACAGCTGGACCCCGCTCAACCAGGTTACATTAAAATAAGAGTTGTCTCACAGAGATCTTTAATAAACTAAAACTACCACTTCATCGTTCCACTTAACTTCAAATCAGTTCAAGCTGAACGAACTTATCTGTTACTGTCACTTTGTTTATCAAGTATCACTGATGGTCTTTCATTTGTGACTGTTATCGTATGATTCTAAATTTCAAAAAAAAATATTTTTAATTTAAGTTTGTGTTTCCTGCTTTGTAGTAGCTCAAAATGACCACTGGATGCCAATAAACTTCAAATCAACTTCACCTTTCTCTCAATGAATAAACATGCCCAGACAAGTCATTTCACTGAATGCAAATGAAAGGGTTAGGTAATATATCCACTTAATAACCAACTGGTTTCACTATATATTACAGTATTCACAGTATGTATTCAGAGTATGCTCTATGATTTTACATCCGTCTATCATCCGTCTTCCATGTTGCCTATAGTTAACAAACACACATACAGTGAGAACATGAATACTCTACACAGGAAGGTCCATTCACCTGAACTCTAACATGGAATATTCTCACTGTTAAGGCAATCGTACAATCCACTTCCCCTCCAAGAGGCTCTATTACCACAACCCAGGTCTAAAAATACATTGTTTCATCATAACACATTCTAACATTGATATATTGCCAGGTCTAAAATAGTATGATCTGTCGAGGATTGAGTTAGTGTGTGTGTGTGTGTCTGTGTGTGTGTGCATTCCTTCTGTTTATGTAAAAGCTCTTTGTGTCATGATCTGCTGACTGTCTTGAGACTGAGTCTTGGGCAAGTCGAACCAAATCCCAGCCCTGTGTCACACGAGGTGCCTGATGCAATACCAACACTTCCCTGTGTCACCAGCTCTCGTCAACAGAGCTTCTCTCACACAATGAAATCAAACACTGTTTGCAGAGGAGACATTAAGTTAAGTTAAAACTTTGGCCTGGACACAGTCAGTTCATTTGGTCACCGATAAATGCCAGCTGTTGGAGGGAGAAACAAACCACACACTGTTTGTTGGTGATCAGTCAAAAAGAACAGCTGAAGGGATTTCCACTGATGCATGCATGTAAGCTGCTGCCGAGTCAAGCAGCTAAATATTGACCTTTTAATTGATCTCATTCTCAGAGACACTGAAAAAACTGGCGCAAATTCGATTTGAGAAGTAAACTGAGGAGAATTTGGTCATCAACAGTCAAACTCATAAGAATACAACTAAAGAATCAATGGGTTAATATTAAAAACATTACAGGCAAATATTAAAATAGTTTACATTTACCTGAAAAGCCAATTTCACGGAGCAATAACACTTGGTGGTCATTTATCCGTTTCCATACATGGAGACGGCTGTGACTTATTCCGAAGAGAAAGTAGTAATGATGATAATATGATAGTACAACCATACTGAGACTAGTTCATTGAAGACAGTTGACTATTATATTTATGTGGAATAAAAGAATGCTGCAATAATACAGTACAGAACAAAATACAAGTATATTGGCTCTCAGAGTTCAGATATATTTATATGCACATGATACAATTCAATCTAACCTTTTAGTTTTGATGAGGAAGTGAAAAAAAGAAGAACATCTTGACCATCTAGGTCTGCAAAAGACCGCACAGTGTTGATAGTGGTTAATACTGTGGGCTGAAATGAGAAGGGTTGTGTTTTGGGGGTTTCTGTTTAGAGTTTCCTGAACTAAATTGGTTTCTCTAGTAGTACATTGTTTGTGGTTGCATTTGCCCTGAGATGGACTGAGGTGCACCCTGTCCTCACTCATGGTAACCTGGGATTTATTTCAGCACCCGGGAGCCTAATTTGAATAGAAAGATGGATGGAGACTATTTGGATCTAAATCGCATTACCGATACGGTGTAGTGCAAGTGTGTTAATGTCAGTCACAGCAACCGCATGCCAGCAGCTAAAAGTGTGGACTTCCACTGGCTGTGAGTCAGAGATTCAAATCATCATGAAACCCTGACTCACTCTCACCATTCACTTTCCTTCTATTTCCCGCCTAACTAAAGTTGACTTTATTGGCAGTCGGACACTGCTATTTGATCTTCCTGTAAGTTTAGGAGCTATAAGTACCACATGCACATTAAGGTTTCTGGCTGAGCTAAATATTTAGTGGTCTCCTTGGCAACAAATAGATTTCTATTTCTGTCCGCTCCTCTGGGTAGTGTTCCCTCTCACAGCCAGACTCAACTCGACCAGGTTACAGCGTAACAGGCTGCTGTCAACCGACGATCGCTCACTGATTAGAGTCACTTCACGCAAGTCAGCGGCTACCCTTCAACTGCTACCCTGAACATTTTTTACAGACTCTACAGCTTCACTTAGAATCAGTGGGAGGCTTCTCTGCGACAACAATGCATTATTGGCCCAATGAACTGTCACTCCGATGGAGGAACCGCCCTACACTGTATATAATGGCCTGTCTGGGTGCAGGGAGGTGAGGCCCTGCAGCAATACCATCTCTTCTCAGCTCTGATCAACACCATCAGCAAAGATGCAGAAAGTAAGTGACATTTTCAACTCATTTGTATTACTTTTACTCTTTTAGATGTTCAGAGTCAAGCCACACTGTTAAAAAAATGGAGCTGGCGGCTGATTTTTGGCAGCGTCTATGTCGAGCTGAAGAAAGTGATGAACTGGTTGAACTCTGCTTTAACTAATGCAGCATGTTGCGGATAACATCTTTTTATTAAACTCTTAGAGTTTTGGCCTTGTGATTTCATGTGATTGCCTTTTATGGTCAAAACATTCAACACGCACCCCGGAGGCACATTAGTCCCCCCACATTTTTTTCATTTGATCTTTACCTCTGCAAATGCATCAAAATCTGCTGTTTCTCTCATCACACTCTCCTCATTGAAATTTAATTGCACTGCAACACAAGAATTTGTTGGCATTTTGTTCATTTCATTACAGTCATGCATTTTATGACTGTGTGTCAGAGTTAAACGTGGTGAGCAATGAATGTTGGTCTCTTTGGATTCATAAACCAAGTAGATTACAATAAATGCCATGTATTATCCTGGCTTATTACTGGCTACAGGGGTAAACAAGATTGGAAAGGAGGTCTAGAGGCTGAAATAACATCAAGGAGTAGATTGAAATAAAGTAATAATACAGAGGTCAGACTAGTTGCTACAATATCAACTTTATCTTTTAAAATGAGCTTGAATTGACAATACAAGTAGTTTATTTACCCACATATATCTATCAATGAACACCTCTTGCACAATAAAGCTTGATTTTGTGTTTATTTAACACAACTCATCTCAACCCTGCACAGTTGAAGGCCTAGTGTTACATGTTCATGCGCTTCACAGAGGGACTCTGGCATGGAGTGAATGCCACACCCAAGATATTCTACCCCCTCCCTATCTTTCATTTGAAGCATTACTTGACGTTTCCGATTTTATTTCTTCTTCTTCCAGATTTATCCTCTCATGTCCTGCAATTAACAATTATATATATATATATATAGATAGATAGATAGATAGATAATTTAGACAATGCTGACAAATGTAGACAATTTTTTTTTGTCTGTTTTCATTAGTGGCTATTCACTGAGCACAAAATGTACAGCTGTATATGCCAGGACTGTTTAAATACTTTTTCCATGACCTTCATCAACTAATTCGGTTTAGTCTCATTGTGTCTAACATTGTTAACATTTGCTGGGATTTTTCATGTCAGCCAACAGCTGCAGCGTGTAAACACAAGTGGTTCAAATTTCCCAAACAGCCACTTTCAGAGAGACTTTCAGAGAGACTTGGCAGAGCAGACGTGTACATTTCCTGACATTTTTCTCTTGGTACATGTAAAAAAAAAGTTTGAACAGATTGCTTTAATGCATTTAATTATCAGGAATTTACAGGTTTTCCAGTTTAACTGATTTTAACTATACAATACAAAAAAAGATAAATCCTTTAAAAAGGGAATCTTTTTGCACTTTTTCCTCTCTGATATTTCACATTTTACACATGGCAGAATTTTAAAACAGAGGTCTGTTTCACAAGATTGCTCAAGTGTAATTTCCCAATTGTGGCTCAGTATCTCCCTGCCACATGTACAGTAAAGACTCTGCAGAGGATTTCTGCTGTGCTTTGCGTTTTTTTTCCCCACTGTGCAGCTGCCGTTTGGTGCTGCACGAAGGAAAATATTACTGAACCCTCGTCCCTCATCGTTTTTCAGCATTGTTGACCTCTGCCAAAATCAGCTTAGAGGAAAATGATGTCTGTAGCAGGGAGAGAGAGAGAGAGAGAGAGAGAGAGAGAGAGAGAGAGAGAGAGAGAGAGAGAGAGAGAGAGAGAGAGAGAGAGAGAGAGAGAGAGAGAGAGAGAGAGAGAGAGAGAGAGAGAGAGAGAGAGAGAGAGAGAGAGAGAGAGAGAGAGAGAGAGAGAGAGAGAGAGAGAGAGAGAGCACTCATTCAATGAAAGAATAATTGAGAACACATGTTTTGCAATTTATAAGGATGAAGTGAGGTTTGGAGAGTTGGCTGAGGATACTAGCCTAAAGCTGCAATAATAAATGGATCTTGTAAACTCTTCATTAGTTACATCACAATAACGTTTTTGTTCCCCCACCCCCACACTCTTTACCTTCACAGGGAATGATTGTGAAGAACATGTCCTTCAAGGTTGGACAGACCCTGACGGTCGTTGGAGTCCCAACGCCTGAGTCCTCAAAGTAAGTTTGCGTGTTAGCCAGAACAAATAGAAAGACCTTCTTTTGAACGAGTTCAATGTTCTTTCTGCTATTGGAGATTTGAGAAGTTATAAACGTTGAAGAAAACCTGATGTAATCACGTCTTTATGACTTTTTATATGATCAAAAACACAGGGAAATGTCCTAAACCTTTGTGGCTTACCATTCCTCAATTAGCTTTGTTGCATCCCAAACATCTCGAGGTCTGGAACAAATTCTCTACTTCTACTTTTTCATTAAACTTTCAGAATTCTAGTTATTTATTTGAGTAAATGTTTTACCCTTGTTTTATACTTATGTGACTATGATTGTCTTATACCCACAAATACCCACATTTCATAATATTTCAAACTAATAAAATTACATTTCATTCACTACTCACTATCAATAAAATATTGGCTAATTATGGAAAAAAGAAAGAAAGGGATTTCAATCAGTTTTTTTTTCTTTATTCTTTACACATTTACTCTACTTGCTCTACTTCCCCTGCAGCAGAGACCAATATTTGACTTTATTTTCATTATTAAAATCCACATGAACACAATATACTGACTAATGACTTTCATGTAAACGCAACTTTTGAGGTTTGTGTTTTGCCTTCATCTGAAAGAATTGTGACAAAAGTGACTAAAATGTGTGTTTCTTTGTTTCGTAGCTTTGCCATCAACATTGGCACTGAGGAGCAGGAGATCACGATGCACATCAACCCTCGTTTCAATGCCCATGGAGACGAGAACGCGGTGGTCTGCAACTCCTTCCAGGGAGGCAGCTGGTGTGAGGAGCACCGGGAGGGAGGCTTTCCTTTCCACCAGGGAGAGGAGTTCACGGTGTGACATTTGAACTTTTTTTCCTTATCGTATTTGTTCTTAAGTTGTTTTGTTGAGATATGTTTCTCAACAAGGGTGCATACTCATCTCATGTTCCTTCTCACTTCTTCTTCCTGTGTAGCTCACCATTGAATTCACCGCGGCAGAGTTCGTGGTGAACCTATCAGATGGCTCTGCAATCCACTTCCCCAATCGCATCGGTGCAGATAAATACTCAGTCCTAAACTTTGACGGGGATGTTCGCATCACGAGTTTGCAGATTAAGTAGATCTCCATCCTCCCATAAATTGCTTTATTAAAATTCTCACCTTTTCTTTGCTCAGTTTGTCAGTTTTTAAATTCCCCAGCGCACGAGGTGTAGCTTCGAATGCTTATCAGAAAATAATGTGCTCTACTAGATTTGAGTGAGTTGAGAGCAGATGCACACTTCGAATACACAATATCGCAGTCGGTTTGCATACAAGAAAAAAAAAAATCAACATAGTGTCAGTTTTAGTCCTGAATTCCCTTTCTGTGCACATGACAATTACTCCTGAAGTAGTTTCACTACTTTAGTGTCTCTGTTGACAGGAACCTGTTTTGTTAGATGGATCTTCATAAAATGTGCCAAACCTTTATTCAATGTGCCTTGCAGTGTTTCATAGTTTCTGTTTTCCAAGACATTCCAGATTTGTACTTGGCTATAATGCTCACATGGAACAATGTCTAATAAAAACGTCTCATAAAAAAAACAACAACAAAAAAAGCTTTCTTGGGTTTGTATGTATTTCCTGTGCCTGGCTTCATCTCGATTACCCATGAACTACAAGAAAACTATCATACTTTAGATTAGTATGATGGCCTGCCTCATCGTTTGATCAATTTAGGACCATATTCCAGCCACTTGACTCATCTTGCCTGTCCATGCAAACTTTAAGTTTGTTCAGGTATTTTATCCACACTTAATCTCAGTTTATAATTCACAAGGGTCGGGCTTTCACTGACACTTTGCAGTTTCAAATAAAGGAAAATCCTAAATTCAAGTGTAAATTGTCTGAAGTACTGTACACTTTTTTTCTGCTTGTTTGTGGGGGTTTTTGTGTGTGTGGTTTTATGTCAAATTTAATTTAAATATGACATTCTGTATTTACCCATAATTGCCAGTAGATGTCACGATTGTGATATTTATGCGATTTATCATCGCTTGGAAGAGGAAAAGACTACAAAATCAAGGTTTGTTGCTCCTGTTTTCCTGTCTATGTAGAATCTGTTGGATACAGAGAAACACCTTTATTTTTATGACAAACATGAGCTGGGATTACAAGTCCCGGCTGACGTCACATCCACTGTCAAAACTGTATATTGAGCTGAAGCAAACTGGGGGGTGGGGGGGGGGGGGTCCATCTTGTTCACAAACTAAAGATATCTCACACACATATTATATAATCTGACAGGTTTACTGGGTGCACAATGGCCAACATGTGTCCCACTTGCACTCAGTGACTAGAAATGCAATCAGAGCACTGCAGCAGTTTGAGTCAATTTTTGCGTGTGCGCACGCTCATGCGTGTGTGTGTGTGTGTGTGTGTGTGTGTGTGTGTGTGTGTGTGTGTGTGTGTGTGTGTGTGTGCGTGTGTTGCAGAAGAGACTCGTGAGTATTATAATAATCTAATCTGATGTAACTGAGGGCAATGTGTGTGGAAGTGATTTGAGGAGAGATGGATAGACGAGTGAAGGTGGAGAAGAGAATTTGGGAGGACAGGTTCCCAGGCTCTGATCCTGCGAGACAGAAGCTGGCAGGATCATGACAGATGACCTTTTCTTTCTTCTTTGAGAGTATTCATTAACAGCAGGCGCATGTGTGTTTCGTGTGTGCGCGTGTGATTGCGCGGAATAATGGATTTTCTGAAGCTACCTGTCAGTATCTAAGTTGATCTCTCTGGAGATTTGTTTATCTTGCTGGCCACAGTTTATTTCTTATCTGCATCACTCCTCATCTACTTCATGCATTTTCTTTTTCTTTCTGCTTTCTGAACATTTCCAGGAGTGGAAATGGCACTGAAAAAAGTTACGTTGCTGAGACTGAAGGTACTGTTGTCAAAACACAACTCAACAAACAGCACAGCACTTTCCTCAAAATGATACTTATAGTAATAGTTAAATACATATTACATACTCTAAATACATAACATATTTGTGTCAGTGATGGGCATTTCATTTAATAGTGTAATATAATTGAAAACACAGTTCCCTGACAATAATAAAGTATGGACACTGACACAGTAGTAAGGTTTTTTTTTTGGTTGTTTTGTTTTTTTCCAGAAATGTCGATTTAAAACAACAGTTGCATATTTTGAAAGAATTAACTCACTGGTTTAAATATTCATTCAAATAGTGGGTGTAATCAGTAATGCCTGAAGAATTTAAAAATATTGAAGATGAAGACGTGACACGAGTGAAATTTCAGTCTGAGAAACGAATAACAAGGCTCTAAAATAGCGACCCATTTCCCACATTTCCCTTCGCATTTTTATTAAAATTATTTTCCTTTCGCCAATTTCAAATTACCTCCCTTATTCTCCTTCTTCTACCTGTCATTCCTCAGCTCCAACCCGTCCCTCTTCTCGCTATCTTAATTGAAAATACCTCATTTTAGCACTTCCTGTTCTAATTATTTTGTGGCAGACAAGATCAATATCCAGGGCTGTCTGTGTTGTCGGCGAACTCATATGTTTGTGTTTGTTCTGCGTCCACCTGGATAATTTTAGCTCGGCTCGAGACCGTCCGCGTGCCCTCACTCTTTCGCGTTCTTACTTTGATAGTGAAGGAAATGGCATCAGGTGATGTGCGTGAACGCCACCACTCAGGATCAGATGTGTGTTGTTCACATTGATCCTTTATCTCCATCCTTGCAGATCACCCTGGGGCTTGTGGTGAGGACAAGGGTACAGCCAATCAATCATGCCAGAGCTTTGATTAACACATTTGTCCTCAGTGAGGCCCTGGAGCAGGTCATATAAACGTATACAAGACATTTATGTAAATCTGTGCAACTCCAGCAGGCAGCAGGTGTGTGTGGTGTGTTTTTGTTTTGTTTTGTTTTTTTCAAATGCCATTCATTGTAATGAGTACGGGTAATATTTAACTCGTTGCTGTGTTTCCTTCACCTGTGCACTGTCATCCGCTGCGTGTGAGCAAATGTGCTGAAATGTGTGCGATGGAATGATTCACCTCAGCTTACATAAAACCTTTGTCTATATTTAGTGCCAGCATGACTCCAGATTTCAGCAGCCGAAGCTATCAGCCACACGTTGAGATGTGCGTGGGCCTGCCCTGAGCTGACTGCGGTCCTGGATTCACGCACTGCAAAAAAAAAAAAAGTAATGACAACTGAATCAGAGTTTAAAGGTTTGGGTGAATCTACTGTATCTATTCCATGTGCTTTAACAGTGAGCAACTAAGAGAACACGGATAAGGTCAATAATCATATCTTGAACAGTTAAAAAATATTGACACTTCATGCAAAGACGATTCATTTTAAGCTCAAAATGAAGGCTTCAGAAATTGCTACTTATATCTCATTAGTTATCCATTGATGTTGATGATGTGCTACTCTCGCTCGCCCACAGATGGTCTTTCTCTCGCTCATTTTAGAGGGCAGTTCACTGACGTGGGAGAGTCATCAGATAATATTGCAAACTTCTGCTTTTCAGCATGTAACAGCTGGCACGTGTTGACTCTGTCTTTCTGCCATTTACCTGCAATTAATCTTCCTGTGATTTTGGCTCTGCGTCACATATGACTCCAAATCCATTCAAGGTATTTACAGGTCACCTCTGCACTTGTTTTCTGTCAGGTTTACTAAGTAGTATTCAAACTAAGAAAATCTCTTGAACTCTTCAGAACAATTCTTTTTTTGAAGGCAGTGGTTCAAAAATGATTCCCTGTTGCTTTTACCCATAGACGAGTGAGAACAAATAAATCAATCAAAATGAGGTTAATTGAATTATGTGTGGGGTTTGCATGTTTTCTCCATGCAGGCATCGGTTTTCTCTGGGTAGACTGAATTCCTCCCACAATCTAAAAACATGCATTTGAAGCCAGAGTCATAAACCTTAAGCACAGCTTTATGCTCACATATATTTAATAGAAAATGCTCGCATATCCATTCAGTTTATCAGACAGGGACCACTTTCGTCCTTTTTTTACACTTGATGATAAAAACTCTTCATCTGAACTGAAGGTTATAGTGGAAATTAACTTCACAGGACTCCTTTAGAGTTTGTATTGATATGGATAGATAAGAGACGTTTGTGCTGAGATTCCACAGTCATTATGCATCTGCATGTTTGTTTCCTTGCCCCATGTCCTCATAGTCCACAAAAGGTCCAAACCCAACGGAATTACACCATTTGTCCTGAGCAAACTCTGGGAATTCTGCAACAGCTTGGAGACTGCTCTGTCATTGACCTGCCCCACAGTGTGTGTGTGTGTGTGTGTGTGTGTGTGTGTGTGTGTGTGTGTGTGTGTGTGTGTGTGTGTGTGTGTGTGTGTGTGTGTGTGTGTGTGTGTGTGTGTGTGTGTGTGTGTGTGTGTGTGTGTGTGTGTGTGTGTGTGTGTACCTGAGGGTATTTAGTGCTGATATGTGTATGCATGGCAGCACAGGTGGCCTTTCACATGCATCAAGCCCTTTCAAACATCTAGTGTGGGCCTTCGGCCGTATACTGCAGATGTTTTTAGTAATGCATAAGCACCAATGAATGAAGGAATGTAATCCCCCACAGAAGGAGCTGAATGAAACAAATGTTGCTCTTTTTTTTATAGTTGCAGTGTTAAAATATCCAAACATGAAAAAGGCAGTATATGACTGTCTATAAGAAACACTTTCTTTGTGTGGTCACAAACATGCGATCCCTCTATAGGATATGACTGGCCTGGGTCAACTTTCATCCGATTGGCAGGGAGCGGGGCTGTGGGTTTCGAAACATGGTTCTTGAGAACCAATTACTTGAATGGTTGATTTTCACATTTTTATTTTTTTTAAACAAGGAAGCCTCAGGAAATACCAGAACTATGTTGGAAAAACTTGATCATAGTATGATAAAAAGGTGCACCAACATGCCAACTACATAAATTGATAAAGCTGCTACTTACAAAAAAGAAAACAGTGATAATACATGCATCATGTGCACTTATTTCCATTTGATTCCTAATTTCTCATTGACCTGTGGCAGGCCTAGAGGTTGCTTTGAACACGTGACTGTAATGAGAAAGTTGCCGTGAGGTGTTCTGCAGAGTTTCATGATGCAACACTTTGTATTCGACTGTGTTGGAGGAGGGGTAATACATTTTTCAGAGGTGATACTTTGGTAAAACGTAAAAGCAGATTGTGGCATTTCTGAGAGGATATATAATGCAACATTTTAGTGCACAAAGCTGCTTTTCCATTTTTTTTTTTTTAGGTTTCATTATCTTATTGCTGGGCCTCTACAAAGACAGAACCAGACATTTCCAAGCATGAGAGAGAGAGAGAGAGAGAGAGAGAGAGAGAGAGAGAGAGAGAGAGAGAGAGAGAGAGAGAGAGAGAGAGAGAGAGAGAGAGAGAGAGAGAGAGAGAGAGAGAGAGAGAGAGAGAGAGAGAGAGAGAGAGAGAGAGAGACTGTGAGGAGATGACAGAATGAATCAGTTATAAAACTCTCTAGTGATCTGTAAAGCACACGATCGTGTCAAAGTCACTCATATTGTTTACATGAGTTGTGTCCCAGGTTGCGATGAGTCTCACCAGCATTTTGCAGAAAGGGAAGCTGTTCAGAAGGCTTCAGCATGAACTGGATCCCAGTGGGCTTTTTCACCAACGAGTTAAAAATCATCTTTACATACTGCCACAATCTGGCTTAATCCTTTGTATGAATTAAGATTTGAGATTTTAATTCTACTGTTTCAAACACGTCTGTTGTCAGAGAGAAGGCAAACATTTGCCATGGTATGCACAAGGCTTCGGCGCCAATCTGCAGTAATCCCACGGTAATCAGACCTTCAGGCTGCGTGTGGCAGGATGCGCCGACCTGCTTGCTCAACCAAATCACTGCAGGCTTACACTGTAAGTATAGTTAAAAGTCTTGCATGCTTTACTGAGCATTTTACATTTGTTCTTCCCTCACTGATGATTAACTTTTCAGTTCTTAATGCACCGGTTTTATAGCACTTAGAATTATTTCCCTGTGTCCTCTGTTTATGGCAGAGGAACACACACATTCAACACTTCACTTTATATCAAAGAAATGTCCTCGCTAAATGCCTCAATTTTAAATTTAATGTGGTTCGGAGACAGCAAAATGTCAGTAATGGCTTTGGAAGTTGAGCCTTCACTACGACGCGCTGCTCCACAATTGTGTGCAATCCCATGGAAACATAAATTTACCTCGAGCATGCATATAACCGCTCCATGGAGGCAAAGTCTTCACTGTTTTAACTCCACGACGCGTTGCACTCAATGCCCTCGTAAAATAGGACACCATCATCTTAATGCTGTTGAATTGTGAATGTGGCCACCTCTTAAACCTAGCCATGCATCGTATGATCCCTCAGGTGACGATGAAGAGATCACACAGGGCTTCTCAAGCTACTTTTAAGCTTTATTCAAAAGGAGATATGAAAAAACAAAACACCTGCCTTGTGTTGGCCACAAAAGTAACACATTTGTTTTTTCTGTCCTGTTACTGTTGAGAGGATTTGGTATGCATACTCATATAATTGCACCATACTGTAAATAACAGTATGATGGTTGCTATTGCTTGTCAATATCTACATCCAATTCTAGACTTCAAAAGACTCACCACACTTTCACTTTTCATCACCAAAACATACATAACAACACTCTTTGTACATAGGTTTTGATATTCTACTGCCTGAATATCAAGAATATATCCAGGTATCTTCTAGAAGAGTTAATAATTTGACATTTGCAAACGTCAGTGTTGTTTAAAGCTCCACCTTCACTTCCTGTTTAAAGAATAAACCAGATGAAAATAACACACTTCACCAATTCTATCTTTAGAAGTTGATGAATTCTGACAGGATGGTTGCCTAAAATCAAGTGCAGTGATGCATATCTTGAAAGACACCGAAGCAAAGGGAGCCAAAGCATATCAATTTATAGGTTACTACAAAAAGAATTACATAAATGTGCAATCAAGCCACTTTACAAATTCACAAAATAATACCAAAATAATGTTTCTCCCATTTTAAATTGCTCATTGCTCAAATATCATAATATTTTTGACTGGTGTTTTTTTTTTTTTTTTTTTATTCTTAGTTTTCGAGTGCCAGTAAACTATGGTCACTTCTTGATGAAAGGTTGACTTGAGACGTAACTAGATGCAAAAAAAAGATTATTGATCTCTAAATAATTTTTCACAACTAATGTTAAGTCACCAAGATGCAACAAATTGCTCTACCAGACCCCAACAATAGGTGAACAAAACATATGACTATGGTAAAATTAACATAGTTAAAAAAACAACAACAAAACAATAGTATAAATCTCACTTACATGTAAACTACTTCAAAAACATAGCAGATATTTTTTGCTTTCCATACCTAGAATTCATGATTTGTTTGCCAGATGATGGATTTATCATTCCTGTTCATTCAGGTAAGAGCAGAAAAAGGTGTTAGAAGGACATGTGATGGCTGGTAATGTCCGCTGCTGGAAATAACTCAATCTTTGGGTACATATAGTCTTTACATGCACAGGCGTCTGGCTCTCAGCAGCAATCAACTAATTTGTTTCTTGGAGCATGCGTGAGTGGCCTCCCTAACTGCTGTTGGAGTCGAAACTGCAGTGCATACAAGTATAAGGCTGCTGCATAAAATGAGGCCTTCGATGAAGCAAAAGGCCTTATGCAGAGAGTGTCTCGACATTTAATGAGGAGTAGTCCTTGGATTCTGTCGAACTTTTTTGATCCGAGTCCTTAAAATCAAATAAAGTGTGTGCTGAGTCGAGGAAATTTGATGCAGTATGTGTATTATTAGGTCATTTGTTACAGCAATGCCATTGCTTTTGGCAGCATTGCAGAACTAATTACACTTGTTCAATTACTGCAGTTTCTGAGAGCACAGTCCCATTGTCGTGCACAAATCCATGTTTTAAGAAAAAGTGTCATGATAAGTTCTGTATGGCTGCTAAAGTCTCTAATAACCTTCTAGGACTTTGGAATGCGTGTGATTTAAAGCCTTAGTAACGGATCAAATAGACCAAAAAATGTGCACAGCGATAAGACTTGGAGCTGAAGTATCTCCAAGTGAAACTAATGGATCACTCATTAGACCAGAGGTGGAAGCTCTAAGGCCCGGTGGACCAGTCCAGCATGTTTTTAAAATCTCCGCTTTGAGCAAGAAAACTCAGAAACAGGAAGCAGCCCTCCAGAACCCGGAGTTCAAACCTCTGCTTTGGATTTCCAATTCACTGATTACTTTGTATTTTTGGTTGCCAGTTATTCACCCCACACAACTTTTAAAAAAAGTAACTGAACAAGATTAGGATGAGTACTGGTTGCTGTAGTGTCGAGGGTTAGCTGTGATGCAAAGCTTTCTGTCTCCATAGACACAGTCACCTATTATCAATAATGTAACATAACATCACAGGGACAAGTGGCTGAAATGGCTTTTCTCTTGGCGACCCTCACTCTTCCTGACTGAAGAGCTCTGTTGTGCTCTTTTACCACCACATGTACTAGGAAAGAAGATCGATGGAGGGAATCAAGTACTCATTTTCAGTAATCTGTCCCACACTGTTTATTCGAACAGAATAATTCCATGCAAGAAAAAAGAAGAGTTTCTCCTTATCCAACTATCCAGAGATAAAAGACCATGCCTCACAAACGTTGTTTTTTTATTTTTTTTATTTGCTGTCAAATGAGACATTGTTTCTTGTCACGTCTCTAGTTTTGTCATTTGGAACAAAGTGTGACTGTGGGTGTGTGTCAGTGATAAAATAAGCATTTGAAGCCATGAACGCTACTGTGGTGTTAATTCAGAAAGTATTTTATTAAACTGACTGCAGACCACAGGGTTGCTGAGTTATTTCTTTGTTATAATAATGTTTCTTGGGGAATACATCTCACCGCTGTCACCACAAGGACGTAACGTTCCTGACTTGTTGCTATGATCTTTTCCATTCTCCTTTTCATCTCTTTATTGCTTCACTTTAAGCAGCAGCTTGTTCAAAAGTTCCTGTTTGTCCCCTTGTTGTTTTAATTAAAAATTATTTTAGCTTCCTGTTCAGGGAGCAAATGTGTTTTCATGTACTATATGCACATGCTCACATTAGGTTTGACAAGCTGCTCAGAGAGTGTGACCATGGTCTAATTTTTGGTCGGGAGCTTCTGGCAGAGGTCTACGTAGACGTGTTCCTGTATCTTTCCAATTCTTTGGTTGAATTACTATCTCTCTTCTATTTTCCTCGAGCCCTACCTGATCCCTACCCCCCTCTCACCTTGGCTCCTTCACACATCTCCCTAAACTCATCTTTTCCTTTATCCGCTCTGTTGCCTCCCACTGCCACCTCGCTCTCTCTTTCCCTCTGCCTCATATTCTCCATCTACCTGCATCTCTGAAGAAATGCCCCTCATAATCTCTCGTCTTATTCTACTGCTTTCACCCCCTCAGGCAAGGTGAATCAGCTGTGACCACATCTCTCGTTCCATGAGCTGCCCGGGTTAAAGATCACACACGCAAACAAACTACAATCCCCACACCAAACTGCTCACACTCCCGAGGTCTCTCCTACAGATACGATATTTATTTATTTATTTATTTTTTGTACGTGTCTGGCTCTTGCTCACTGGCCTGTCACTGGAGGAGTCAATGTTTGTTTGTGTGCGCTGAATTCTCAGTCCGGTACACAGGCCTTTAATGTTAGGACATGAACACACACGTAGAGAAGATTGCTCTGGAGATACATTCTTGAATAATGTACCAAGAGGTACATTAAGCAAAATAAATTATGCAATTTGCATGTGTTCACTCTGATTGCTGCATATATGTGAAACACCTTTATAATGTTATACAAATGTCATGACTGTCAATATGACTTTTAGATATGAATGCAGATGAAACTGTCCTTGATTTATTCTTTTTTATTTTAATTCTATCTCTCTGTCTTTCTATCTGACCCTGCCACTTCAGTCTCCCACCCTTTTCTGCCTCCATCCTGAGACCACAGTGGCCTCCGCTGGGCTCCACTGGCTACTTTTCTTGCACGTCTCCCTGAATGTTTGGATCGATAAGAGAGGGCTGCATAATAGAATTAGGCTCTAATGGAAAGTACAAACTAGCTTTCTATTTACTAAATCCCTCCAGGGGCATTCTGGGTAGGTAAAGAGCAGACTGAAATGAAACTGTACTTGAAGACGTGTCGTGGGTGAGAGTATTCTTGCAATTGTGTATGTGTGTGTGTGTGTGTGTGTGTGTGTGTGTGTGTGTGTGTGTGTGTGTGTGTGTGTGTGTGTGTGTGTGTGTGTGTGTGTGTGTGTGTGTGTGTGTGTGTGTGTATGTGTGTTCAATTAGAATTGAAAATCAGGACCATGTATAGTTTCAATTCTTTGGTAACCTGTTTGATGAGAGCATCTGAGGACAGAAAGAGTAACACATTCATTTGTTTGTCAAAAATTGCAGTATTTATAACTCAAAGCATTTGATTTACAATTATCTATTTAAAAGCAACACTAATCATTATATTATTTAAATTGGATCAACAGTTTGAACCTCACCTTTACCCTGTTCAAGCAGACTTTATGGATCTTCACGCAGTTTCTCCTTGCGTCTGCTATTATTAAAACCACGAGAGGTTACAACAAACATTAACATGTCCTGATTAAACGTATTGCACAATTCACTAGATAATGTTATTGTCAGTTCATTACAGCAGTAAGGTCAAGTGAACTAAAGGCTATTTATTGTATTAAAAAATGTAGGTGACACGTACTTCGGGTTCAGGAGCATGTTGTTGCTGTTCCATAGATTCTTTGATGTTTTGAGCCAAATATTCTGCAACAGAGGATTACTGCATGAAATGCAATTTGTTGATTAAATAGATCCACAAGATCTGGAGATGAAGAAAGATGTTTAAATTGTGTCCAAAAGAAAAGATCATGGAGCTTTATCATAACTACTAAAATGTCATTAGAAATACTGCTTGTGTTGCATAATTCTTCTTTCAAATCAAAATGTGGACTGCCAAAGCACAAAACTAACAGCACACAGCCAAACAAACAATCCTGTCCATTGGCGAAATGTAACTGTCGTCATTTGTGTTGACTTCTCTTATTGTGGCAATGCAATCTTTCTATTTGACAACACAAGTTTGTCGAACGTTAACATTTTAAAATAATTTAAGGCTTTTATGTAACTTTTTTTTTTGGAGGGGGGTTATTGTCATTTCAAGTTTATCTCATATATTATTTTATTATCCTCTGAATTATAAATGATACTCCTCCATCTGTATTCTCCTCCTCTCCACCCTCTAGACACACCCACTTTGTTCTGTCTTTCTCCTCGCCCTCTTTTCCTCTCTGACCTTCACTTTCTCCATTGCGAGAATGAGCAATATGACTCCCTTGTCAGGGCACCTCATGCCTCAATGTGGCCAACACATGACTGATGTAACGCACACCTCGACATTCACACATGGGACGGTGGGATGGGCTTGTCTACTTGACAAGGAACACATGTCCGGTCAACTGGGACCCTAAATGTTTCATAAGACGACAAGAAACCCGGGCACAGGTTTCATGTTTCAGTTCATGAACAGAGAGAGAAAGAGAGAGAGAGAGAGAGAAAACTTTATACGCATGAATTCTGCTACAGAAGCTATCGATGACATGGAATTAGATGAGCATTATGATTGAACATATTTTTTTCTGTCACATTATACGGTTATTAATATGGATGTAGTTTAAATGGGTAAAACTGCTAAATGTGTCTCTTCATTTGGCTTTTAATTCATGGTTGGCTTTGTGTTTGTTAGCTAGACACCTAAAAGCACCTGCTTGTGGCAGCGTGTGTGTGTGTGTGTGTGTCTCTCATTTTAATGTGACTACCTGAATGACACTTGTTTATAGCGGTGTTTTGATGGAGAGCGTGAGAAGGTTGGTGGCTGTGGCATTAATCACCTTCTTCCAGACACATCCATGCTCTGCTCCAGGTGGCTCCAGCCCCTTATCGCTATCCAGAGAGGGCGACAACTCTCACACTTACACACACACACACACGCACGCACGCACACACACACACACACAAACACATACCTTGGGATGTAGCCTATCTCTCCCCAGCAGCCCCGGAGGCTGTGCACAACTGGCATCTCTGCAGAAACCAGCCTCTATCGGTATGGCCATCCAAACTGACATAACAGAGGTGAACGAGGCTTCACATGATTTTTTTTTCAGCCTTTCTCTTGGTCTGAGTGGTCAAGATTGTAAAAAAACAGAGGCAAGTTGGAAATTCTTTTTTTTTTCTCTCTCTCTCTCTCCCTCTCCGAAAGCAAACTGCACTTGTGCTGTTTCCTGGTCTTCAAATCTGTTTGATGACTGCATCTGTACTGGACTGAAGGATGTAAAGTTTGAAAGTTGGTCAGTACTAGTTAACTTAAAATGCTAGTGGCTATTCACACTCGTGGACTCAGAGGTCAAAGACAAAGCTGGGAAGGTTTTACATAGTCTGTTAGTAAATGACAGGAACAAAAATGTTTTGTCTCAGTTCCAAAATATACATAGATAGAAATATACATTTTGTATCGAAAGTTGTTTGCTGAGAGTTAATCCTGACTACATGTCAATGCCCTGAATTGAACACAATAGAAACAAAACACACGACTGATGATGTCTTTGTTTTGTTGCGTTGCTTTGTTGTGATGCCATGCAATGTGACAGGAAGTGACTTGATGTGACGAGATGCAGTGTGACACTAGGTGACAAGATGTGCCACAAAGTGACGCAATTCAATTTACAGCTTTTCAAGACAACAACACAGTTTTGAGTAACAGATACAGTGCATGCATGTAGGGGTTATTGTTCTGTCTGGCGAAAGAGACTAGTCAATACATAAATAGAATTAAATGGGTTAAGTATTATGTGAAGGGATAAGACGCATTTAGCAGCTTGTTGTTTATCAATAACACACTGATAATGTTGTTTTCTTTCCTTGTTCTGGCTGTTAATTGCCTAACCCGAACATTGTAGTTCCTCATAAGTGCCAAGCCCAGACAAAGCACACAGTCAGCAAATATTCCAACTAAGTTCCAACTGTGCTCCCTGAACCTCAATTATTCACAACTTATGAATAACGCACTTTACCTCAAGCTGGCAAGTGGGGGTATTTTTGCACATGGTGCCTTGAATTAGTCATAACCTCACAATGGCAAAACATGTAATTTTCATGTGTTGGGCATTTTCTTTTTGTGTGGTATTAAAGAGCTATAATAAGCATTTTTCCGTCAATACATGTAGGCCGTGTCTTAAACTAACCTGTATACTTAAGCTTCAAAGTGGCTTGCTGTTTGCTTTCAGTGGATGACCGAGCATGTGAAGGAATGTGTTCATGTTTAATTGATCCCTAAATCTCTGCAACCTCACTCTTTATACAACACATATCGGAGTTATTTCTAAGGACCAACATAAAATACAAGCTTATGGTGCACATAAGTTGTTCTCCAAAACATTGTGTTTCTTACAGCCATCAAGAGAATATTGGACTTTCATCGCCACTGTTATTATGACAAATGGAAGTCTCTGACCTTTTTGATGGCACAATTCAGGACAGATTTTGAGGGGGTAAAAATAAAGCTTAATTGTTGCCATTTTGAATGTATGGAAATAGGTCCGACCCAGTACTGACTCCTGTATGTCTCAGGAGTTTGTAAGAGTGCTCTGACTCTCTGTGGAGGAGGTTAAGATGGATAGATGAAGGGAAGAAAGAAATAATGGCTGACATTAATACAACATTTTCCAAAGAAGAACTTTCAGGACTCTCTCTGTGGAGGAGGTTAAGATGGATAGATGAAGGGAAGAAAGAAATAATGGCTGACATTAATACAACATTTTCCAAAGAAGAACTTTCAGGACTCTGGACAGCGGCACACCAAATCCTGCAGTTTGTTAGCTGTCCATGGTTCTGAACACAATTTACAAAAAAAAAAAAAAAAAAAAAACAAGGCACTGGGGAAGTGGTTGAACTTAATTTGGGAGATTAATGGAGGCTCCGTTATAGAAAAAAATCTTGGGGTAAAAAAAAAAATGACCTTACCAAACGGATTTTTTTTTTGCTTTTGAGTTGAGAACAAATTACGTGATGAAGTCACATAGATTGCAAAACTTATGTTAATTTTTTTTTTTTTTCAAAACATATCCATTCAGTCTTTTGTATTACTTCATCCAATAAGGTTTTTTGGGAAAGGTAGTGTGGCATGTCGGAGTAGTGGTTAGCTCTCGCCTCACAGCGAGAAAGTTGTTGGTCTGAATCTTGAATGTCCAATCTTCTGTTTGGAGTTTGATTTTCTCCGGACAGTTCCACCTGACAGTCTGAATGCATGGTGAATTGGCTCCTCGTGGTCTAAGTGTGAGTGTATTGTTGTTTGTCTTAGTTTTTGAAATGTGAGGGAGTAGTGAGCTTTTTAGGACGTACCAATAATCAGTTGTCATCTGCTTCAGCACCCAGAGACTCTGAACTGTGTAAAGCATGGGTGGACAAATAGAAGGATGGAAATGAGGATATGCATTAATGCTTGCCAGATATTGAATGTATTCACACTGTACCGGACTGTAATCGACTTGAAACAGGGGGTGTAATGTCAAACTCTGTGGGAATAAGTTTCTGAACAATGAGAGTGTGCTTGTGTATGTGCGTGCGTAAATGTGTTTTACAGGCGATTTTTCACGTGATGATGCACCTCCCCATTCATCTCCCCTCTCTTTCACCTCTTTTGGACCCGGGCATGACTCCACTTTGCGCCACCGTGCACTGTTATTACAATATGTTGTCTCATCATATGCCAAAGGGATCGCCACCCACTCGCCAGAGACGATCCGCAGTGCACTCCGTCCAATGCGCACCGCCTTGCCTCGTGGCGCTTCAAACTTGCTCACGCGTGAGTCCGTGAGGCGTTCACGCTGCGATGGCGCGTCCGCCTGTCCGATCTCATGAAGCCACGAAAGGCTGATCGTCCACCGCTGTTTGCGTGCCCGGCGCAAACAGTCAGCGGCACATTAGACCCTCCACGCTGTGCGTGAACTGGTTATGAAGGTAAACGCGCGCCTCGTTAAATATTAACTCTTCCACGTATACCGCCATATACCATGTTGCCAGTCCTCACATGTCTCACACACCGCGCACGCACGAAACGCGCCGGAGTCTTTCTCCAATTCATAGTCTGCGCTCTTTTGGTATAATAATCAGTTAAATCAGATTAAGTTCACTTCCATTTAGCCAGTGATTTACTGGCCCCACACAAGCTCTTTCAATGTGAGGACTGATTAAAGAAATGCGTTCCCCACATAACCAGAAGCTCCCCCCCACCCTCATCCCTCCTCCACCGCCACCTCCTCCTCTTCTCCCTCTCGCTTTCTCTCTCACTCACTCTTCGCTAAGACTTCACCCACAAGACGCGGTTTTGACGCGCCACAGACAAAATAAAATGCTCTTAGAGCGTGGGAATGACCCCCCCCCAAAAAAGAAGAAAAATCCACTTTTCCCCAGCCGCTGAGCATCTCACCGTTTCAAGTGGAAAACTGTTTTGACATTTTTTTCCCCCAACCCGTTCATTTGTCCGAAGCAGCCTTGGGTGAACCTCCGTCAGATATTTTGGTTTGATGTGGAGCTTGACCGATGCGCCGCTCCGTCGCGTATTCCACCAGGAGGAGGTCTGGACGCACGATGAAGTGAAGAATCGAATTTCTTGTGTTTTAGCCCACAGGGAATTAACTGTTGCAGGGTTTTTTTTGTGTGTGTGATTTTTTTTTTTTAAAGACAGGCACGCCTTTTGGATACAGAGGCTCTGGAATATCAAGTTCAGCTCCTAAATTGCCATGGGAATGGTTTGAGAAGATGTGAATTACTCTGTGTGCCAGTGTTTCATGAAAACTGGGAAACACGTGAAGATGGGGATGTTGTTTAGGAATGCTGCTGGATATGACAGTTTTTCTCCTGCTTTGTAGGATGATTTTTTCGCAGCGTGCTCTGTCAACGTGACCATGTTGAAAAAAAGTGTTCCCAAATTCCTTTGCGCATACGGCTTAAAGTGGAACTCAAATTATTGATCATCTTTGACATTTACCGGCTGAAAATTGCCTTTTTGGAGCCTGGAGGTAAAAAGTTGCCTGGTAAAAACAAAATGAGAATTTGATCGTCTTATCGGCTTTTTTTTTTTTTTTTTTTTTGGTGGAGATGTGAGTCCGGTGGAGACCAGTGCGCACCACGCAGAGTCGCCAAGGCTTCAACGCACAACCCAATTTTCCGTCGGGGAACCGGGTTTTGCACCGCAGCACCGCAACGACAAGCCTCGATTCTTCTCACAGAAATGTCCCTGTGTGCACCGATTTCCTAAATGGCAAGTGGATACTGAATCTCCATGGTGGTCACCGACCAGGTGCACGAAAGAAGGATAATCCTCGACTGTCTTTTCCAGTAAATCCTGGACACACCTTTTTTAATGTCAGTCAAGGTAAGTTTGGCCTGTTGGTACTTCAGATGTTAATCACATGTTGTCGTGGTTTACATTCAGGGCCTATTGGTTGCATGTGCTGAAGCTGAAAGAGGGGGAAAAAAATCAAGAAAGAAAATGCACAGACGATATAAAGATATTGTTTGTTTGATGGACCTGTAGCCCCACTGAGCGGACAAGGCTGCTACTTAATAGGCTTGTATCTTATAGAGAGATATTCTTTAAAGCTCATAACATTAAAATAGGAATTTGAGATTGTTGAAATGTTGCTGCCTGCATCCATCTCAGCACTAGAACTAATTCAATTCTAGTCGTTTTCACCAGAAACATTACTATGTGCAAGTGTCTTGGCAGCACAACAATCAGACAACTGTTTTCAGTAATTCAGCGACAGACTACAAACATATTATGATCCAGGTCTTTCTTCATTCTGCCCCGATCAAAAAAATTCAGCAAAACTTGTAGTTGTCTTCTATTTTCACACTGCATGGTTGCACACAAAGTTGCTGTGGGGGCTCCAGTGTTGTGCCTGGTGGACAATGAAGAAGAATTACAGCACCTAATGCAGCCAAGAGTCAGCAAGAACAAAATGTCACATTTACACCAGCTGACTTTCCCAATTTCTCACTCATTTCTCACAACATCTTGCACCAAGTCGACTGTATGAACTCAATTTGAAAAACGTGTGTAAATGTTTTAAAGTAGACCTACTTTCTGGACGTAGTGTAAAGGTTATGTTGCCTTCTTGTGTTTTCTATGTATTATACTTATTGTTTGGCAGTGCTGAACATAACCTTGCCCTCTGCACAGTGACAGCCTGTATTATTTCTTTGAAGCAGGGGCTCAATGTCCTGCGGCACTCACTCTAAGTGACTACACATAAAACAGCCACACTAAAGTCTACCATGTCAAATAATTGGATTAGACTCACAGACAGTTATATTGTCCCCATTCCGCCTTTGTTGGAAGAGTAATAACCTCAGAATTGTCCATCTCCAAATGAATTCCTTTGTACATGCTGGCAATGACAGAATTGCTATTAATGTGGAGGTCTTACAATGATAAAGTGTTGTGAAGCTGCATTACAAGAAGCAGTTGGTGATCATCTTGAGGTGAACTCTGACCTCAGAAAGGACAAAGCATTGATACAACTGTTCACCCACAATTGCAACTTGTCTTGTCACCTGCCCTTGTGCAGTGGTTTCTAACTTCAGGCTGCGGTGGAGTGGAGCTGTCGTCTGTGACTGGTTTTCATTAGCATTTCTGCTAAAAACAAACAAACATGCAATTGTTGCTTAAAGCATAAAAAACAGCCAGTGATCCATTTCTGGGACTGACTCACTATTTCAACATTGTGGTAAGGACTCTCAGTTTATAGCAGGAAGGTTCCTGCTTCAAGTCCGAATTGAGCTTTGGGGATTTTTTTCTCACGATTTGTTTGAATGATCGACTTCAGGTTCCCCTCATAGTCCAAAAACATGCATTTGAGGGTCATTGTTGACTTTAAAAAGCGTACGTGAGCATGTGTGCTTGCGTGTGGTAGTGCAAAAGGCCTTTGTTGACAGTCAGATGGGACAGGCTCCAGCGCCTCCTGACCTTGAATTGGATAGACATGGCATAGAAGATGGTTGAATAGATTTCAGTGTGAAAAATAGTTTTAAACAATACATTGAATAACAACTATTAGAATAGAAAATATTTTCGGCATCAGTGGCCCTATTAAAGGCCACAAGTGTAATTTTGGAAGTGTCAGTGAAACATTGTACACACCGAGTTAAACAGGATGTGCTCATGCCCTTGATTCTCTTTATGTCTAATCTGGACTTTCAGCAGCTCTTCAGATATGTGCACTTCCTTGCACACAGTCCCAAGCACATGCACATTCATACGTTAAAAATGACACACAGCCACAAGCACAAATGGACGTCAGGTCTGGCCTGTATGAGATCTGGTATTGTTATTCTCTGTAGGAGGAAGAGAGAGGGTGTTTATGGTTTCTTTTGTCACAGCAGCTCACAATGACCTGAAAGTAACAGGGGGTGGCACAAATCGAGAGAAAAGGTGTGTGTGTGTGTGTGTGTGTGTGTGTGTGTGTGTGTGTGTGTGTGTGTGTGTGTGTGTGTGTGTGTGTGTGTGTGTGTGTGTGTGTGTGTGTGTGTGTGCGCGTGTGGGAAAATAAAATGGGAGAATAAGCAAAAGAGAGAATGTATCATGAAGATACAAAGAACACGATTGCGCAACAATGAGGGGAAAGGATGTGTGTGACTTAAAAAGAGAAGAAAAATGCACAAATTAAGTGAATAAAAGACAGATGAGAGGACACGGGGGATAATGGACATGAAGTGTAAAGATCAAGGCAGATGTTGGATTAGGCAGAGGAAAGAGGGGAGATGGAGAGGATGAAAATGACAAAGGACTCAAGGGTGCGCAGACAGCGAGCAGGATACAAGTGTGTCTGCAGTGAATGCTGGTATTATTAGGTTAGGTGAAACGATCGGTTTATGCTTGACAACTGTGTGGCGAGGGCAGCCACATACTGCGCCTTGAGAGCCTCCTGTGAGGGCCAGAACAAGTGAGAGCGGGCGGGAGAGAGAGCTGAGCAGAGAAGAGGTTCGGTAGCTGTGACTGTCGATATTCTCTGATGGAGAACAAAGAAAGACAAAATGTGACAAGTGGAGGGATGGACACCAGCAGGGAGGGTAAGACACAGGGAAGATGGACACGCCACACATAAAATGACGACTCCGAAGCCAAAGGAAGTGATGAGAAAACATGTTGACACAGCTTGTCTGTCTGACATTGCACAACTGAAATGGAAGAATCATGGTGGAGCATGTTCTTATCATTGTTTATCAGACAAATCCACTGCATCAGATACAGAAAAATGCAAGTGTGTGTGTGTGTGTGTGTGCATGCGTGCTTGCTTGCTTGCGTGCGTGTGTGTGTCTTCCTGGAAATGTGAACTACTGTGAATGCCACCAGCAGGCAAGACTGTTGACTCATGATGCAAACCTGCAGCCAGTGTGTCGTACCAAATTCGATCACAGTCAAAGGTGTGTGTGTGTGTGTGTGTGTGTGTGTGTGTGTGTGTGTGTGTGTGTGTGTATTCGACAGAACCATAAGGAGATCAAAATAAGAAATATTTGGGAACTACTGAAGAGTTTTTCTTTTCCATCATGTTTCACTTCAGGCACAAAACCACAATTACAAATGAAACTGTGCATGCACATCATATCGTTCAACAGCAATTTACTGATTTTATAGAAGGAATCCAAAGATATTGAGGTTTTAACAGACCAAAGTCTCCTAATAAAAGTAATAAAATATGCAAAGTTTTAGATCATTTAACACCATGAAACAGCTTAATGGGGCATGGAGCATAGTCTTGAAAATGATGACCTGTATGTGATCCAAACTAATGATCAAAGTGCCAAAATGTGTTTGAGAAGAGACCTGGCCTTTGTAGGAAAGTGCAGAGCTGATAAACACACTTGAGACTTGACTAGAAACAACATATTATGAGAATTATCACATGGCTATCTGTCTCCTACAATTGCAATGAGCATTTTTTAAAGATATAAGCAAAGCCCCACGAAGTGCAAGCTTTCTTGAGATACTGCTGGGTCCCCCAAGTCGCAAACACAATTTTAGCATTTCACTTCATTTGATGTTAAAAATTTTAAAGGTATATTTTTAGCTGCTTGTTGGAGATATCAGGTGGAGTCATTTGTCACCAACCTTCCAGGTGAGGCAGCGTTTCTTGCATGGTTTTCCGGTGCATGTGTGTGGTTGTCTGTCTCCCTGTGATGTCCAACATTGTTTTGGAATCATTACCAAAAATGTTAACTTCTACCGAGCACAGCAGCATCTATTGAAATGGTAAAAAAAAAAAAAAAGAAAAACCCCAAAGAAACAAAAACCCTGCAAGTCTTATTTAATTTGTGGCAACAAAGAAAATGCACAAGACATGCTGCTTCTCATTTAGCCACAGTGGCACAGCTCCCTCTTCACTGAATATGCCACGCTCAGCAACAACAGTAGAGACTCACATGTTAATAACAGCTACGACCTGAACCTGAAACAAGGACCTCCAAAGTGGAGAGACTTTAACAAATAAACATCCCTCCTGCTAACGCTTTGACAGAAACAACAGTCTGTTCCCACAGTTAATACAACCTGACACTGACCTTTTCTATGCTATTTTTAAGCTTTCGAACATTGATTTTTCTTCTGCAGTTAATTCATCCCTGCATGGTGGTGCGGTGGTTAGCACTCTCGCCACACACTGAGAATATCCACCAATCTCGTCTGGTTTGGGGGGGGCTTTAAGGAGATTGCATGTTCTACCTCTGCATGCGTGTGTTTTCTCCTGCCGCAGACTCACACTACGTTTGCAGTCAGTGTCCTTGCTCAAGAGCTCACAGTGGACGGTAGAGGGAATTAAACTAGCCGTTTCCAGTCACAAGCTCGCTTCTCTAATCTTAAGGCCACCTTTGCATTATTTGTATATGACTTCATATCAGTGCACAAATTCCCCAATGTTTTGGATTAACCTACGATTTACCTCCTATAAGCTGAAGAGAGAGACGTCCGCAGGTACATCTCATCTCATCTCATTCCATCAATTAGACATACAGTGCCATCCAGTTCTGTGACTGCATGGGTGAACGTAGTGCATCCATGCCACGTCACATTTAATCCAGGTGTTCCCACTCGGTGTGCTCAGGTGCAACAATAGATACGAACCCCGCATATCCACACATTCACGCCCGTCTGCAGTTAATCTCTGTTGACAAGCAGCAGTCGCCCGATCACACAGCATCCCAATTATAGATGATTGTATGCTGCACAGCGTGAGAGGTTGCGGATTTATAGTAACTGGGAGTGTACGCATTTTAAGTGATGTGTTTGTCATGGCAGGGATTATGACATGATTATGGTTTTTGAATTGTCGTGGTAGGTGATTGTTGCTGGTTAAACAGCAGCTTTCTTGGGAAATAAAACGTGCTCGTTGGATACCTTTCGAGTGGAAGGTGAAAGTTGCCCATTTGCCTTAAAGATATACATCTTCTTGATTCTAGATTAATTCAATCTACACAGCATCATTGCTGTGAATTATTGTTGTACGTTCACTTTTTGGGGGGTTTTCTCTCTTCGTTTGTGTGTTTGATCTTGATATCACCATCAGCACTTAGCTTAGACTTGCGATACTTACTATTAGTAGGTATATTTAAACAAAATCCACATGTTAGATTTTATATTTCATTAATTTTCAAGCAATTGTTGACTCACTGGAAAATGGTAAATATATTTCACTGACTTTAACTCATGGACAAATGTGGGATTGAATCTGCAACCTTCCAGTAAAGAGGTGACCTGCTCTTTCAGCTGAGCTATAGGTCCCCCTTTACTGTTCTTTTCATCTATTTTGTTCACATTCTTTCTATTTACATTATCTCTCGAGGCCTTTAAAAACAAGAGTTTATTGCTACTAGGCTGAGTTAATGATCCTAAACTTAATCTGATTGGCCCTTGAACAAGGCCCACGACCCCCACCACCTCCCCGGGCACGGTATGACTGCAGCCCTCAACTCCTAGTATGTTTAGTTAAAGTTAATTATGAATAAGTTGAGTTAGATGCGGAGAATTAATTTCCCTAAGGGTATCAATAAAGTTTGCCTAATTCTAATTAATTTACTCAAAAACACGGCCTGTAAACACGAGTACATTGCTGCCTTAAGAGGGATTACTGGACTCTTACGGTACACTCCAGTGCAGTGAGTCAATTTCAGCTAAATAAACACCCAAACTAACTTAGGCTTTGTGTCACGTTAGTGTTGCTTCAATAGCATCATGACAACTAAATCACATGCAAATAATAATACAATAGTGATAATACCTAATGCATACATTTTTGGGCATACTATAAAAAGTTCATCTTTAAAGTTTCACTGTCATCATGGGGCCCGGCATGGCAGTATTGGTTTACAATCTCATCCCACACCTTTCTATGCAGAGTTTATAAGTTATCCCCGTGTGCTTGGGATTATTCACACAGACTGAGAACGTGTTTAAGTGACTTGTCCAGAGTGGCCTTCATTCATAATCAGCTGGCAAGTTGGTGAAAGTTGAAAAAGACCTACAGGCATTGGCTACAGGCAGTGGTGAGTCCAGTTGAGTTCAAAGGAGGAAACAGCAAACTTCTGACACCCCTTGAAAACCACAACCTGTCATTTCTATTCTTCAGTGCTGTGTGGATTATGAAACTCGATGTGCTTTGTTAATTAATGAGATTTAAAGGTTTGGGGAACAAAGTAAAGAAAGTCATTTCTATTCCTCAGGCTATGCTAAGCTACCCATCTGCTGGGGGCAGTGTCATAATGACCAAACAGATGGGAACAGGTATTCTTTCTTGCAGGATTTTAACTCTGGGCATGGAAATAATTAGCCTTATGTGCCACAAACTTTTTCTTTAAAATTGTAGTTTTTAATTTAGACTATAATATATTCTGACAGTGCTTTTATTTTTTAATCGTCACGCAGTCACTTATTTCACAGATAACTGCAGTTTACATCCGCTCTAAAACTGATGGTTTGCTAAAAAAAAAAGTAATTTGTCTGTCATGTTGAATTTACTTTGTGGAGTCGCTGTCAGCTGAAGATTTTACAATGGCATCACAGCTCATTGTGAGTCTATTTGGAGTGAGTGGCTCTTTAAAAAAATAGGTTTCAAGGGTAATGTGAGTGTATCATGCTATCCAATTGAAGGTGTTTTGTTGAATTTGGACCACAGCGCCCCCCCAGAAGGCCCCTCAGCATGCACTGTTGTCCCAGAAACATCCAACCTCGCACCTGCTCTCGACACTAATGATCATCTCTGCAATCCTGACACACAACTTTGCACTCTCTCCTTGTTATTTCCATCTCGCTGTAGGCAACATGAAAATTTTGACTTGCTTGACGGTAAACAGTTTCATGCAGGGAACAGAGGTGTAAAGTGAAGACCAGGGATGGCTCTGATTTGCTGTGTTAGAGGACACAGTGTTTATTAGGTGTGTGTGTCTCAGCCCAATTACAGTCGAGTTGTTGTTATCAACACTTAACACATTGCTGTGGTGAAGCAAAATCATTTTAACCACTGAACTCTTTCACACAGCCACACACACGCCTATTCTTTGGTGTTCTCTCTGCAACGCACATCCCCTGGCGTACCCCTTCCTCAGCTGTTTTGTCACCTGTCAGCGCTGACACCGGTAAGGAAGGCCATCTCCGGCCCGCTCCACCGTCACTAAGTCATTTTGACGGACACCACATCCCGCCATTCAACCACACTCTGCTCACTGTTCAGTGATGTGAACAAACAGCGCCCCCGCCACGAAGATTTGTGACCTTTGTGGAGTCAGACTGGCAGCTCCGCAGTGTTACTGTCTTCTGTTGTTTCGCACGCTTGAGCGCACGATTAATGGATCATTTAGCACTTGTGAGGTAAATGTAGAATAATACTGAAATGGGCTAGAATAATACCATTCGTGGCATTATAAGGAGAATTACAACTTAGTTTTCTCAAAAGTTCCGAAATTATTCCAATGGTATTTGATCATTTGTAGGTTATCATAGACAGCAACAATTTGACCAAATTGTGGTCATTCTTTCAGGCCAATAAATGAGTTGAGATGTTAAATAACACAACTGTACCTTAGCTGGATTGTGACAAGGATCTGCTGGGTTCTTCCAACATGCGTACAGAGGTATAGTGACTGATAAAGAGATGGTAAATGTTTATTTTGCTTGCATGTTCCATCCTGTGGTCGGCTGAAACTGTGGACTCAGATAAGAACCAGTGGAAGACTATTTCTATCAGGTGTCTGGATGAAGCGTATCCATGATGTCTGCATTTTGTGTGGATGTGCATTCATTCTATCTTTATTGTTTGGATTTTAATGTTCTCTAGAAAACGTTGACTTTTTGTAGGAAATTAGCTCTGCAAGAAGATTCTTAATCTGTTTGAACAAAAAATAAAACCCTAAAATCAGGCTGTATGCATTTGGATCTTGTAACCATACAAGCAACAGGGTTGCCAGGTCTGAAAGGAGAAACAAAACAGCCTGCATTAAAACAAAAAAAGCACAAAAACCATTCTAAAAGATGAGCTTAAAATATGCCCAAACAAAACCATTTACACTGCTTGTAAAATTCTACACCATTGCCATCACTGCAAACATTACAATAATATTCACAGAATAAGACTAGAATGATTCAGTGCACCAGCATTAAAATAATTTTCCATCAAAACAATTCTTCACATTTGACTTCCTGTATTTACATACATTGTGAAATTGGAGTTGTCATTGACTCAGGCTTTTGTCTGATGAATCAGATTTGGCTGGATGACAATTCTCTCCTATGTTCATACGTATAGAGTGTCAAGCAGTGGTTTACGAAGTGCTGGATTTTTGTCCCTTCATGGTGAAAGTGACACATGTTAACAAGGCAGATTTACCAGCACTAGGATAAGGAAGGCAGGTGGTACAGGGTGGGCACGGGGGGGTGATGGTGACTCATAACAAAATTGCTCATTGTATGATCGGGAGGCAGTGAATCTGCTTGTGAGCATCACATACTGTATATATGTGTTGATCTGGCCTTGAATCTGCTTGATAAAACTTTAAACATATGGTTCCATTCAAAATATGAATTTTTATTCATAGAATATTAGTCATATAATTTGCATACAAATCGGTCTGCTTAAGCCCAAACACATGGAGGAAAAAAACCACTGAGGAAGTAGCCCACTTATGCTGGAACACCACAAATCTGGCAACCCTGCCAAACACTGACTCATAACTTTTTGAAGTTGTTCCTTTGAAGTTCCTCCCATCTGGCTAATTCACTGCATTAGTTGAATACAGTGAGGATGAACTTTTTAACCTTATTTTAACCTAACTTTTTTTTTTTTTTTTTTTTTTTTTACTTTTAACCAATTTTTCAAACATGTCACATGTTGTGGTCACATGACATTGCATCCCTCCTACTGCCCTGCTGTGGCACCATTTCAAAGATGGCTGGATTCTGCTCGGCTCAGTCAAGCCCATCCTACACACACGGGTAAGAAAGCTGGCAGTAAATTACACACATCTCTGATTAGATCAACAATTTGCACTCTTGGCAATCTACAATGCTGGCCAAAGCTACAAACGATACCTGCAGTCAGAGTGAATGAACCCTGTTTGTGAATGGAAGTGAGTGGCCGGTGTATGCATGTTGCTGTTAGTTTTCTCACTTCAGTCTTCAGTAACAAATCACTTTTTGAACTTTCACTAATGAAATCTTCTCAATTGGAGGCTAATTAAATCTGTGCACTTTTCAGTAATACCTGAAAATGAATTCAATCACTTTGACCGACTGAGACATGAAGTAGCTTTATAGTCTTTTGAATTCATAGCTGCTCTGAGTGAGCAGTTTGGAGATCCAGAGACACATTTGACTGAATGATCCAATTTATCTCTGGAAAACAGCTCCCCACTTTTCTCTGTTTCTTGCTCGTATTCTCTCACTTTGTATGCATGGATCAGCAGCAGACCCACAAAGCGTGTCCCTTAACAAGCAGAAGATGGCATTTGAGTCACTGAAGTTTCCACAAACATGCAGTGTGATGTTTTGCAACATCGAGACTACATGAAGAAAAAAAAAAAAGTCATTAAATGTTATCATCAGCAGTTCATAGTTCACTTGTTCTCTCTGTCAGTCACCTGCATATAAATTAAAATGATTAATACTTTCTCCTTCCATGGGAGGTTGTGTTAGTGTGTAGTCTTATTTGTGTTCATTGTGTGTGCATTAGCAGATAAAAAATGATGTCTAACAAGGAGGGTAGTACAGAAAAACACTTGCTTATGGCCGAAAGGCCCATTGTAGACTTACGCTTCATAAAGCGTTCCTTCTCTCACGCCTTCTGTTCTTTTCCATCCATCCACCTCCTTATCTTGTCACCTGTGTATCCTATCAAATTATATTAACACTCAAAATGACAAACTATCACCTTCCCCCATTTACATAATTACTGCTAGACCCCACATTTACCCTCATAATGGGAAACTGTTTAGTGTTGACACTTGATGTAGATGTAGCGGCTAACCTCAGTCCAACCTGTTTGCTGTGGTCGAGAATAACAGTTGCCTCTGATTCTGATTTGCAGAAGATGAAAAGAAATCCACAGCTCTCCAGATTTGTAAGGTTTTGACTCCAAACTAAAAAACATGGAGCCATGTATGTGATGCTACTCTGGGCTTCAATCTAGCTCCAATGAAAACAATTGGTGAACCAACTTGCAAAATCAATCTATACATGTAAGTGATGCTTCGGCACACACTGTTATTATTATTGTTTGAAAATGATGATGCATTCTTTGTCCAGCTTAAGCCAACATAAAATCTTTTTCTATTGTTGTCCCCCCTCCCGCAAAACTTGCAGTGGTCTTCGATATGTTCCAGTTAACAATAATAACCTTGAGAAAGACATGTTGGATACATGTTTCACATTGGATGTGTCCAATTTGTTTTCCCAATGCATCCACACACACATGCATGCGCATATCCCAGCAGAAAACTTGGTATTTCTTCTCTGAAGTGAAACAGGTCTGCACAATAGAGTGTGTAAATACGTCAGTGTTCCCACAACAGTACTAAATGCCCATCTATACACACACGCACACGTAAATGAAAAGTGAGAGCTGCCGGGTTGTAAATGTCAGCCCTCACACTGTCTATTTGTTGATAGATTTGATTGATCAAGGCCAGTGTGTGTGCGTGTGCATGTGTGTGGTGCGTGTGTGTCCACTTGCCTGAATTACAGATGCCACATTTGTCAAAGAAACACAAGTGGGCAAACGCACAAAGGGCTCAATTAGATTATAGATTTTGAGCTGCACCTATGAGCAGAGGTTTTTGCATTTGTATATTCATCATATTGAAGTGATCTGAGTTCCTCCTTCCCAGTGTGTGTGTGTGGAGACCCTCACCCTCCAATCACAGTACGGTTCGTCGAGCCTCACGTGGAGCCCGTTCGCCCGGAAATGATGTCATCCCTCCTGTGACATTTGGATCCTGTCCCCTCATACTGAGTGTCACTGGCATGTTACAATACATTAGTGGAGAATCATGATGATGTGAAATAGGAGTTGTGGAAGATGAGTAATTGCTGCGGTCATGCTACATGACATGTAACATCAGAAAGTGAGTGCACTGATGATTGAGTTTGGAGAGAAGAAACCTGGAGGGCTTTGTGCATGTGTGCGTGTCTGTCTGGTGACATTTTAAAGCAGGTAAAATTGATGCGATGTTGCATTTAGATAAGACAGCAGAGATTCCGAACATATTGAATCATTGTGGAAAAGTAAAGTGAGAGAAAAAGTGGAAAGAATAGTTTAGGACTTTTATTTATTTAGTATTTGTTTGATTAATAATAGTTTAGACAGAAAAAAAAACAGGTGAAACAAATCCTTGTATGTGTGGTACAAGTACAAAGGCTCCATTTAACACACAACACAAAGCGCATTGCAAAATTACACAGTTGTCATTTCTCCATCTGGTATCCATTATGTTAAAATAGACTTGTACACATTTGTGCATCTGCAGACAAATGCATCTTAATTTTGTGACACACCGATAATGCGTTTTGAATTTTTAATGCGATTTTGCTGAAAAAAAATTGGAGCTCAATTGGTCTGCATGTATGTAAAAGTAGATTCTCCCATTAGTTGTCCATTATGTTTAAACATATCTGTAGACATTTGTGCATCAACAGGCAGCACAGCCTTAAAATAACAAATAGTCTGTGGCCTTGATAATGTTGTAAAACTGATTTTCGCATGCACTGTGCATGCATACACTGGTGAATAACTCACTTTATTTTATTTGTAGAAGTACTTCCTGTGAGTTTATTTAATACAAGCTGCAGGATGTGGATGTCCAAAGTGGGGCAGCATGCGTTTACGTATGCATGTGAGAGTGGTAGCATTGTTATTTATTTATTGCCCACATAGGGGCAAAGTGAATCTGGACCATGACATGAATGTTGATGGGTGTGTGTGTGTGTGTTTTTACAGATACATGGAAACAGTTAACTTGCCACAGAGTGAATGACATAGACTCCAGCTGTCACAATGTGTCAATGTGTAAGAAAAGGCGTGATACCAATCGGACACGTTATCGTCAAGCCTAAGATGCATCTATACGTGATTAAAGAATTGGGTTTAACCCATTTGAGCTTTGTGCACAAACACTGTTAAAAAGTTAAAAAGAAAAGAAAATGGACTTGGACACTTTGCTTTAGTGCATCGTCCTTTAGAATACGTGCCTTAGGTTGTTAAAGTAGGGGCCTTCAATATTTAATGGGAAGCAGTTGTAAAACTGTTTTAAATCTGCCTTGAGCTGCCTTTTCATGCTATATTCACAGTTGAGCTTGAGGACTGCAGGGTTTGTGCTATATAAGTGTAATAAAATGTATCCTGTTTTGGCTCTAGGGACGGTCAGCCTCTATGTGCCTGTCAGTTCTTTCACTTCAGTCCAAGCTGGAATTATTTTAATAAATTCTGGTGGAAATGTTATGAACATGGATAAAGATATTATATACATCTAAACCAGGGATCTTTGTGGATGCAATCGTTAGGGTTTTGCTATGGTTGAGTCATTCATGCACCTAAAAATATGCCGTATTTTTATGGCATATTCCTGCCAGATTTCGACTATATGTGCAATACTTTGGCTTGTAGCTAAATAATTGCGGAGCTCCACGTCAGCCCAGCTGTGAGATATGTTTCACGGCAATTAAAAATACTGCTGACATGTTAAGATAGTGAACATGTTAAATTGCACCCACTCAATGTAGCTCTTTCATGCACAGGCACTGATGGATTTGTCTCTTATCTTGAAGCACTGTATTTTCTACGTGAAGAGAAGACTGAAGGGATGCACCTATAACTCGGCAAACGCTTGTGTTTCTGTCCTTTCTATCATGTGGTTGCATTCTGTGTTTTTCTTCTTCTTTTCTTTTTTTTTTTTTGCATTGAAGTGCGGCGTCTATCTGCGCTCAAAATCACAGTCCAGACTGCAGGATGTTCTTCTCCGCTTCAGGCTCAGTGCCCCACTGTAGTTGACTACAATAGACTGACACCTTGTGTCTTCCCTGCTGACCATCTCTCAGACCTTCACTGCAGCCATCTGAAGCACTTGCTTGCCCTGCGTTTAGTCTGAGATCAGGTGGTTGACTCAACCAATCAATAGTGTGATTCAGCTAAGACATTTCACCCACAGTATTCACTCTGAAAGGCTCTTTGGTTGCATTGGTGATAGATCAAGTGATATGTTTTCATGCATGTGGCTGGATCTGAACACACGAGATGCCCTGTAATGTCCTCGTATTCATCTGGACACTTGAGTCAGCAGTGGAATCTAGATGTGGGCTCTGTGTTTACCTGAGCTGTTATGCTTTAGGTCAGAAGCTGTTCCCTTTTTTTTTTTTTTCAAAAAGCAAGTTCATCGAAGTTAGATTTGTTTTTGCCCAATCAATTTGCTTTTGTGTGTTTCTGCAAATGGCTCCGTTGTCTGTCTTGAAGGTTTACCAGATGTTTCTATTTTGGAGTGAATCCCCTGTGGTCATAGTCATGGATTTTTTTCTTGATTGTTGACAGTGAAGAGTGGATGCCTACATTCTACAGAGCTTGTTCTTATATATTGGCACAAAGATTATATGTCATGTATAATCTACAATGACTTTCTGCTCATCCACCAAACCTGTCCTTATTGATCATTTATGTCATTTCCAAAATGGTCAAGCGTCCAATTCTTTTAAATACTTAAAGCGTGAGTGTTATTTGTTAAAATACTTGAATCTGCTCTACAGTTTCAGTTAATCTCAAATTAAACATTTTACAGGTTTCATTCAAAATATGCTCTTTCCGTTTTTTTGCTCAGTGTGCCCTTGCAATTCTTTTAATAAATATTATGACACTGCCGTACGTACATAGTATTACAAATATTGCACACTGATTTCCCCAAACAATGGTGAGTTTTTTTATTTCCTTGTTGTCCAAGTGTGATAATATTGGAAGTGACTGTAATGATATACAGATCAATATTGAAATATTGACTATTTTAGTACCACATATGCTTGTTTTAGGATGAATTATCATGTTAAAATATGTACATTCAAGTTGCACTTACTATGTGTCGATAAATGTCTGTTTTTTTCTTCATCAAAATTAGAAATCATTATGCTGATTAACAGAACTCTTTCCTCCTTGTATGATTAGTGATTCTGATGCAGCTGTAGAAACACCTGACACATGCTGAACACGGTCATATTTGGAACTGAGAAAGAAGATGGTTTCTCTGTGTATTCTGAAAAGTTACGATTTGGCACAAAATACATTTATCTCCTTTTTCTTACAAATAAGCACTGTGTTGCTCTCATCCGTTAGGCCTATGTATGTGAAAGAGAGATTTCATTATTATTCTTGCAAGAAATATATAAAATATATATTTTTTAAATATAGAAATAGGTTGCCTTAAGTATTTTAATTAAAAAACGACGATATTAATGATATGTTAATATATGGTCAGATTTGGGCGAGTGCAGCTGGTTGTTAAGTGGAGAAAACAGTGAAACCCATCTTCTTTTTCTCTCCTGCAGTCAGTAGTTTGACTTTCTTCCATGTGTCATCCCACAGACGAATTGTTTGTCTGCTTTGTTTTGGCTCTTTTCTTGATCATCTATCACTTCTTTGCTCTCTCTCTACCTGCCTGGTCTCTCCCTGCATCGCCAGCAGTGTATTGTCACACTCCAAGCGGCGGCTGACAGACTTATGGAGCTATTGCGGTAGTTGATGGTAATGAAGCTGTGGTTCCTTTGAGCACCTTTGCTGCCGTCCTGATTCACTGCCTGTGGCCACTCGTAAAGCTATTGACCGCAAACACACACAGGTTCATTACAGGAAAAATACACACGTCGCTATAAAATGAAAATACAGTTTAAGCACGGAAAATGCATTTGTATGCTTCATATACTTAAACGTGCAAACACAATGCAGATAAACAAATCACTGATGAATTGAGAATTATTTTAAATAGATTTACACACTCGCATAAACACACAGACACACACACACACACACACACACACACACACACACACAAACTCGCAAGATGTGCTGACACATTGAAGGCACTCTGTCCCTTTCCCCCCCAAGGATTCTGGTAATTAGATTCCTACAGGCCAAGTCTCTCAATTTCACTGCATTTAATTGGAATCGCACACAAACACACACACATGCAGACACCGAGAGGCGCACGCTCGCACCAAGAAAGCTCCACAGGTCCACGCTTGTTGATCACAAGCTGGGACTGTGCGCTCTAATAATTAATTTCTGCGCTGGCCTCCCTCACACGCCTCATTTACCAATCAATCCCTTCTTTGTTTTATGAATTCTATTAAGTTGGCCCCTGTTCTGCCAGGGAGAGATGGAGGGAATGATGCAAGACGGGTTCTCTCGGTTGCATTCTCGTGGCACGCCAGAGTTTAGGCTGCATTTTAAGAGCTCACGAATGAGCGTACCAGTGTGAGGTGGGCATGCTGAAATGTCTGTGTGCCGTGGGGTATAAGAGAAGACTGTCCGGGGAAGAAAAAAAAAGGAAAGACCAACACATCAAAAGGTACACGTGCTGTTTTCTGAATAGCCTGACACTGATTGACACTGACGTCTCAGCCCAGGGGTTTGTTCAGGGTTAAAAGCTCTGGTGCACCTGAATCCAGTGGGGCATTTGGGTGAAATGATTGTAGTTGATCGGCTGTGTGTTCAATACTGGAAGTGTGACAGAGGGAAGGTCGCAGATATATTGTACAAAATGTATTCTTGAAGAATTGACTTTGAATGGACTTCTTTAATGCTTGGATCATGTTCCAAATCCTCTCTGCCAGCTCACTGGAAAGCAGTTTCTCTCTTTGCATGAGAACTGCTTGAGACGCGAAGCCGAGAGTCCAAATGAGACCACAGTTAAAGCAATACCTCAACACTTTGGAAAGCACAACTACTGGATGTAGGCCTGCTGATATTCCTGAGAGTCTTAGATGTGAGGATTGATAACACTTTCATGTCTGCCTGGTAAACATGAACTTACTGCCAACATTCGTCAGCTTTAGCTTCAAGTTTTTCTTGCATTGGTTACATTTTTGAAGGAAAAGCTGCTTTTTGTTGCTGTTTACTCAGTAGGAAAATGGTGTCTTTTGTATATGTGGCTCACTCGATCTGCTGATGAGTCAGATCTGAGGTGTCAAATATATGGCCCAGGGGCTAAAAGCGGCATATCACATCTATTAATGTGGGTCACAGAAAAGTAACTGCTGTTTTTATTTAATCTATAGTGTCACGCGGCATAACACAACACCGAGGACAGATACAAATACTGGCTAATATTATCGCATGACCTTTAAAGCCATACAGTAAGGGAACATTTGTAAGAATATGAATCGAGAATACTGAAAAATGCTACAAATGTACATTCAAACTGGGCATAATGTTGAAACTGCACTTTTGTGAAACAATATTTAAAGAAACTATATAATGATTTAATAAGTACAACAAAAGAGAAACAATATTCTTTTTCAAATATTTGTTTTCAAAGGGTGGACTAAAATAAGTTTGTTAATCCAGAGATAGCTACTTCAGACATATATAACAGAGTAGGGGTTTGCTATCATGGTGAAAACGCTGTTGTTTTACCAACAATGACAACACCACTTTTTATTTCCGTCCCATGGGACTTGTGACTGACACAGCAATCTGCTTTTGAATCAAGGCTTTAAGTGTTTTGGGTGAGTTCTCACAGCTTTTAAACATGTCTCAGTGTTGTGACATTCATTCAAATGGTTGAAACCACTGTACTTGCAGTTTAGTGAAGACGGTTTGAAATAATGACCCAGAGGGATTGGGTAAAGCTGCAAAGAGTAGATAAAAATGTCCAATTTGTTTAACCAGTGTGATGAAAAAACAAAACAAAGATGATTTTTTATTTTTTTAAATATATTCTTTATTCTTGTGAAGTTTCTTGACATGAAAATCTTTGGTTTAGTGAGTTTGATTAGTGAACCATCATTTATCGAAAAGCTTTCTTTATCCTAAAAAACTTTTTTGAGGTTGTTAAGTCAAGCTAATTTAAGTCCTATGTCTCCAAACCAGGTCAATTAAGACTCAGTTATTACATAACATACATATTCATATACCGAGGAGATGAGAGTGCAAAAAAAAAAAAAAAAAATCATGTACAGCTGACACCTTGCTTGGCGGCAGCATCTGTAGACTGTATACTCCACTGGGATTATGACCAGGGACCATCTGTCACTTGCTCTCTCCCAATCTTTCTCCCCTTTTCACACACACCCTCTGTCAAAAGAAAGGGCAGGAACACCTAAAAAAAAAAAAAAGAAACAGATCGACGATTGAATGGATAGTTCCACAGATTGATAGATACATAGATGGATTACCACTCGAAGAAGCTACTCATTGACGGCCAAATATCACGTCCCGATGTCCTAATAATGGAGACTGTGTCATGTAATGTTTTCTAATTTATTCTGCTTATTAATAAGAACTGGAGCAAGCAATTAATGAAGGCGCTTTAAACTGTTGTGAATGCAGACACAAGCTGTGAACTAGACCATGAAAGCTCTCTATTTTTGACGGCACGTCTGGTCCCCGGAGAGGCATCTCGCATCCTGGGGCATTCTCACTTTTGTCAGACACACACACACACACACACGGATGTGCACCCAGCAGTGGCAGGCGGCATGGGTGTTCACGCACGCCCGGAGACTTGAATGAAACATTCACATGTTAAGGCGCTTCAGTAGATTCTTCCTCGGACACAACAATGTATATTACAATACATGGCAAGTTTAGGTTTTTATGAGACCTGACTTACATGAGTTGGTATTTGCAAATATCTTAACAATGCCCTCACCATTCTTAGGTTTACTTGAAAATATATATAATTTGTATAAGATGTGATTTATTTAATGTAACATATTTTTATTACCGTTTCTCCTCAAACATGACATCAGTACACACTCGCACAGAAGTGAACACACAGTACACAAAATATAACCCCAATGTCAAACTATGCTTTTGTGCTTTTTGACTTTTGGCAGATTGCCACCAGGAAATGACTCAATATTTAATGAAGTGAAATAGTTTGTAAGTTTGTTGCGATACTCTATTTTTGTTGGTATATTGTGGTGTATCAGTGGACTTTTCCAAGTATTACGAACCTGAACACTGTATTATTGAGACCTAATACTGCTATTGGTGCAACAAGAGCAAAGAGAATTGTGCTGTACATTTCAATGAAGAGCAAAGAATCAGTCAGTCAGACTGAAGAGGAGTAATAAATATATGATTGAAAAAAAATCATCTTGCACAAAGTTTCATTTCTTTCCATAAATCAACATTATATTTGGTGAAGTCAAAAAAGACGACATGGCAAAAATAATGTGCATGTACAGATAAAGACAGAACATTCACTACTCTCAAGGATGATATTGTGTACGTTACTTTGTAAATTATCAAGAAAAGCCTTCATAGTAGTAACTTTTAGAATTATAGAGCATTCGATTACAGTTGACTCAAATAAACCCTTACAATAGAAAAGCGTTCTATGTAATCTGGTAAAGCAGTATGGTTCTATTGCAGCACGGGCTCAGGCTTATCAGCGAAGCCGACACGCTGGTAATGACAGCATTGCCCCAACAGGAGTCTGCAGGATCCTTCAATTTGCCCAGATTCAACCAAATTCATCAAAACTCACACTGACATTTAATTATTCGGGAAGACAATGCTCCTAATCAAAGAGGGTATTCAGCGTAATCAGCTTGACCATTTCTGACTGGCTGAGTAAATTAACTAGCCTGATGGGATACAAAGCATGTGGCAATGTCTGTGGTGCTGTGGGCACATTGTATGAAGACATTTTTTTTCCAGTTCTCTCCATGACTTTGTTTTTTTTGCCATTTTCGGTAATTAACAGTCTCGGTCGTTTGTAAGTAGGCATGTATTTCTTTTCAGTTTAATGATTCCATTCTCTCGATGCATAATCACAATAAGCCAGAGAATACAAAATGAAAAGCACTGGCATTTACACCTACTTTCGAGCCACTAATACACGTGTTTAGACTATGAGCCAAAGCTGAAGTACTCTGAGAAAACCCTTGAAAACTCTACACAGGCGCTTAACCAGCTGAGAACCAGTGGACCTCTCACTGTGAAGCAAAAGTGCCAACCAATACATGACCATGCGACATGGACATGTCCCCTTAGTGTGTGTGTGTGTGAACAAATTTAAATCTCAGCAAGGAATACACACTCATGCACACATGTGACTACTTGTCATAAAGCCCAAGAGGATATTTTGAGCACACACTCATCAGATGTTTTTAAACCACCAACAGATTTGTGTTTTGAAAATGTTTCATGATCTCAATGATTTGCTCTCGTGCACATAAACACGTGAACGAGTGGCCTCAGCGAAGAGCAACATAGTCTGACCAGATTAATTTGCAAACTCGGGGAAAACACAAGTAACATCGTGTCACGTTGAGTCAACCCCACATTGTTCAAAGATCTCACACAGCGATGACGCTCAACCGGAGAGGTGTTTGACATGCAGGAAGCTTCGTCTGAGCGTGCGTGCGTGTGTGTCTGCGCGTGCGTGCGTGTGTGTGTGTGTGTGTATGTGTGTGTTGTTTTGTCTGGAGACCAACTGAGTAATGAGATGGAGCAGAGAAGCATTAGTATTTTTAGCCCCGTTAGCCTCACAGACAACAGTGTTTTGTGAATGGTATCGCTCTCCCGCTCTGCCTTTTAGTCTGCGCTGCTTGTTAAGGATAACTGCAGAGGCCAAGAGGAGGGGAGCAACGACACAAAAATAGAGGGAACTTCAGAAGAACGGGGAAACGAAAATTAACATGAGTTTTCACAAATGGGAGGAGGATATTAGTCAGATTTGCAGTACACTGACGCTTTCACATTCTGCTGCATGGAGGAATGCTATAGCGCCATGTAACTACAACAGGGCGCTATCGATCAATTGGGGTTTTTAGAATAGAATTACTAGATAGGAACAGAATCAAATACATATGTCTTATCCAGATTAATTGCATTTTAAAAATGCCTTTTGAAACTGATGGGATAGCTGTGTTGTTTACTGCACTTTTTTCTTGCACCTGCATGGTATGTCTTTCCAAATACGTGCATTTAAGGCTAATTAGTGACAATAAGTTGCCCAGATGTGTGAATGGTGTCTCTAGCTTTCACCTTGTGTAACTGGCTTTGGCTCAAGAGCCATACAACGATGAGTAGCATGACAAGCTATAGTAGAGGAATAGTTTCAGTTTAATTAAGGCCCATGCCAATGCACAAAATGGGAACATTGCTAAATAATGCATGCATAATTAACTGCATTTGAATGTACAGTGGATACGTCAGTTCATATTCATTAATGTTGATATGAGGCAAGAAAATGTGACTCACTTTGTCATTTTCAGAGGGCGATACTGCTCTAATGGCAGGCCTCATATGTAGGTAAGAAGAGGGGAAAAAAATGTAATTGCTAAATTGAAGCTCTAAAGTGACAAGGACAACTGAAAAGTGTGGTGCTGTGGTAGGAATGTTCAGCATGAGGTGGCTCTAACTTTAACTCCAGAGACAGGAGTGAGAAAAAAAAAACCCCAGAGATGCAGAAGGAAGGAATTCATCATTTTTCTCAATGTTTATTCTTCTTCCCAACGAGCAATCACTGGCAAGATTATTAATGTCGTCAGTCTGCTGCTGTGAAAGCAAACCCACCAAGATGCAAAAAAGCTATCAAGGCCGAGAGTGGCAAGCAAGAGACAAAAGACGACATAAAAAAGATGGGATGGATTGTGTTGCAGAGAAAAAGGGAGACATCAGAAGTGACACATGAATTGAGAAAAGGGGATGCAGAATGGAGAAGAGAAATGAGAGATGTACTGAAATGAGGGGAGACCTTTGAAGATCAGCAGGTGAATCATGCCTTTGATAATTGCGTCACGTTTCCATTGTGCTACTCAGCAATGGTGTGTGAGTCTGAGTGCAGGTGTGTACTGTCTGCGTTTGTATGTGCTCCTGTTATTTCCCTTTACAGTCTGGAATTTATTATTCCCTGTCCAAGGCTCAGAGTGTGTTCACTCAATACATTTCAACTTGTTTCTGGAAAATGACTCAATGCAGTTCAACCTGTTTATGGAAAATGACTGAAGTAGTTTTTTTTCTTTCGAACCCCCCCCCCCAAAAAAACCAAAGAACCAAACACATTTTTTTAATCTGTTTATTTAAAGTCATAGAAGGAAATTAGATGCATTTCCCCCACATTTCTGGATAATGAAGAGTAAAACTGATTATAAACAATGTGCTGTAAGTTGTGTTGTTTTTTTGTTTTTTTTTTCCAGTTGTCTTATTTTATTGAGATGTCTGTTTGTTGCAGTTGATATTTTGCTTAATTATTGCACAATAGGAGTCCAGGCATGCATGTCTGGCATGTCATGCAATTATCTCATGAGAAAATTGTGATCTTGGTGGTTTTCCTGGCAGCATGGTTTCTCCTCTTGTGTGGTTTCAAGCAAACATTGTTTTTGTTTTTTTTTTGTTTTTGTTTTTTCAGATTGTTGCAAAGACAGAGACTTGGAGCACGCAGTCGTCGTGTGGACACAATTGTCTTGTGAGCCAAGAACGGCAATTTGAAACTGCAGTGGGAGTAGGCACACTAAAACTAGACAGCTGATGACTGACAAATATGAAAACAAAAACTGATGAGTCACTGTATTTGCAGAGGCATGTAGGCTTTTGGCTTGACTTTAACAACACAGCTGTATGTTGGTGCATTCGGGTGTGAAACACCATCTTAGTGGTACCCGAGCTCAATGGGCCCGTGTTGTTTAAATGCCACAACCTGCCAAAGTGTTGTTTCAGACCTTCTCTTCACCATGTCAGCTACTTCCAATAGGATAATGCGGGAGATTTTTCTATCAATGTGGCCAACCATCTTAAAGGAGTTCAATCCACAACAGGAAAGAAATCATGGGATTGTACTTAAGGCTGGTAAAATATGAGATAATGGACTAATATTAGATCCATTAACCATCACTCTGACACGGCACATCACCATATGCCCATCATCCTTTGCATGTGTTGCTGACATTTCATAAGTTAAGAGGAATGTGACATACAGGAACAGATGTGTACCCATGGGAAAACTGAAAGGGTATGGTTTTTGGGTGATTTAATACTGACACATTGAATTAGATGATCATTTATAGTGCAAAGTATGTACAATAATCTAATGCTTGCACGTGTGTCGCTATGCATTACCAGCAGTATCTGTCAGCACATTGTTCAGGGGATTCATTTGTGTTTGACATGCCAGAAGCCCCTGTACTACAATGTTATAGATTCCTACATTTGGGTCGTTTTCATTTTGAAGTTTCATTGAAGCAATTTGCAGTACATAATTGAGATGACTTTTCTTTTTAAAAGGACCAAAACGGTAACTGTACAGCATTAACAAAAGGTTAGTTGGTCCTACCACAATGCATTGCCATGCATTTTTGTGTTTTTGCTGTGTCAAGTAGTGTACTTGGGCCTGGGATGCATGGCAATAACTCACAACATACAATACATCTTGGAAGTGACATCCCACAACATCACATATACAGTATTGCATAGTCCACTAAGCTCGTAGACAAATAGGCTGCATAATGAATCTGGTCTTCTGGGACATTTCAATATTATGTAAAATTAAACCGCATACATTTAGTTTGACATTTATGTAAGGTCATTGCTCAACAGTTTTCTCTGCCAAGTCAGGGGCAATTGAATTTTGGATGCTCTTTTACCTACAGCCATTGGTGGATTACTTACAGGGCATCTGAAGCCCACACCCACATGCCCCAGACCACCACTGGCCCCGAGTGCTTGGTCAGACAATATGCAGGTTTTTAATAATAAATGACACACAATACTGTGCACAAGCTTCAAGCACTTTAAATCTTTATAGTTTCTTGTCACGCAGTAATATAATAGAGGCAGCTGATTTGTCCCAACTCATTCTGCAGCATGGCAATAACCTCAAGTACTGTCTCAGTGAAATAGTTTTAGCAACACAGATTGACGAGGAGTCCTGCAACAGATGATGTGCCCCCACAGACCCCCAATCTCTGCATCATGGAGTCAGTCTGAGATTTCATGAGCAGACTAGACACCATAGAGCGACAATCTTGAAACTCGAAGAGATGGAGGGGAAATTCTTCTTGTTGTTGTGAGCACTTTCGGACAGTTTACCTGCAGGAACCGTAACCGTGGGAATACTGGAACGGTGTTTCCGTGTTGTTTAAGAACTGACAGGCTAAAGCAAACATAGATGATTAAGGGTTAAAGTAAGATGGGGGCAGAATGAGATCACTCTTATGGCTTTGAAGGATCAAACCTATGAAAAGTGGCTCTCTCCCACTGTATTAAAGGACTTAGTCCAGCCTGCTCCCAGCATTCATGTTAGGCGATGTCAAATTGACCAGATATGTGTGTGTGTGTGAGTTGTTGGTCATTTCATGTATACCCCACCTGTTGTCTTCGGTTTGCTGGAATAGGCACTAACTTATCTACAAATCCAACTTAGTGAGGGTGTTGTAAAAGGTAGGTTGCAGGTTTTTCTACAATTATTACATCTCTGAATGCCTCTTTGTAATCCTTTGATTGTTAGTACAGTATGCTGTCTTTCATTCCTATAATTTGCAGTCGGAGACCTCATTAATAGCAGTCCTTATGTCTCTGGATGCTATGGATCATGTAAAGTCCATTTCAGTGGATGTGTTGGTGATATGATGAATTCAATATGTTGTTGTGTACTGTCGTGCAGTATCAGCATTAACTTGTCCTCCTAGAAATTAATTCCGAAATTGCTAAAAATCTCAAGGGCCGGCTTGTAAGTTTATTAACTAACAAGTGGCATCGGCATCTGTGATGTATTCGAAGTTTGTGTGTATTCGTGTGAATGTGTGCATCAAAGCTCCGGTAGTTTTCCTCCTGAAGCTGAAGTACAGCTAATCACTTCATTGCCTCCCAGAGGACAGGCCTAATGCATTTAACCACTCCTGAGGGACCTGATGCTTGACAGTGTAGAATAGCCTCTCTGCCCATTGCCACGATACGACTCGCCTGTTGTTTTTTTCTTTCTCTCCTGCTTTTCACTTTCACTCTTATTCTGTCTGGTGGGTTTCTAGGTTTCTCTAAACTGTCATTTCTAGTGGACTGTCTTCTCCTCTGTTCCTGTCACTTTGTCTGCGTCTGCCACTGCTTCCTTCAACACATTGGGTTCAAAAAGAAATAATCTCACCAGAAAGCATTAATAAAAGGGGGAAAAAAAAATCAACATACGTTTATGCTTTTTATTCAAATTGTGCTTTTCTTAATCATATTTTTTTGTTGTTGTTTTGTTTCATTGGGGTAGTAGACAGTACAATGCACCTCTGTCTCCCAAACAGTGCTATCTTTTAGTCAGCTGGGCTGTGATGAGCCGGAATAATTGTGTGGGCCCAAAACGTTGATCTCATTGACACTGTGGAAACAGTGGATCTCAGCATGAGTCCTTATGTTTGAATTACCACAGCAGCCTTTTGCGTTGTTCAAGTTATGTAACGCACACGCGCAGCTCGTGGAACAAGGATGATTCATCTAAATGAGCACCTGAACATATAACAGTGTCACTGAGATCAGGCTTTTGCTTTCATAAAAGTTAAGCTATAAGTGGTTCGAGGGTACAGAGATGTTCACACATGATGCATGTTATTAACCTAATAATAGAATACTCTTTGGGATAAAAACATTTTCTACATTTAACTCATCCTATTCATAGTTAACCTTAACTACACTTGTGCACACTACACTTACTTGACCCTCACCTGTCAGGGGAGCCACTGATGTCAGAAGTGGCGAACAAAAAATGGAAAAACCAATGCAGTTGTGGCCTCATTTGTTTGTATCCTACTGTGGAAGGGTCACCAATCGGAAACCCTGAGCAAGGCCCTTAACCGACAATTTCTCAATTTGCATAAAGAAGGACATGCAAACTAAAGCGTTTGCCATATCAAAACATGCATATTACATGACCTGCTGAGGTGACACTGAAGAGAAGCACTGGTGAATTTTGACTTAAAAAACTATTTCTTTAGGTTTGCAACAATATCAGTATGTGAGCTACTTGAGGCATGCAATTAACATAGTATCCATAGTTGACAGTCAGTTAACTGTTATTTTCAACCTCACACATAAAGACGAAGCCTTTTGGTTTGCTGTGAGTCCTTAGGTTCACCCTAACTTCTTCTATTGTCCCCATTTAAAGGACTTTGACCATGTGACATTGCAGTACCTGTCAATATGGCTTTCTTTCACAGCCCTTCAGCAAGTGCATTATGCTGTTTCAGCATCAGCTGCCACCAACTATGGAGAGAAAGCACAAGGTGATTGTAAATCAGAAAATTCTCTGGTATCCTTTTGTTTTTGTAGTTTTAGTCTAAAAATTGCTAATTACTAACATAAACAATGTCTGTATTTACTACATCATGTTTGTAAATGAGATCCACTGCTTTAAGTATTAAGCAAAGTTAGTCTAGGTAGTAAGTCTTCTATCTGTGCTTTTTTTGTCCTCTCTTCAATTTTCTTTCTTGAAGCCAAATCCAGTTTTCACTACAGTCCATCACAACCAAAACAATACAGCAGGATCATATTGTGCTGGCAAGCTGCAGACAAGATAAAGCTTTCTGAATTTCCAGCCTGCATTGGAGGATAAAACAGGACTGTTATTGCGATGCATAACAAACATTTGCTCACAGTGCAGGTGTCAATGACATTAAAATTACTAAAAAGACTTAACTCGCACTGTGTTTTCAAAACTTCAAGTGTCATCTTCATCCCTCAAGCTGTGCACTGTTCGTCCTCAGAAAATCTCCATCTTGGTCTTTTATCTCTAGTTTTGCTTTGCTCCATGCGATGGCACTTTGCTTTTATTCCAGCTCTCTTGTGATTCCTTGGTAGCCATTAATGTTTTTAATCTTCTCTCTAACTTCTTTCGCCCCTGTTTGTCTCATTTTCTCTCTCTCTCTCTCTCCACCTCAGTTTGACCTTTAGTCACCTTATGAAAGTCTACAAATTCCTGCTACTTTCCACTGTGAGAGGCTAAAGGAGAAAACAAGAGTGGGTATTTTCTGAGATTAGCATTTTAGCTGATTTATCTGCTCTCGACAATTAACGGGGGTAATATAGCTTTTGTCGACAGGAAGAAATAGAGGCTTTCTCTTACAGCATTATCAAAGATGTATAGTGAGATAGGAGGTTCCTTAACACAAGGCTAATTGGATTCAGGTAGTATAGACAAAGACCTGCACTGGGCGAGAACTAATGGAATCCTCCATCAGAAAAATAGGTTTATTTGTTTACTCAAGCGATAAATAGTGTTTTAGGATTGTTTGCTGAAATCAACACAATTGTAACCAATTGTATGAAACCTGCGTAGTCACTTTGAACAGAGATTGCGAATGCAGAAATATGGAGTCGACACCACTCAAGTTTAATGACACCAACGCAATATGAACGTCATTCATGAAAAGTAGATCTTAGATAAGGAGATATTGAGTTGTTTAGGTATATTCAATCATAAATCTCAAAAAGTCGATGGAATGAGCGCATATCCCATTAAGACCGTCTTCTTGTGTGGTGAGTGGAATCTTTACGCCCAGATAATTTTCCCTGTTTTAATTAAGGTCGTGAAGAGAGGTCTGTCAAGTTGTGATAAGTCATAAAAGTAGGACGGATTCCTGTCAATGGTTACGTACCAAAGGAAGCGTCTGTATAAAAATAAAGGTGTGTATCTGACATCGTTTCTGAAATACAGATACCCAAATGATCTTTTTGATAGAGATCATTTATATTGCAAATACTTCACTTTCACAATTGCACAAAGCTAATTTTGAGTTACTCTGTCCTCTTATGCAGTGACTTAATGAAATGACAAGCACTTTCCACATTAGGGATTGTTTTCATAGATTTCAATTTAGCAAGGTCTGATCACCACTTGCCTGGTCATGAATCATAGCAATTAGTGACTCAATATTTACTGTTAAAACTTCATCCTTTTCTATTACAAGTACTTACATTAATGGAAGAGGGGTCGGTAAGAGGAGCAGGGTTGCATTTTGTGTGGGACTTTTCTGTGTGGAATTTGCATATTCGTTATGTGGGGACTTTCTCCACACACTCTGGTTTCTACCCCAGATAACAAAAAAATCAAAAAATGTATTTGAGGTGAATTGCTTACTCTAAATTGCTCATAAGTGTGGCTGTCAGTCTGTTTTAGCTTTTATTGGCAATGTGAAGGACTGGTGTTATGACATTGGGATCAGCTCCACCATCCAGAAAGAGAGTTGTAAAAAATACTATAGATGGATGGACAGACCGAAATCTTGACTTTCTTCTACACCTCTATGTTTTGTGGACTTTATGGAGACAAACGTCCAGGACAAATGTCCAGGGAGATTATTATGATATGATGATGATGATTATTATTACTACAAGGATCAGTAGTCATATCTGATGTTAGTCAATGTAAAGGAAATTCATTTAAGTCATTTCTGCTTCATCTTCTGTTGGCGTTTTCCAACAAACAGAATATCTTCATCCATTCCCATTGCTTCTTGTATCCTCCTTCCTCACACCAATCTCCTGCATCCCTCACTGCAACCGTGAGCCTCACTGGTCTTTCCTCTCCTACATACATAAATAAACCATCTTGGTCTCATCTCTCTCACCAAACCATCAAACATGAGCCGTCCCTCTAATGTACGCAGTACTCATTACTTCCTGTTAGAACCTCAACATCCTCGGCTCTGCTACCTCCACTTCATTCTCCGTCTTTTGACCCGTGTGTGTGTGTGTGTGTGTGTTTTATCTCATCATCATTAATTGATTAGGTGAATACACCCTCTTGCACATGTGTTTGTTTTGCTATTTTCTTTAATGATATGGTTTTCTTTCACGTTTGTGAATTTCAGTAATTTCTTCAATATGCAACACGAGAGAACCCTCAAATTAAAGTGGGGTTATTTTGTCCTATTTCACAATTTTGTAGTGCTGTCCTCCGCATTGTATACGGTTGACATTACTTTTAAAGGTGCACAAATCAATATATTATTTATGTTTTCCGTAATGTGTCCTAATTTAAAAGGACAAGATTTGTGAAACAAAAGTCAAATTGTGGGTCAAAGAGAAAAACATCACAAAGTAAATTATGATAATTGACTTGTTCTATTGACAGACAAGGATTGCAGATCTGAAATAAAGACCACAGAAATACAATCTGATGAAAAAGCTACATTTATCAGAAAGGTTTGAATATGAGCTCTATTGAAAGAAAAAGACTGCCGAGGAGAAGATGCGGCACATGGAGGTGAGAGGTAGAAACCGTCAGGACTTGTGAGTGAGGCAGCAAAAACTGAGAACAGTACAGTACGGACTCCAGAAATGTTGAGGGAGAGCGAGGAGGAGCAACTGTAAATAATTTAGTGCATGTCAATAATAGCATTTAAAGGTGAAATAGGGTTTTAGTTACAGATGGGATCATTAAAGTCAGTTCGTTCCTGACTCGGCTACCTGTTACCCACTTTAACACCAAGTCGACCTCAAAACCAGGGGTAGCCAACCGCATCGCAAGTCTCCTCAAATTAAAGTCCAGCCAAGCAAAACCAGGATGTTCCTTCAGTTGCTAAGGCAGTGTTTAGGTTGGAGATGAAGCTGGGTGTTTTATCCCAAGGTACAAAGTCGTTTGGAAGAAGAAAATCAGGTTAAGCTTGGGAGCTTGGAAAACTAATGACAAAATGCTTGATAATGCATTGCAATAACCATACTTTCCATTGGAAGTATTGTTCAGGTTGATACGATAAAAAAAACAAACATATTAAGATGGTGACAAGAAGATGTTGAAGCTGAGGATGTCTCAGTCAATGTTCATGCTGAAAATACCTTCTCAATGCAAATTGCTTCAAGCGAATAAAACTAAAGGGTTTTAAATGTGGAATCATATGACATGTTGCACTGCTCAGTGGCTAAGTATTTCTCATTAGAGCTTTTTTTTTTGTCATGAAGTATGCTTGGTTTTAATTGCATGACAACATCAAAACCAGGCCTACAAAGCAATAGGCAGAAAAACTCATACTTTCACTCCATTGATCTCTTGTGCAGGAAGCTTGAAATCCAATATTTCAGAACCAGCCAATTGGTTTGGAATTGTATGATTATTGATTGTGCTTTACAGAGAGCTATACTCTCTAAAAAGCTCTTTTAACACCCGGTCATGATCTGTTTTCCATGAACCATGAATCTGGCTGCAGCTTTTTGTTGTTTCCTCTTTTCTTAGTTGCTGTTTTAAAATTGAAAATAAACTTTTTCATGAGATCAGAAGATGATGTAATTTCAATACCTTGTCTTTATTGTGGAAAATGGTTTTATAGACATTATGTTTTTATTTAAATTCAACACATTATTGCCACCTTTTTGGAATGATTTCTTTATACGTTTCCAATATTTGTTGGGCTTTCGTTATACGTCCTCCGTATTTTTTGAATTCATTGATCACGGCTGTTTCCCGGGAGGAGACAGCTGTCATCTGAAAAAGCTTTACGACCACACCAGGAGACCAATTTCTGTGCCTCCGAAAACACAGACACCCGTTCAAGATTTGAAATCTGTTGTTAGACGGAGGCTATGAAGCCATTACCATCTCTCTGTCTCTCTCTCTCTCGCTCTCTCTCTCTCTCTCAGATGCATGTTTTCTCATATCCTGAACATTTATGCGCACATTTGCATTTCCACGTGCACTCATACACTCAGTGCTGAATCTGTGTATATGCAGGCTCTGAAATATCTGCTTCCTCAACAAAATGTGGAATTTTGAAGTGTGTGTGTGTGTGTGTGTGTGTGTGTGTGTGTGTGTTAGCATTTGCCATAGACAGAAAAGCGCTAATAGACAAAGCTTTACAAGTTGATAGTGCAGTACACTTGACAGTGCTTCATGTACTGTGGTTTGATAATTAAAGGTTTATTTACAGTGAAATTTGAGTTTGAGTTAAATAACTTTTTGGTTTTTCAAAAATTAATCATGCTTTTTATTTCACTTTATCTAGTTTAACATTACAGTAAAATGGAGCTAATCACAGAAACCTGGGCAAAGGGACGATACACCGAACCAATACACCACTAACATAGATACCATATAAACCAATTCACTTAACGTGTACTTTTTGACTTTGTAAGTAAACTGCAGTATGTGTAGAAGACCTGTGCACACATAAAGGGACTGTATGTGGCAATGTGAGGAAACTGCAGCAGGTTGCATGTGAAATAGATGTGCCCTGTTTTTCTGTGAGCAGACTGCAAAAATGTGTGGTTTTTGCAATCTTAGTTTGGTTTATTTGTACTCATAATATGGCAAAAAGCTAAATTGATATACTGTAAGAAAAGTCCCCCATGCCTATTAATGTTTTTGTTCTATTGGCTAAAGCAATTGGGATAAAATATGGCCCAAAACACTGATTATCACTTGAGCAATGACTAATAATGTGTTTATAAATGACCGTGGAGTATAATAAGAGTCACTTTGGACTTAAGTCAAAACCTTGATTTACTGAATCAACTGGTAGGGGTCAAACACTTGGAGGGACTGATGCATAATTACTTCACCTCTGTGTATTTTCTATGTACATGACACATAAAATGAGGTAAGTTCTTGACTATGACTTATGATTATGAAATAAAACCAAACTGGCCTGTAGCTATAGTTTCTTATATTAAAAAAAAAAGAAATGTCATTAGCACCGTAATGACAAACTAGATAACACAATGATATTAGTCTACTCCCAATTTATGGTCAGGAATCCGTGGGTTTTAAAAAGAAAATCAGGGGCTTGTGAAATCAAATTAAAATGTGATGTATTAAAGAAAAAAATTAAGCTGTTATGCTTTGTTCTTTGTTCTTTTGGTCAAATTAATCCAATATATCTCACAGACTTACAAGAAGCAAAGAAGTAGCATCTCATCAAATCCGTGACATGTTGATTTGCTATCACACTGTGTAGCGTGCGTTTTTCTAGGCTTTTGAGCCTGTCACATTTCCACAATTTTGTAATTACAAGGTCTTGTCACAGCGGCGCACTTTTATGTATTCCCTCGGCTCGAGGCAAGAAAGTATATCATTACAGCAACATAGCTGTGGACTTTTTCGTCTCTCCCTTGTTTTCATCTGGAGAGGAGGCTGGCACTTGACACTTCATGGCCATTTTATGCTCAGTTCAGTTTGGCTCACCACTGCGCTCTCTCTCTCTCTCTCTCTCTCTCTCTCTCTCTCTCTCTCTCTCTCTCGCTCTCTCTCTCTCTCTCTCTCTCTCTCTCTCAGTGGAGGGTCTCCACTCAAAATGCAAAGAAATGGGTGAGCGAGAAGGTTAGCGCATTTCAATGAAAGTCTTTCCATTCTGTCCACTTTTACTCCACTTGATCCCTTCTATCTCTGTCTCGTTTTCATCCATTTCACACTTTTTCTCCCTTGCCGATTCCCTCTTTATATTCAAGGTTCTACAGTGTCCCATTCGTTTTTTTCCCCCCTTTTCTCCTCTCCTCTACTCTCCTTTCCTTCCCTGTCTGTCTCCACTCACCTCCCCATCCTTCCTGCCTCCTCTTGCCTCCTGCATTCATCCCTCCCTTTCATTTCCTTAGACATGCACTCAAGTAGCATTACAATCCTTTATCTTTATGAGCGGCGTTTGCTTCATTATTTCGCATGTGTGTGTAGGGGGTGGCGTGAGGGGAGGTGGGGGGGGGTTTGGGCAAGCCACAAATGCTCCAAGAGCCATATTCAAATCTCATTTCACACTGCTGAGGGTGAAAAGACCTGACGCAGCACTCTGTGGAGAAAGGAGGAGGAGGAGAGGAAGCAAAAGAGAGGGTGAGAATGAGAGGAGTGGTGAAGGGAGGAATGTGAGAGATGGGAAGGAAATGACAGGACCAAAAGTGGACGTAATAGCTGTTGGCATTAAGGTTCCTACATTGTGGCAAGGGGGGAGTAAAAGAGGGAACAAAGGAGGAGTGTGGGCAATTCAAATATTGGAGGAAGAGGAGGCTGGAGGGAGCAGAGGAGAGGAGACATGCATTTGGAAGAGTGAATCGGAAATCATCAGACTATAAGGGGAGGTGGGCAAGTTCTGAAAGCTTCCTCATTTTGAGCAATCATCTTATTTGTGTTTCCATCGTTTCAAATATCCAAATTACATCTCTCCAGCTTACTCCCTCCACTTTTTTTTTTTCCAGGTAAAGTTAGCCCCCCCTCTCCCCACCAGTCTTTCCCTCCTCTTTCTCTCTCTAGCATGTTTATGCAAATTAGGTAATTAGGAAGCTGCTTGGCTTCGTTGGAGCTCTAAGGTTTGAGGAGAGGTGCGCAGAGAGAGTGGACCCAGATTGATTCCGGCTTTGGTGTTTGAGTGAACGCTTGAATGTGCATCAGCATTACTCATCTCAATATCATCACATATTCCCTTTAATGTTCATTATATTTCTCTGTATTTGAACACAGTTTAGTATGCTTCACTCTGCTTTCATCAGTGAGGCATCATCTCTTTTTTTTCCCGTCAAGACACAGACACAACTGTCTCCGTCTTCTTGTCTTTCTTGAGTCCATTTAGCCCCTAAATTCTTTTTGTCACCATTGCTTACGGTTTTTCTTTTTTGCCACGGTTATATCTTTTTCCATCTCTCCTGTCTCACTTGCATCACCCCTTATGTTTTCTCTGCTAATCCCTCCAACTTACTTTTCCACTCCTTTCGTCTCCATTTATTTCCGCCTTTTCCCCAATGGCTCCCCCATTGTGCACACAAAATTGTGCTTCCCTGCATGTGTCAGATTCAATCTCTCCCCACCCCTTTCTTCGGTTTTGCCTTCTTCTAAATCATCTGTCTTCATCCACACTGCCTGCATCATGCTTGGATGAACGATTTCTTTACCTGATCTGTGGCTCCAAAGGTATCAACCTCTCTGTTCCATCAAAAAAAGAAATACAAAATGTACTCTTAACTTTAGGAGGAACACATTTTCTTTGAAATGAATGTACCCCCTCTATAACAGGGATGAGCACATGTTATCATGGTGAGAGCCACAACAAATTGCATAGTTTCTCTTACAGAGCTGAATTGTAAAGGGATATTTCACAATGAAAGTTAATTAGAGGTACACGTTTAACCAAAAGAACTAATTGAATGGCTTTACGTTCACTTTAATGAATACCTTTAGTTTAAAATTATAAAATTATACACTACGGAGGTAGTAATTGAAATTGGGTTCAACTGGGGTCACCCCCTTCCAAAAAATAAATAAAAATCCTCCTGTTTTTGTGACATTTGGAAGAAATCTTTTGGAGCTGGGTTAGCTTTGAAAAAATGTATCATGTTTACCTTGAGCTTCAATATTTATTTGGAGAAGATATTTTAGACAGCGGTGTAGCTGTTATAGCAAGGATGTCCCTGGTTTGAGCCTAGTGGGTTTCTTTCCTGTGTGGAGTTTGCATGTTCTCTCTGTGCATGTGTGGGTACCCCCTGTGTATTTGTTGGTTTCTTCTTACAGTCCAAAAACACGTGTGAATGTGAGTGTGTGTGAAAATGTCCAGGGTGTGTTCTGGCTGCATACATGTATATAGTTACCTGGAATTGGCTCCAACCTTGAATTTGATGGATGGATCAATGGGTGGATGAGTAGTCCAGAGTATATAGTACCTTGGAGGACAAGAGTAGATTTTCTTTTTTTTCCCCCCAAACAGCACTGTATAATACAGTTACAGGGAAGGTTTTATGAATATTGAATGTTCACATGTGTATGTATATGCATTCATGTTCCTGCTCCATCAAGACAGCTATCATTTCTCATGCTTGCCTCCCCAGGGTTGGTAACAAGGCTGTATCTTCTCTCTCTCTCTCTCTCTCTCTCTCTCTCTCTCTCTCTCTCTCTCTCCTATACAGACACGAAGCCACACACAGACATGTGCCCTTGCACACACACACACACACACACACACACACACACACACACACACACACACACACACACACACACACACACACACACACACACACACACACACGCATATCACCTCACACCATTTCTCCCCGAGTTTTCAAACTTTGGATGGCAGTTTCCTGTCAGGGCATGAAAGCCACGGGAAAGAGATTTCTAAAAGGGGAAGAAGAGACAGAGAAGAGATGGGAGGAGAAGAGATAAGGAGTGCTGACAGATGTTCAACTCAACGCTTTTTTTCCCCCACAGTGGAGAAAAAGAGGAACGAATCTGTCGTTACTTCTTCTCCATCTTCCTAATCATTTTGTCTTCACTCAAAAATTCTGAATTTCTCCTCCCCTTGTTGTTTTTCCTTCTTATAAAAAGCCCACATTAAACACAATTGACTTCATTCCTGTGGTCTGAACGCAATGAACCTTTTAGGCAACTTTAAATAGAAATACAACAAAACAGAACAGAATAGATTTTCAGCCCCTCGCAGATCGTGCTGCTGCAGATTTCAAACAGCCGCGTGCTTAACGAGAAAGTCAAGCTAAATTTAAGTTGAGGGGGGCTGAAAGCTAAATCACAAAACCCACTCAAATGCAGTCACACAGCCTCTCTTGTGTTTTAAATTAGGAAGATAATAGTGCTTCCAGCCAATTAAGGAACACCTGTGACAATGATGGCACCCACTGTCCCCATTACTGCGACTCACTCGCCGCTGAGTCTGAGTGTATATGTGAGGGGATGTGAGGGTAGCAGAGGTGAGGAGGAGAGAGGACGCTGTGGCAAAAAAGCTAAATCCCATGAAAGAGGCTTGTACGCATGTATGTGCACCTGCAGCTGTGCGGCAGTCTCTCCCTGATGTGAACGGATTTCCTTCTGTAGCATTGACACTGTCAGACTGTCAGAGTACACAGTAAAGAGCAGACAGCTGCTTCATCTGGTTTGGAGCTGAAAAAAACAAGTTTGCACACACACACACACACTCCTGCGTCAGCCTGTAAGATTAAGATTGACCGTTTGTTTTATTTGGCAAGTCTACAAGTATGAGCTCTGTGTCGCTCAACCAGAAGCCACCAGAGGAAAACTAATGTCATTTATCAGGGTAAAACCAATGACAGCAAGAGCTCTAATAGTAAATCAGTGGCGGCATTATTGGACCTCCCCCTTCCTCACCACTATGGAGTTATGGTGGGAAACCTGTTATAAATCAGTCAATAACAGACAGGAGTATGTGCGTGTAAAACAAAATAAAAAATCCCTTCTCGCTTACGCTGATATGCACACACACATATCAGAAATGATAATGAATGTGCCTCATACTCAATCGTGACAGGAATTGAGTTTTTCTTGTGTGGATCAGATGTTGTGTCAGTTCTGCTTTATTTCCTCTGCAGTCCACTTCACTCATTATGAATCATTGGAATCAGAAAATGTTGATAAATTATAAACACTGCCATTGACCAACCAGTAAAGTTGCAGTTGACATTAAAGTCTGTCTTGACTGAGCAATGAGGATTAGCATGACAAATAGTGCGCAATGCATTAGAGAATCATTGCAGCGTTGCTTGGAGGTGATCAGACTGCAGGACCACTGATCAGGTAAATTGGCAGGGAGTCCTTTTAAAACCAACTTGAGACTCCAGATTTGAAAATAACCTTTAAACCACTGAAAAATGGTCCAGCTTTTCTACTTAGCCTGGGTTATAAACCTCTGGCATTTCCTCAGGGTGAGGGTCTGCTATCTTAACACCAGAAGCGCAACACTTTTCGTCTATTTCCCGGATACGTCTGTGTGTGATAGCGCTTGATGTCTCCAGCCTCCCTCCCCTCCGTATGAAACTCTCCCTGAGTGATTGAATTGGTTTCCTTTAACAGCCTTGTCAAGGTTCCAGGTTCTTTGGTTATTGTTGTTGCTTATGCAACCTTTACCACCACACGTTGTCCTTCCAGTCAACTCCATGACTGTGCTTTGATCCTGTGAACAGGCAGCCCTTTCAGCAATGATCTGAGGCTGACACTCCTTGTTCAGGCTTTTAATGGGGCTCTTCTGGAGAACTTTCAAGTCAGCGGTCTTTTGAATGATTGTAGTAGTATGTACTGAATCTCACCCAGAAAGTCAGTTCACGTAAACAGTGATTTACACTAAGACACTTTCTGAAATGTAGAGCAGAGAAGGGAAACTGCATGCTTTTAATTTAAAGAAAGCTTAGAGCTACTAGTTTAGAATCTACACATTTTTCACTTTTTGAAATGACTGATTGCAAAGAGTGCAAAATAACATTTGCATTTGACAAAACCTCTTGGAGTTACTATATTAATTGAACATTTTGTGAATATCAAATAGTAGCAGTTAAGTCTCATCTTATTGCAAGAAGATCTAGTTTGAGTTTGGGCTTTGGAGGCCTTTCAGTGAGGAGTTTGCATGTTCTCCTTGAATTTTCCTCTGGGGACTCCGGTTTCCTCCCATACTCCAAACATATTGGTAGCTCAAACACTAGGTAACAAAATTGCCCCCAAATAGTCAAAATTGCTCACAGGTGTGAAGGTGCATGTTGTGACGTGTTCAGAGTGAACCCTGACTGTGTCAAAAGTCAACTGGGAAACAGCTCAGCTTCCTATGGTGAACTCAAATTTGGACAAAGCGGTGTAGGAAATGATTACATTGATGGATAACAAACAATATGTGTGGTGGTTCATGCTGGGTCTCGTATTATTGAATTCAGTCGGGATGAGAGTGAAGAAAAACAACTGAGCAAACACTGTAACTTCCAGTAAATCTGCCATTATCGACTTTTTACGTCTAATGCTCCTTGACATTTTGCTAAAGACAAACTAAGAATTATATAAATGTCTCCTGAAGAAAAGTTAAAGGCAGGCAAATGCAAAAATACCCCCAAAAAACAAAACACATTGCTGCACAAAGTCATAGGAGGACGTCGAAAGTGCATTAAAGGCAGTTTTCTATTTTTTTTTTATACAAGGCTTTGTTAATAAAGTGATGTTTGTGATCTTTAGGCAACGTTTAGGTTCAGCAAGTGCAGCCAGCCATGAGGCTGTAGCGTCCACTCTCTTCTTGCCTCGCTTTAGCTCATGACCCAGCTTGTCAGTCCTCCTACCACCAAGAGATTTACACTTATAGTTTACAGATATTTAGGGTTGTGCTCTAAATGTGTTTCCCAGGGAGTTTGTGTGATGCTAATGATGAAAGCCTCCTCGCCGTACAAATTGTTGTCTTAGCATCAGTGAAGGCTTCTCATGTTGCTGATAAGAATTTATTGAAGAAGGCACTCATGCTGACTTAAAGACACAATGCACTCAGCATCTAAGCAGCGCATGCAGGACGATAGTCTCGCCTGCTTGATTTGAGCTAATGCTGTTAAAACAGATTAATCTCATGGGGTCACCGCTTCAGTGTAATCCACTGGCAGCCACCGTGTAAAGATGATTTCTGACACAAAGCTCAGTTTCCTCTTCATTGCTGAAAGGGAGACAGTGAGAAATAAAGGAGAGGTGGAGGATAGAAAAAAATAACAAAGTGAGACGGAGAATGAGAGGAAGGCAAAGGGGCAGCGGGGGATAAGGAGATGAGAGAAAGTCGAGAGAGGGGGGGAGGGGGAGGAATCAAGACAGATTAAGATACTCAAATGGAAACGGGATATTTAAAATTCCAAAAGGAAGATACCAGATTAAAGAGGTATCAAAGAAAATCTTTTATCTTTTTTCTCAAAATGAAAAGTTAATTGCTGTGAAGACCAAAACACTATTTGACAGGCGAGCTTTCAGTTCCTTCTTACACTCGTCTAAGTCAACAGTGTTTTACCAACGTTAAGTTCCAGCGTTTGGACTTTTTGACTGTGCCAAGATCACATTAGGTTTACGTAGTTTAAATCATTTCTTGTGATAAATGTTTGACATTTTTGAATGATCACCTCTTTGGAGCACTTCATCATCAGACTGAACTAAGTTAGTTCACATTAACTTCTGTGCCAAGAGCAGCTGCACACAATTTCACATGAAGTGATCTCGTTTTGGATGTCTGTCAGAAAGGCAAATTGAGCTCATAGCTGCTGATGATTTCAAGCTCAATTCAAGAGAAGAGATGGATATGACAGTCAAAAAGTTCTTTAATTTCAATGCTAACAAGAAAAAACATCTGACTTCATATTTATCCTTTTAACAACCAATTATGATGTGACTTGTATATCATTAATGTCAAATAAAGTGTTCCTGCATTATATTGGCTTTAATTGCGCTCTTGTGACAACCTGTCAAAATGTATTGTGTTAGCGGGTTGTATTTTCAGGATTGACCCTTAAAGTGTTATTTCCATTCAGCATATGGCTCCTTGGGGGTAAATCTGCCCACTCGGCTGTTCTGTGATCCATAACAAATGTCTGGACCGATCCGGCTGCTCTCCAGACTCAGGATAATGCGGCTGGAGGCAGAAGATGTGTTTGACACCCATCTGTCACTTACTAGCTGGAATACCTTTCAAGTGTGTACCTGTAGCTGCGGGTTAACAACCCATTTTACTGCGGCGAGGGTGGGTATTTTAACTCATTTCAAGGAGAAATATTCAAGCTGCCAAACATGGCAATGGCTAAGAGCACTAAATTTACCAAATGTAAAAATGTGCCACAGTGCTGTTGCACAGTTTTGAAATACTGTCTGCACTCAATTAGCCCTTCAACCCTTCGAGTGACATTCTGGTAACTTCCACATTTTCTCCAAAATAACAATGATGGTGACTTTTAGAGGTGCAAAAACATTACGTGAACAACTCATGACTTGAATTAACACACTTTTGTGTTTGTCCCATTTTGCTGTGGCAAAGCATGCGGATCTTCCTCCGAGTTGGTGTACTTGATTCTGTTTTCAACACCAAAAAATTAGAGCATCTTGAAAATGCTAATAAAACTAGTGCCATATTTAGATTTCTTTTGCAACTGATACATTTGATCGCTTTACAGTATTGCTCTGGAGATGGACAGAATGCACAATAATTGTAATAGTCGTAGTAATAGTTTATTCGGTCAATGAAATACAAAAGCAGCAACAGAAAATGCAACAATAAAAAGAAAGGAAAACCAAATGGAGGAAGACCGAAGGGTTTGGGCTGAAGTTTAACTTATATTGCCTTACCCTGTACATAATCAACATAAAGCTTCTGGAATTGGTGTGACAGAAACCAAAAACAACAACAAAAACTTACATTTTCTTTGCCGTTCCAAAATTCCCGAATGAAAACTGTCCTCTGAGGGAACACAGTTGCTTTTAATCTTGTCCATTCTGGGCTCGATATTTTTCAAGATTGGCGAGCTTTAATTGCCTTTTAAATATTTTGAGGCTATCTGGAACAACCTGGACGATAACTTAAAAATATCAAAGGTTAACCCCTCTTGTGGAAATACATCTACTTTTTTTATTTGTTCTTGCCATATTTTTTTTTTACAAAAAACCCAGAACCTGAACCCATGTTTGAATAGTTTCTGGATATGAGGTGGAAGGTTATGGTGATGCGCCTTATACATAAGAGCTCGTGTATTAAGGTTAACGGTGTCATGCATTTTTAGTGTCTTTGATATGGCAAAAAGAGGATTACTCGCATATACAGAAGAAAATGTATTTTACAAAATTATTATTTCCTATCTTTCTTGCCATCTCTTTCAAGATATTTTGTATAATAAAGTTGTTATAGTTTTTCTTAAATATGTCTGGAAAAGTTACAAATGTGAGTGCAGGTTATTAGGTTATCTTGCCAAGTAAGATTTTGGCCGTGCAGGACGTTGAGCACAGGCATTTATGATTTAGTTTTTGTTCTGTGTATCTGAGTGGCACCAGCAGTGCTCAGCATAGAGCAGCAAGTCTCCTTCAGCTTGATTCCACCGTAAGCCAATGAAGAACGGCACAAAAGTAATGGGATTTTGGAGGGCTCAGCTCCAGTCATGGAAGTCTTGCTGCGGTTTGCCAGCTCCCACTTTGGATCCATGTCTATTAAATTAATCTTTTCTTAATCATCATCTTGTTTGTGGCAGAAATACACCAGCTAAGAGACGCCATTCAGTGCTACTAAAATATGATGACCCAAAAGTTGATGATCAGCTGAAGCCGTTGCCTGCGACTCTATCACAGATACTGTGGATGAAGTGAGCTATAATCTTTGTTTCAAAAACAGATTTTGTTTTTGTTTTAGCCTTTTCTTTTTCTTTCCTGCTATGAAACTTTTCACATTTTACATTTGCATTCCTCAGTCTCATCTTAGCATGTGCCTGTAGTTGCCATTATAAATTCTCTTAAAAACAATGTTTTCTAAAGGCTGTATTTCTTTCTTAACTACTGTGTTTCGTGTTATCGGAACATACGAGATGATTTTAACTAATCTGATCCGACTTGTATGTGTGTTTGCTTTGTGGAAATGCAGTTCCCATTTGGTAAAATGTCCAGAGAAAACTATTTGAAAAAAAACCTTCAACGACAACGCAGCAATTGATCTTAACTGTTTGGTGAAGTTTACGCAAGCCACTTCCACTCTATTATGGACCATAAAAAGCCTTTGATCACACTTAAATTTGCATTCACCGCAAACAGATTAAAAAATGACAGTGGCTCTAAACTACACATGTTAAGGTTTACTCGGCAAGGTGAAAAGCGGAGGGGGAATTACGGTCTTCCACCATAACGTTAGAGCCACATTTATCACATTTTAGAAGGCAATTTTATAGTGCTGTCAAAAAGCCAGCCGTCATATTCAGTGTTGGCTCCTCTGTCAGTGGCTGGTGTATAAACACATTATAGTCTCTCATTGAGTATATTGATAGTCTGAGTAACAAAGTAATGTGTTGTTTTGATCACTCAGCAATAGGTGTCAAAGCTGGTTTGTCTCAGGTCACTGAATGAAGCATCGCCTGATAAAACCAAAGAGACAGGTTGGGTGTGTGTGTGTGTGTGCGTGTGCGTGTGTGCGTGTGTGTGTCGTTGTGTGTGTGTGAATTGTTTATGGCAGCCTGAGTTGTGCTCTCAAGGGATACTTGCCCTGAAGTGATTCTAATAGCATTACCCACTGTCTGTGTTTGAATGGCCCAATGGTGCATTACGTCTATTCTGATACAAACAAACCGCACACACACACACACACACACACACCTTTGGGAAATTGCCACTCATTGGGGATCTGACTTTTGTTTTTGTGTTGTTTTTTTTTTCTCACTGCTCAGTTCTCAAATTCTTTGGGCTCAGGCATGCACAACTTTATGCCATCCAGGTTTTTCACATATGTTCAAATATGTTTACACAATCAGACAAGGTGTTTTCTATGAATGGTAGCAGTGTGTGTTTGTACGTGTATTTTTGTGTCGTCCACCAATAACATTTTGCCACCTTTGCTACATTCTGACACGGCGAGAGAAAAAACGTTAAGACGAGGTGTTGCACAAAGTCAGTGTGACAGTCGGGCTGTTTGTCCAGAATTGCCCAAAAACACTTGACACACACACACTGTACACAGAATGAACTCCAGCTAACTTATTGGTAAAGAATGAAAAAAAAAAAAAAAAGAACAAAAACATAATCTTGTCCTAGAACTTTTTCAATCAATCTTTCAAACTTCTGGAGTTCAGTTTCATCAGCAGAAGCTGAGGATGATGTGCCACAGTGTGTCTGCATGGCTATCAGTTCAGATGAGATGCCCTGATTCAGCCCACAGTGAGTTTGAATTGCACTGGACACATACTAATACGAGTTCAATCACACACGGATTGTATGGTGACATACACTATGTTACCTGGTACCTCCTATATGAAAAAAAATATCAATGGGAGATCTAAGAATGACCCCAAGCCCTCCTCTAATCCAGAGTCCTACGCACATGAGGCTCATTCTGCACATGGGTGTATGGAAAAATTCCTTATACCATGTCGTTTATATCAAACTCGCAGGTACTGAGCATGTGATCTGTAAAAAAAAAAAAAAGACACACACACACACACACACTTGTTTTAGTTTACGGTTTTCACACATTAGAACTTGGTTACACAGCCCTATAGATAGGGCTCGGACAAATGTATTATTCTCTAATTCTAAACATGCATAGGTCACAAGCCTTTAATGTCAGATTTAAGAATATTTGAAAGTTGTATTTTGAGCTTACAGTTTCTTATCTTGAGCTTTCATTTCTTTGAGAATTTCCAACACGACTTTTATCCTCTGGGTATTAAACATCAGATATTTGATCTCTGTGTACACACCCAGTGAGGACTGAAAACAAATCATTTCACAGCTTTTTTTTTTCATATATATATAATCAAAATTGCTTGTGTCAAATGATGAGAGTGATGAATGTGCTGCTCAAGCCTCCCAGTATGTTTTCTGCTGTTGTTTTCCAATGCAGCCTCTTCCTGTGTCTGTCTCAGACTGTCGCAGTGAGTGTGTGTGGGAGGGGGAAAGCAAGTTTTTCCATGGCTCATCACAGCCTTTAGCTCATAGTGCAGCTAAATGGGTGACTGTATATCCGCTACCCCAATTAAGGGTGTTAATGTGCGAGTGTGTGCGTTGGGGGGGGGGGGGTTAAAAAAAAAAAGTGCAAATGTGTTGTGTGTCTGTGTGTCGGTGAGGGCCTTGTGTGTCGTCTTTCAGTCTCGGTTGTTCTCTCTTACCTTTATCAGTCATCGTTGCTGTAAACAAACAAACCAAAAAAAAATCCTTGGATCCTACCCACGGCGCAGGATATTTTGAAAAGAGACTGCAGAAGAAGCAAATTCAACATGCAAGCAAATTTGACGGTTTACATTTTTGAACCAGCCTTTGCCACCGACACACACAGACAGAATATTCACACAGGAGCGCACGCCTTCCAACCACTTCTGCAAAGCTGTCTCCTACTTAATTGTAGTCGCCAGTAATAGCTGCAGGGTCTCCCTAAGAAGCTTTGTCGGGGGAAATAAAACACAACAGAGTCAGAATAAACTTCCTGCATCCCCAGGAAGCCACTGTTGCCATGGTAAAGCTAATTTAAAAGGCCAGTTATGAGAAGGTGAAACACTAACCCGTTTTGATAGAGATTCTATTATAATATTAATGTGTATTAATATGAAGAGTACTCCTAACATAGTACATGGATACAAATGAGATTAGAAAGTTGTATTACACAATAATAATTAGGCTAAAGTGCTCATATGTCAGAGTGTGATGGGTCATTTCCCGCTTTTTTTTTATTAGTACATCTACCTGTTTTGCCATCACGTCAGAGAATTGAAAAGATACAGGCTACTAAATCAGCTCTTTATTCTTAGCTTGTAATGAATAGCCTTTAATATCATTACCCTATAAAAACAATGTCCGCTCTCTTACTGGCACTTAATCCCGTCGTAAGATTTAGTGCTAACACATTTATTGTCATGTGTATACGAGCACATGATAATAACCGCACCAACACATGCTAGTTTGGAGTCACATGCTGAATTTGTACGTTTACAATGGCACCCAGCTCAAATGTGACACCTAAGTTACACCTCCAGCTTAGTATTTGCTTTATGCAATATTGTCTTGTCCGTGTGTGTGCTTGTGAGGGAGAGAGATTGAGAGAGTGTGTCTGTGTAAGACTGCATATGTCTACTTATGCACATGTCCAGCGAGCACTTGGCGCCTTGCCTTCATGCCTTCTTTGGCTGCCAGTTAAAAGCAAGAAGACTAACCAAGTCAGGCCCCCACTGCTACTGGCCAACCTTGTAGCTGGCTCACTGGTGACACTCACAGAGAACAACAAAACAACAAAGTTTCTGTCAGTCTTTCTTTCTTAGCCTCTTTTTTTTTTTTTACTTTTTCCTCGCATTTGTTTTCTTGCCTTTGAATCTTTACTCGAACATGTAGACCTTCTTGGCAGCAGCAGCTCATGGACCGAAACGCAGCAGCGTTTGGCTCCTTTAAATGTGTGAACGCTCTCAAAGCCAAAAGATACGCAGTCTTGAGTTCTGTTTTTCCAAGTGTGAAAAACATACAGGTAGACTTGAGAGATGTGTGTACTTGTTTGTGTGTATTATATTCACAGATGAATGTGAATCCATCCATGAGGTAATGTGGTAGGAGATGGAAAGCCATTTCCTTTCGCACGACACTGCGATGGGGCTAAATGAATCGTCAATGAATGCGCAATGACTGTTGACATTGATTTCCTCTTCGCCGTCGTACCCCTCCATGTGTGTGTTTGTTTGCGAGAGGCGATTGTTATCAGTAAGCAATGCATTCTGTTACGCAGACAAGTGAGTTTACGATGAGTGTCGCTTTTACTGGGCAGGCAGACAGTTGGACTAATGGGCCTTGTGGGGCTTAAAACAATCATTAAATATCTGATGTTTTGATGTGGGTGATTTAGAGGCATGAGGAAATTACTGCGTCACCTGTTCATTAAATAAACATCACTGAAATCAATAATTCAATTGCAATTTGTGTGCCGCAAAAACAAATACCTGTTTCTGTCGATTCAAACAAAATAAAAAATGTTGCTGTGTTATTTAAAGTCATTTCCCTCCCTTGTGTTTCAGAACACAGTTGGGTCGCCATGACGAGCGAGGAGTGTCCTGTGCCGCTGGGGAGCATCTCCTCAGTGGGGCCAGGGCAGAGTGACGAATACGGCTCGACGCATGCTGATGACATCATCGAGGAAGTGGGTCCAGGTGACGACGTCAGTATTGGGAGTGACCTGAGCACGCTGGTGGTGCCCTTCCCAGAGCTGGCGCCTGTGGTCTTCTTCTGCCTCAAGCAGACCACCTGTCCTCGCAACTGGTGCATCCGGATGGTGTCCAGCCCATATCCTTTCATTCACCGCTTTATTACCTGTATTGTTCACATAATCTGCATTCTCTAACTCACTCGCCCATTTCCGCAGTCCAAATTTCACATCTTTGCGACGCTTTATTTCTGGACATTCAGTTGTCTTCATCCACTTTTTCTACATCTTGATTTTGACTCCCGTAAACCCAACCACTATCAGCTCTCACTGCTTTAACTTGTGGATTTGCTGCCACAGTACAGTCGTCCCTGAACCTTCTCAAAGTAAGTGTGTTTGACACCCCTATACAACTACAACTGCAGCAATCAGCATCGCACTGCTTGGACAATTTAATGTGCACATTTGTATGCGTGCGTTTGTGCGTTTGTGCGTGTGTGTGTGTGTGTGTGTGTGTGTGTGTGTGTGTGTGTGTGTGTGTGTGTGTGTGTGTGTGTGTGTGTGTGTGTGTGTGTGTGTGTGTGTGTGTGTGTGTGTGTGTTCGTGTGTATACTTTAGGCTTGTGCTCGGAATGAGCAGGTGTCTGCTTGCTGACGACACTGACAGTGCGAGTGGGATTGAGGATAATGCTTTCACATTAGGGATTCGCGGGAACACACTGGGCCTCGTGCCGCACTGCTGCAAGACTCCTGTGTGTGTATATCTAAAGTACAATATGACTGTGGCTCGAAGAACTGCAGTGTCTGAATGATGTTGGCTTGGTTAGACTATTCGTAGCAATACATTTTATTTTATTATTATTTATTGTTGATAACGGACACACCTTCTCACCTCATTTTTTATTCACCATTCTGTTTATACAGGGTAAAGTAATAGCTAGAAAACCACATGATTGAGTCCTCGTGTAGGTTTTTGCTTGTTGAATAAGGTCTGTGTTTAAGTTTTATCAGGCATTAAATCTTATTATACATGTATTTATTTATAGTATTTTTGGAGTTAAGCAAATATTTTCACAAGTGTGCTAAATTATGACTTCTGCTGTTAGGATTTGAAACCTTAGTTTGTTTTCAGCATAGCATTCCACAAATATAGTTCGGATTTCAGATCTAAAATTTGAAATGTGAAATTTCTGTATAGAAAATTGAATTACAGCAACAGAATTGTAGCCCTATTTTCAAATCTTACTGATCATTAAATTAATTTTCATAATGTTTAAATCATTTTCTCACTACATCTTCTGTTTTAGACAGTTCAGCTGTGGCAAAATATATATTTAATATTGTGCTGACATTAAACCTGCAACTCCTATTTTCCGTTACATGTTTCATATTGACTGTTTTGCTGTCTGTTTTGAGAGCAGCACTGCATAGCCACCTGAATGTCTCATGGTGATGAGCTCCTTCATCTGTGCTGCTATTCATGTTTCGTCAGACCGGCACAATTAAAACACCAGAGCTCAAACTCACAAGTCTATCTGTGACATTGCAATTGCTTTGCTGACACAGCATATAATTTGCACATAGACTATTGCATATGGTGCAATGAAATATAAAATTCCACCAACCTATGTGAACTCCTAAGCAGTGTAAACTCCAGCTTTCTTGAAGATGTGTGCTGTTGGTGGATTGCAACGGTCTATAGGGGATTTATCAAACGGAATATATGGCAAAACATAACAGCAATAACAAGAGAAAAAACACAAACTGTATTATTTGATGTGCTGTTTATCCGAAGTGTGTGCTGCCAGACAGACCATTTCTCCTAATGACTTTAGGTCCTTAAAGTTGGCAGGAAGGTCTTGTTGGATGGATCACTCTGTCTCCTGTAACTGTTTGATTTGTGGATGAACATCTTTGCTTTGGCAGAGGCTGTAATTTTTTCTTTCAGCATTTCCGTTCATAAGTTCATTTGCATTTTTCAAAATGTTTTAAAAGCTGTTTCCTCCATTAGTTGACTTCATTAGGACTTTTTAGGCTTTTGGAGATGTGAATTGCAGAACAGATCCCAGAAGATGGTAAATGATGGCTATGGATGCTGTTGATTTTATAACTAATATGGCCCATCAAGAGGAAACAACTCCAGTAATGTAATGATACAGCAGTAGTGCAGATAGACAGGCGGGCAGAACATCGGCAAGACAGAAGGAGAGAGTGGGAAGTCAGACAGACAAAACTGGACAGCAAGACTTTCTGTTGGCCTTTCGGACTCCATCTTTCATTTTTGAAGGAAAGGGGGTTTCACAAGGATTTTGCACTGCTTGCTAATGGCTCAGCTCTGCTTCTCTCAGTTTGGCCCCATGCCACGGGGTACAAACATGCCAGAGCAAACAACACACACACACACACACACACACACACACACACACACACACACACACACACACACACACACACACACACACACACACACACACACACTGCATTGCTTTTTGCTGTGTGTGGGATCCAATATATTCTCAATCTTTGTGCTTTTATACACAAGTGTGTAGGACCAGAAGTGTGTGTGTGTGTTTTTGAGTGTGACTTGCCACTGGAGTTTGGTGCGCTGGAACGATCTCCACCCGTGTGTGTGTGTGTGTGTGTGTGTGAGCGTGTATTGATCTTTTTGAAGTCGACAGTGCTGTATATATAGATATGTTGGGATGCTTATGTGCTGACCAAACATGTGCACGGGACAGTTACATTCATTTCAAGACTAGAAATAATGCTACTGTCTTGTTATTTCAAGATAAGCCTCATTAGGTTGTCATCAGATAATGCTCGGCTTGGCTTGCAGTCACTGCAGCGTGTCTTAAGTAAATTCCTTCTAGATGTGTGTGAAATGGGCCAATAAGTGGTTGTTTCACCATCTCTTTGCAGATCAATAATTCTGTCCACCACTCAGTAGCTGTGAAAGGCCTTCAGTGACACACACACAGCACAGTCTCTCTCTCTCTCTCTCTCTCTCTCTCTCTCTCTCTCTCTCTCTCTCCCTCTCTCGCTCTCTCGCTCTCTCTCACACACACACAAATGCAATGAAGCGCTCCCACGCTTGCCTGCAGCAGAGCACCTGGAGCACCTCTCTATATTGCACCCCACACACTTCTTCTCCCTCTCTCTATTGTTTTCTCACTCCATACATACACGCAACACAGAGCCATTTCTCCTCATTGTTCTTTAAGTCTTTTTATTAATCTCGACTCATTTTCTAAATTTGGTGAAACTAATAGTCGGTGATTAGGAGACAGATTTGTCTTTTTTTTAATTGTAAAGTTTAGTTTCTAGACTGTTTTGTCTCTTCTCAGCCCCCTCATTACTCCTTTCTTCCACTTCTCTTCCAATTGTCTATTTTCCTCTTTTTATTTTTTTCTTTCATGTCACTGTTGCACCTCTGTCTCCTCTCTTGTCATCATCTCTTTCCACTTTAGCCACCCCTTAAAACACCCCTCACAGAAAATTGCACATATGTACTTGACTACGGTATCTGTGTTTCATCCATCCTGACTGAATGTGAAAAGAGTTAAAGCTTTCCTGCAGGCTCATTTACAAGACTCTTAACTTGCATGTTTATTCTGACTCTTTCTCTCTCATTTTCAGCAGAACATCTGGTCTTTGCGGTGCACTGAGTTACAGTGAGATTGTTGCACCTGTCACTTCAATCTTGTTGAGACTGAAAGCCGATCAGACATGTGTCCTCTTACGATCTGACTCGGCTTGATGGATTCATTACAGAAGACTGACATGCAGAGAAATGAGCGCCACGTTTTGCACATGCACTACATTAAGAACAGAATACTTCTCTTAAGTTAACTCTGTTAAATGAATAGAAAGGACTCTAAATCTGTGTGCAACATGCATTGTATCGTGACGTGGGGAAGATTACCTCTCATTAGAGAAGAGATTTACAGATCAAGATATGAGAGCAAATCAACTCGCTCATAAACCGCCACGCCGTAGATAGAGCAATTAGCTACATTCACTTCAACCTGATATATCTAACACACTTTATTTTGTCACACCGAGAAAAATTGACAGCAATCTTTCATGTCAACTGTGGCTTGCCCATTTTCCCCCATAGCTCAAGATACAGAATCATCCAAGCTGTTTGGAATTGTTTTGTTTTTGTGGTAGATGTGTGGAGGACAAACAATCCAGATTAATTAATATTTTAAGTCTGAATGACTGAGTCATAATTGCTCCCATTAAAACGAAGACGTTGTTTGATGGTTGCTTGTTTGAGACTTGTAAATTTTAGGTCTAATTAAAAAATGGCTAAATTTATGACACATGTCTAAGCTGTATTTACAAAACAGATTGCCAAAGTGATTAGTTTCAGCATGCAGGATTTCAGACAGCAAGTGTGTTGGGATTTGTGCCTGACTTGTTCAGGTGCAGAGCATTGATGGATGTATGACTTTGAGCGTCATTACTCTCCATTCCAAACACTATTGCATTTGCACGCACTTTACTAATTCCAGTAGGGCACATTTTTGTTTCCTTGTGAAACAATATTATCAGGTCACCTTTCGATGTGCAGCTTTGTGCGCAGTCCTTTATCCCTTATTAGAAAACATTTTGCTTATGTCTTGTTCTTTTTTCTTTTTTTTCCCGTCTTTTGCTGCATTTTCCCACACGGTTGTTAGGTGCCGGCGAACTGTTCTCCCCTTCACATTATCTCACTCGCTTGCTTTATCCTCTGATTGGCTCCTGTGGTGTTCAAGCAGAGTGACCGGCCTCTGTGGCCCATGATCCTCTCTGGCCCTGACAGCTTGTTATCTCCATGGTGACGGATGGCTGAGGCGGTGCCGTGCCTTGCTCTTAACTACTGCTGAGGATTGAGCAGACACCTGGGACACATTACCTACCCTCCCTCCCTCCCTCCTCTCTTTCTCACCTTCTCCTTTTCCACTTCTGCAGTTTTCTTATGCTTTTACCTCTCCCAAACTTTTGCTCTCCATCTTCCTGCCTTTCTGTTGCTCTACTTGGAAAAGTTACTGCAGGGCGACACATTTGATTTATCCTTCTTTTCTTCTGCAAGGACACTTGCTTTTAGGTGTGATCCTTGACTGATGTGTGTGATGAGATGTTGAATGGCTGTTCCATTGTTTTGACATTTGTTTCATTAAGGAACATCACAAGTCAGTCTTTAAACAGTGACATCCCGTGTCTTTCTTTTATCTTTTGCTTGTTCCCCTGTCTGCTTTCTGTCATTTCTCTTTGCTCGCTGTTTATTTTTTTGTTCTCACTCACAACCTTTCCACTTGCTTGCATCCCTTCCATCCGCGCCGAAGATGCTGTCTCTTTCCAAATTTACATGTATGCCTTCATCTTGTGCAATAATGCAAGTGTTCCACTTATTTTAATGAGCCTCTGATTCAAGTTGAGTACGAACAGCTGTCCTTTTGCCCCAAGGAATGTCTCTTTTTTTAAAAGAGGTGCAAACACTAATGAGACAAACCTCTGCTAAAACAAATACAACTTATTAGAATACTAATTCTTACGCTTACAAAATAAATCCCAGTGCGAACGTTAATAGTAGTACCAATACTAATTCTAATGATTGCCCCTCTCTCTCCACACTCACACTTTTTGTTTTCTCCCTCTGTCTTTGCCTCGCTTCTTCCTTCTCTCTTCTCCCTCAGGTCTGGTCCAAACTCCATTAGTGCCTGTGCTGTCTGAGTGAGATGAGAGGGGGACTGAGGAGAAGAGATGAAGGGCTTAAAGTGACTCTAATGACTACTGTAGTACCAAGCCTCAGTGCTTCCACTCTCTCCATGACCTCTCGCACATGCCTCACTCTTTCATGGTAGTTATGTTGCACTGAACATGTGCTCTTTTATTTGGAGACCTCTTTAAATTAATAATTTTTAAATGTTGAGTGTAAGATTGTGTCACTCATCCGTTCTTTTTTAATCACAGTCCTTTGCACTATACGAATGCTAGCATTCCACAGCACTACTGCAATGATTTCCATGGATCTTTGACTGAGATGCATTTTATTTTTGGGTAGTTTGAGAAATACAATGCAACTTTCCCAACTTTTCATAACTGACAGGGTGTAAAAAATTCACCCCAAACCACAACTCTCCTTTGGCAACTTACACCACATCTGAACAATCTTACATCCATGAATAGCCCTGCACAGAACTTATCACCATAGCAGTGATTTAAAAATCACTCTGCTCGTGGCTTTGACTCACTTATCAAGTATTTAAACTACCCCGAAATGCTTTTTAGACATCTCTTCCTTCACCCAAGTAGTTCAGCCAATGCTCTTGTCCACTCGTTATTTTTCCGATTTGTATTTATCTTGCTGCTCCAGTTGCAGTAAATCAGTATGTACAGGTTGTATTGTTAAAGGCTTGCATGTGCGTTTGTGCTATATGTCCTCAAAGGACAATGTGTATTCATCCATCATTGTGTGCAAACACACTTTGGTGGCTGCTCTTGTATGTGTATACGTGTGTATATATTGGAGCAATTCACTGTTGTTGAATTATAGATTATGTTGGCACTGGCTTTTTGAAGTGCAGGCATAATTTGGTGAAGGGTTAGTTCAATGTCACATTCCTAGAAGAGAATTGCTTTCAGATGGCTGGCTGATATTATCCATTCACTGCTTTGGTACTGTGTTATGCTGTATGCTATATATTTACAGCAATAACTATTTGTCTAAACTCAGTAATAGTGGGGCATTTTGCCTTTGGATTATCCACACAGATAAATGTCAGCGGTGCCTGCCCATATACATTGAAGCTCGTCCTTGCATAAACAAATATATTTACTTCTCTTAGTTTTTTTGTTTTCCACCTGTTATTCTCACAGTCTCACAGCCTCATTTTTCAACTTATTAAAGAATCATGCCTTCCTTTTTCATGTCAGCTCAACTCAGAAGTATTGCTTTACACAAACTAGGACTCTTGAGAGAATTTAATAAGTCATTTAATGGCTCCATCACCACTAACTGCAGGGTACATTTTATCCAAGTGAGTGCTTTGTAGTTTGCTATTTCTCATCTATTATCCACAAAGTGCTATATAAATTGTATGAGTCATTCTGCACTGCAGTGAATCTGTTCTTTGCTTACGACTTCCCAGAAATTCTCTTGGCAAGATCTGAAATTGCAAAGTACAATTTTTGTCAAATGTAAGGCCTCATGATTCAGGAAGGTCGAATTGAGCATGGTGCTGTTTGACTTGGTAATCATCCTTTGCAAGTAGTCAGTAAAGGATTGGACTTTAAAAACATATTGGTGACATCATGAGGGAAAAAAAATACAATGATGGCAATAGTTTGAATTCTCTAAGAATGTGTTTGTCGCATACGTAGGTATCGCCAATGAGTATGAGACCAATATCCTGTCCAGTACCACTGCTGCGGTTCACATATCCACCTCACAAACTCTGCTCACCCGACCTCTACCAGACCGCAGCCAAATGCTGTTATGCTCTTCATGTGCATCTGTCATGCCATATGTCATTCCACAGATCACAGTGAAGTCTGGTGGAAAGGAAAAACCCACAACATCACACTCCCTAAAATGACCTTCCCACTCCTGCAATGCCTGCAGAGTTTTTCCCAGTCCTCTATTTGCAAAAAAAAAAAAAAAAAAAAAGTATCACATCTTCCCTCCTCTTCACTGTAATCATTCCCCTGCAGGGAACCTAACCTCTCCCACTCAAACGTATCAATCTGCCTCTTTTCTAACACTTGTCTTTTACACAGGGCGCTGGCACAGCGTGACTGTCATTAAAAGAGTAAGAGTTTTAGGTGTATATCCACATTCCAGGTTTTGTGCTGTGTAGATGAAATGAACACCCTGCAAAGTAAATCCAAAGTTTTTTGTACTTGAAATAGTGCTAAATTTACAAGCTGTAATGTGGAAATACATTTGTGACAAGCTGGTACCTCCCTGCAAGATTAAAATAGTTCAACTCTTACAATGAAATATGTAATAAGCGCTCCGACTAGGATTTTGCCTTTTTTGCTACTTCAGAACAGAAGGACAACTCTTCCTTGCATCAGCCTTGAAACAAAAGGATTTGAACAAAAGCTTACATATTATTAGTCTGGATATTAATGCTGTGGTTATTACCAGAGGCAGCTGTAAAGACGGCTACAGATAAGCAAAGCAATAATTATTCTTCTCAGAATATTCTTTTCTCGTTAGAAGCTAAACTGCCAGCAGACAGAATTACTAATAAATCACACGTGACAGCTCAGAGTCTGTCCTTACTTTTTAGAATTGGTTCTGCTTTTGCCTTTGGCTAATGCTTTAAAAACCTTTGAATAGCTAACTGTGACTGCATGCTTAAACATTTTGGGCCACGGAGGACAATACTCTTTGTACACCCACCAGCCGCTTCAGTAGGTACACCTGGTCAATTACTGCCTAATGCAAAAAGCTAATCATTCAGTTTCATGGAAGCAGCACCATGATTAAGATGAGCTTCTGAAGTTCAAACCCAGCTTTGGGGGAAGTGATTTGAATGATGATTTAAGTGACTCTGAAAACTCTATGATTGTTGGTGCCAGACAGGCCAGTCTGGATATTCAAGAAAATTATGATTCACTGCGATTTTCATGCACAACTTAAAACTAACCTTTGTTTTGTAGAAAGTAATCCAAAAAAGAGAACATATCCAGTGAGCAGCAGTTCGCTGGGTCAATGGTCATTATTGATGCTGAAGGTCAGAGGAGAATCACCAGACTGGTTAAAGATGATAAAAAGAAAATCACATTAGGCCTTGAAGCTGATCAGCTTCAGCAATAGAAGTACCACTGCTTTCAGCTTAGAACAGGATATTAACGCTACAGTTTCTACTGGTTCTTCAAAATTCAATAGAAGAGTCTGAATCTCGCCTGTCTTGTATTAACAGTTCAGGTCACTGCTGATGGTGCTATGGTGTTGAGGCTATTCTCTTGTCACATTTCGGGGCCCGGAGGATCCATTTGAGTGTTGTTTAAACATCGCAGCCTGGTTGAATATTGTTGTTGACCATGTCCATGACCACAGTGAACAATCTTCAGGTGGACACTTCCTGCAGGATAACGTGCCATGTAACAAAGCTCAAATCATTTCAAACTGGTTTCTCGTTAATGAGTTCACTGTACTCCAATAGTTTCCACAGTCACCAGATCTCACTCCAACAGGGCACCTTTGGGAAATGGTGTAATGGATGTGCAACCGACAAATGTGCAGCAACTGTTTGATCCTATCAGGTCTATCTGGACCAAAATCACAGAGGAATTTTTCCAGCACCTTTCTGAATCTATGTTAAGGAGGATTAAATCCTGAAGACAAACAAAGGGCTCAACTCGATATTAGCACAGTATTCCTACAAATGTCTTGTGGGTGTATTTATTTATAGTGAATGATCCATCAGTGTATGAAGAAATAATGGGATAATAAATGGGACTGCATGGTTTATTTTGTGGCTTTTCTGTTTGATTCCAGCAGGGAAGCTTTCTATATTGAGTTTGCATGTTCTCCCTGTGCATGACTTGATTTAAGCCTCTCATTTCAAGCATCATTTCTACATGTCCCAGTTATAAATAGCATCACATCTGTGTTGCAATAGTTTATTTTATGGAGAAATAAAAAAAAAAAAAAAAGATGTTAAGGGAATTTAATCCAGTTTCTCAGTAATTGTGTTTTTAACATTATGCAACAAGAATTCTGAATACAAGGAAGAAGGGCTGGATGGATATAACTAAATGAAACAGAAAAAACCCCAAAACAACTGGGTGGTGTCAAAAACCAAAATGGCCTGTAACAGAAAACAAACAGCTATTATGAAGCCTGGGACACTTCCAATACAGATTTTTAGGTTTGGGGGAAGCGCGAGGATAGCGTGAGTCACTAAGGGATGTTTATGAATATTCTGCTTTTTGATTGATCGTCAGTATGTTTCAGTATTGAACCATTTGCCCACTTGCTGCCCATGCTTTGAGGTCTACCCTTCGGCAATGAATACTTATGAGCACATTAGCAGACCAAGAAGACTCATTAGAATATCAAGGGGAGCAGCAGATCACATGCCCTTTCACTGCCTTTGAGTGTCTGCCTTTGTGTTCCGGCTATATGAAGCATGAGCCACATGTGACAAATTCATGGGTCACAATTATGCTAAGTCCAGATGAGTCCATCACCAACTCATTTTGACACATCGGTTGTTAAGCCGTGAAAGGCTTGCGAGCACCCCGAGAGCCTTTGGGACCGTGAGGAGAGTTTCCTTCACTTGGAGCTTCAGTGGGTGATTGACATTCACTGCATCGGTGCTCGCAAAAACCCTGGTATGTTGTGTGCATAAAGTAGAGACTCGCGTTCCCCTGCCTATCATACAATGGTTCTCTCACCAGAGTTCACTGAAGATGAATGACATCCCAGCCCAGAAAACCACAATGGGTGTGATGTGAGATTGCCCATTTTAGGTCTCTCATTTCTTATGATGAAAAGGGAGTCAGAGCCTCATGGACAAGTCGGTGTTCACCTGGGAGAGATCAAAGAAGGTTTTATGGGGTTAACGGATGTAAAAAAAAAAAAAAAAAAAAAAAAAAAAATCATTCCTTCAATCCACAGCGATATTGGAACATGTAATCACTCTCAGAGCGTTTAAGAGTTGGGGAAAGTCTGAATATGCAAAGTCAAGGAGGTCAATCCAATATGACATGACAAAGAAGCTTATTGCAAAATTCTCTTCATATTCAATGTCGCCCCTCTTGAGTTCCTGCTCATTTTATATAATATGATTGAAAGCTGACAAAAAAATAGATCAAAAAGCGACAACTTGAAGATGTTAGGAAAAAACAGCTTTGATAATCTGTTTCACATTCCCACGCTGGAGCACAAATTTACTGCAAACATACGTGACACTCCAGAAATGAAGTGCGCATGTGATTAGCAGGGAAATTAAGAAGAAAATGAGCACAAAGACGAGCGAGAGACAGATGAAACTGGTGAATGAGATGGGATAATTATCATGCCGATTTAGAGGAAAGGGTAGAAAGTTGTGGAGCGCAAAGCAAAACACAGAGCAAAGGACAAGATTATAAACTTCTTGAGAAGACAAATGAAAGCAAAAAGCAAAAAAAAAAGACAGAATAGATGTATGATAGCCCTTGGTGAAGCGGGCAAAGAAAGAGGAGAGTGAATAGACGTGAGAGATAGCTAGTTAGCGCTTTTTTTTTTTTAAGGCAAAACCTGAGAAGGAGATGATGTGAAAGAGGAAAAGGGAGATAGTTAGCACAGTGGCAGAGTGAACTTTTGCCCAGTGGCTGTCAGTATGGAGGAGGACAGAGAACGGCTGGCGTGTGTGTGTGTGTCTCCTCTTGACAGTGAGGAGGAACATGAAGTCTCTAATTGCTCTGGTGACTGCAACTTCAGACTTCTCCCCCAGAGAGAGGGAGAGACACAACAGAGGGAGGTAGGGCAGAGGAACGCGGGGATCAGGACGGAAGATGACAAAAGGTTGCCGTAACCAAAGTTCGGCCTCCGTCATTCCTCCATCCTGAACCAAATCGTGTTGTTACACAACCTGGTTTACAACAACTACCTTTTGTCACATTACCGAGTATCCATCAGAGGCTAACCCGCTGTTTTGAAATGCGAACGTGTTTCACTTCGCGGGGCACAAAATGCTTTTACATATATTGTAGTTGTAAAGGTCAGATATAAACAATTCATTTTATCATCTTACTAGGTGAACTTTATTCATAGCAAATTATGTGGTGACTGTATAACATTTACAGCTTATGCATGAAGAACATTTCCATTTCTTTTTTTCTTATTCTTTTTTTTCATTTTCTTTTAATGTTTATTGTTTCCCTTATATAAGTCCATAACATAGAATCATACGATACATTCAAACAAAATTATATACATTTTATGAGGTACAGAAAATGGAAAAGAAAAAGGAAAAATACAAGCAAAAATGCCAGGAATGGTATTGGAATTAGGTAAAATTGGTCGTGGTGATGAAATTACAGTAATTGGACAAAACAAAATAAACAGTGAAACCAAAATAGCAATATACTAACGAAGGTAAGATAAATTATCTGTAGGGAAAATGTATTTTCTTCCTTTGATTAACGCCCGATCTGATATCCAGACCTCAAAGTTGTTGATTTTGAATGTTCTTCTGATTTTGACAGACCTCTTTCAAATAGTGAATTCTCACATCATGCACCATTATCTTGAATTAATCTGGAGGGGGAAAAAAAGCCCAAAAGGTATCACATACTTGTGATTGCACTATTTTATATGATTGGTACCTTGAACATGGATTATTTTTAAAGTCCCCCAAATATTTTTTTTTTAATGTCTATAGGACATATCGATTTCACAATGTTGATGAATACCTAATCAATTAATCTGAGTTACATCAGTAATGTAGCTCTTACATTCACTTCAGGCTTATCGTGACGTTCCAGAGAGGTTAAATTTTACAAGAGAATACTTGTTAATCTCATTTTGAATTTTTGTGTTATGCCATATGTTTGCTGGAAAGTCACTGTTTTAAACAATATTTGTTGTAGAAAACTGTTGAGTAGAGTCAAACTTTGGACTGCAGACTATCTTAAGTCATTGTCTTGACTTTGTAGCGACTTATGCAAATCAACAATATTTAATCAGAAGCCTGTACGGATGTCTATCTGCATTGTACAGTTCACATCAGCTAATGCTTCTCGTGAATTGCAAATTGAGAAAATCTCCGTGTTCAATGTCAAAGTAGTTGTACACCTGGCTCAAATCCCATTTAATTCATTGGACTTCAGGTTCACTCTCTCCTAACTCTAATTACCTTTGTTTTGTTTTTTTTAATTCAATAGTGTAACCATTCATTCACTGTTTTCCAGCTGTGCAATGGTTATGTTTTCCCATAAAATTTAATTGAATTAAAATGATTTCAATTACCCCGTCATACTTTGATATTCTATTTTACATATTCAGCAATGCATTTGATGTGCTCCAAAGCTTTTCAGTTGTATTTACAAATCAGACTTAGTCCACACAAAACTAAAGCTGCTTAGGCACTTCATGCATCTTGTAAATGCAAAATCTTTACATGATAAATTAGTAATTTTTTTTTTCAAGAGCACGATAACCACCCTTTCTCATTGCTTTACTGTGATGCATTACTGATGAAAAATGCTGCGCTATCACAAAATATCAATTGCTGCTTTACTCTACAAGTGTTGCCAAACCCTTTAACAAATTACCTAAAAGCTGCCTTTATTTTCACAATTTTTCATGCACATGCCACAAAAAGGCTGTTAGGTGTAGTATTTCTTTAAGAGAGTGCAGATTAGCCTCGCAGGCGTTATGCTCTGGTGATTTAGTGATTTTTCTCTGCACACCTTGACCTGGTGGACAGATGATATATCCATAATGCACACTTTCAACACTGACCCCTGGCATTTCTCTGACTTCTTTCCAGTGACCCTCACTCTCTCCTGGGCGTGCAAGCTTATTGCTCTGTCAGCTCTGGAAGAGAGGAAACACAGAAAAAAAGTGGGGGTAGCAAAATGAGGAAAGGGGTGACAGGGATGAGGGGAAGATGAGACAGAGAGAGAGATAGGCAGAGAGAGAGAGAGAGAGAACACCAATGATGAGGGGAAAAAGAGGAGTAATGATAAAGAGGTGAAGAAGAGAGAGAAAAGACTTAGTGACCACAAGGGACCGGCTGGAATGGCCCCGCTTTGTCACTGTCGCACACGCACACTCGTGCATGCACGCACACTTACGAGTCTCCCTCTCGATTTTGCTCTTCTCACTCTCATACACATAATCCAAGCTGTCAGATATATGTTACACATATATGTATCATACTCAGCCCAAATCCTTCTCCAGTGTTTTTCCACTGGCTGTGGTGTGTATTGATGTGTGGGCGGCATCTGTCAGGGCGGATGCTAAAACCCTTCCTCTGGCCAATGATAAAAGCTCAGCCCCAGTATATGTGTGTGAGTGTGTATGCGTGAGTGTCGGAGAGCGAGGCAGTGTGTGAGTGTGTGTGTGTGTGTGTGTGCGTGTCTGAATGAGAGAGAGCCCACCCAGATGTTTGGACATTAGTTCACTGCTGGTATCTGCAGCTCAAATGAGCCTTGAGGCTTAGGTCATTAAAGACCAGCTTTAAACCTACTAACACACACACACACACACACACACACACACACACACACACACACACACACACACACACACACACACACACACACACACACACACACACACACACACACACACACACACACTATAAGTGTATGTGCATACTGCTTTTTGATGTTCTCCCCAAGCAGCTGACAAGGTAACTTTCCTCTGTAACTCTCCGAACTGCCTTGCACATAGCTGAATCAATGGCTGACTCACTAACTGCAGCAACCTCAAGTGATATCACCTTTACAGTAAGAAGGACAGACACTTCAATAAGGAGGAGAGTAACACAGTAGAGGGCAAAACGAGGGGCAGGTAAAGAAATGATGTAGCACAGGTATGACAAAAAAAAAATGCGCGGTATGGAAAAGTAAATGTTGCCTCAAAGGATGGCTGAGAAGAGGAACCACACATCCACTTGTCTGTGTGTAAAACGACAGTTGTCAACACAAAACCAAACCAAAACAAAACAAAGCCTACGAAGCAGTTCCTGTGGGAAGCCAGCAGGGGATTGCGCCTCGGGTCTCCATGCCAGAGACTCCCACGATCAGAGCGCATCGTTCGGGAAACGGGGACACTGTGGGAGCGAGCGTGAATCCTTGCATGTGTTACACTTGCTCTGTGACAGCCCTCCTTGTCTGGTGACTCCATGTGGAACTCCATGTGGGAGCAGGCACATGTCATTTTACACTCTCCCCAGGCCAAGAGAGGAGTTGGCAGTGACAGGCACCACAATACGAATGAGTAGCTGTGAATTATAGCTGGAGGGAGATGGGGGGGGGGGGAAAGAGGTAGAGAGAAAATGGACAAATTGATAAATTTGACTGACAGAATTTGCTGATGCAAGAAACTAAAATAGCGCACGAACACAGCCTTCATCATTAGGTGATCATTATTATTATTTAACACTGTCTGATCTGTGCTTTGGCACCCTGGCTGATGTGTCCCCTATTCTCCTTGCTCTCCTCTGGCAACTATTCTACTAAAGACTGCTAATAGTCTCAATTAAGACTTCTATTACAGTCTATTTCACTGACACATATACTACAGGCAGACATCAGTTCTTAAGTTCTTCTGAGGTGACCAAACATTATGGTTTAAAAACATAGAAAAAAATCAGATGATTCATCAGAACTCACCAAACAACTTGCTGTCCTCAGGTAATACCCAGAGCGCTATTTCTCTCACAAATGAGAGCTGACAGCACAATTCTGTACAATTTAGTATGTTGGCAGGGGAGAGAGAACGAGCTAGAAAGAGAGGGGTATGGGTGTGTGGGAGAGGGAGTCTGTGTGTCCTTTTGGCCCATCCTTTTGGCTGTTTTCCCAGTCAAACGAGTGAGAGAGAGAGAGAGAGAGAGAGAGAGTGAGTGTAAAGGCAGCCAGAGCCCTCAGAGAGCCAAGCACTGTTTAAATGATGTTATCACAATACATTTGTTTCCACTCCATCTGTTTCACTTACACATCCGTTCACTCATGTCCCTCATCTCTCACCTTCATTCATTTTTTTTTTTTCCCCCCTGCATGACGCAATTAGCACGAAACGTTTATTCAGATAGTGACCATATGTGTGCTTATTTTTGCATGTGCGCTGCAGTTGTGACTGTATCGTGGAGGATGCCGTGACCTTTCGTCTGATTACCACACCCATCACAAGCACACTTTATTCTTACCCCAGCGCCCTACGGGCCACGCTCCCGAGCCATTTTGTGCTTCAGTAAGTTATTGATCAGAAAATACCTGTGGTGCTGCAGGAGCCCACAGATCCCTGTGTATCAGTTTGCAAAGCTTGTACTATTGGTTAAATGACCACTCTCTTGGATTTTGTTGGCTTCTGAGACTTTTGTATATATAGCTTTAATTGTTAATATCAGCATTATGTTATCCCTTTGTTCTTGTATAATTGTCTCATTTGTCTCATGGGGGCTACACTATGTGGTGGCATTGTTGTTCGCGCTTTCACCCAACTGCAAAAATATTACGTCCAGGCCACGGAGCCTTTCTAATTCGAGTTTGCCATGTTTCCCTTCCTTGTTTAGAGGCTTGCTTTTGGTTCTCTGGTTTCCCCCAGTAGTCTAAAAGGTGATAGCAGCCTGTTTAAGACCTTCCACTTGAAGCTGGGTAAAGCTAATGAAAAGGATGAATGCTTGTGCCTTTTTGTGTGTGAGTGTAGGATTTTGATGTAATGATTTCCTTTTAACTATTTTCTCTTCCTTTTGTCTTCTTTGATTGATGCAATAATTCAGTAATCTTATAGAAACACCAGCAGCAGTTGGTGTGATCTTGGGCTTTGCACTTGGTTTCCTTGTCTGGATAAATGGGCATTCACCTAAATCAGTGTTCTCATTATCTTTAGTTTGTCTACAAAATGATCGCATTAAACATTTGGCGATCCACGCAACGTCTCCACAAAAACAGCGCAACAAAGGTCAATAAAGTTGCTCAGGTCTTTAATTTCCTAAGCTCCTTGTGAAAGAGTCCAAGGGTAGTTGGATAATCTTTTTGTAATGCCGGGTCAATTTCTTTGTACCTGAGTGCAATGCAAGTCAGTAATAAAGTACAGTACATAATGCATAAGCATTAAATGCAATGTATTCAGTAGATAGGGAGGTCTTCAGTTAGACAGGAGGACCAGACAGCTGCTGATATGTGAGTAAAAGCTTTATCGGGACCCCTTCTCTCCTGTTCTCTCTCACTCCACATCACTTGTCTGGGTTTGTCACTCTTCCCTTCCATCCCCTCTTCTTCTGTTTGTTTGAGTTAGAGGATCTCTTGCCAAGGCAAAGTCAGTTAGATGGAAGAAGAGGGAAAAGACGCAAAGTGGAAGTGTCAGCATGGCAGAGATCACTCAGGGAGCTGTCAGGAAGTCAGTGAGCAGATCTCCGGGTAAATCAAGACTGTGAAATGAATGTTATCACATAGTTTACTTTGCAAAGTCATGTCACACTCTGCTGTTTGAGGGCTGGGTTACACATTTAGCAAACACATGAACAAACAATTAAAACACTTTGATACTGGAGTACAATGCATGTGATCAAGGAGTATACTAAATTTTCTTACAACAATACGGATGCCTTGATTATGCTTTTTTTCCATAAGATCTGTGTGTTAGATGTTTAGATAACTGGCAGCATGTGGCGTGTTTGTGTAGCTATAGAAGAAAGAAAGACCCAGATACCTGGCAAACATAATTTTTGCTATGTACTTAATTTGGAAGCGTCATTCAACCAACCTTAGCGTAACTCATATAATGGCTCACAGATGACCAGGTTGGAAGTTCTTACTAATTACTAATTTTAGCCAGTTTGTAGTTTTGCTGCCCAAATTAGCAAGCATTAAATATGGTCCCCTGTTTGAGAGAAGACGTTCTGCAGTTTGAAACAAATGGAAGAAATGGAAGGAATGACTGTTTCTGTTTGTACACAGGCATTTAATTAATCTTATAATATTTTTCTTGTTTATAATAATAATTCTACCATTTAACATTATTTATTTGCATTAACCTGGAGCTAAAAAAAAAAGAAAAGTGTTTCTCATCAACAGTGCTCTCCCGTCGCTCTGCTCCTTTTGTGTTTGTGAGTTCAAAGCATGTAGCAGGTGTGTTTTTATGCCTTCAAGTCTGTGCATATCTGCTCTCCTGTCCTTGTATCAGTGTGTGTGTGTGTGAGTCTGCGAGTGATTCGTGTGTTTGCTCACGCATATTGTGCTTGCCCCTACCTGAGCTTGCCAACCTGCAGAGATGCAATCCCACAGGGCGCAGTCACTGCCAGTGCCTATTAATATCAATGGAACCAGTTGAGCTGCAATGGCTGACCTTGGTTATATTTTATCTAAACAGTAAGCCGATGTGACTGGAATTATTACGTTTTGATTTATGTTGTTTTGCAATTATCACATGCTCTTCTCATTCAGTTTGATGACTTAAAAGGGAATGTGAATCATTTGCAAACTATCACTGAAATGAGTCGTCAATAGTTCTTTTGTATTCATTGACGTCGCCTATATAACTTGCCATAGATGTCATGCTAGGCGTCTGATCTTCTTACAGTTAGTTGTCAGTTGTCCTCGACAAATTTGAGTTTATTTTCTTGCTCATTGGCACTCCCACCTTTGTTCAAGTGAATTTAGGGGATTGAACCCCAATGTTTCTCCCAACTAAGCTACGTCCACCTGACTGCTAAGGCGTTTGCTTGGGCTGCAGACATCCATGAGTCTTCTCATACAATAACCGATGCAGACTTAGACAGACCTGTGGATGTGAACATTAGTATTGCCCCTGCAGTAACTCAATTACCAAACAAGCCCTGAAAACTAATGGTCACGCCTGACTGCTTTTCAAACCATGATCGAGACACATCTTGTGACTATGCTGTCCTTTTACAAACTTTGCCATTGCCTCCAGGGAGGATTTAACATCAGAGTGGCTGCAGAATGTTTAAACTGCCTCAGGGAGAAAGAGAGAAAGATGGATAACTCAATACTGTGATTGAAAAGGGTTCAATCAAATGACTGGAATGGTGGAGACAATAGAGAATCTTCTTGAGTTGCTTCACCTTTATTTTTGTTCGAAAGCTATTTGGGCATCAATGTTTGTTTTCTCTTATGTTGTCCATTTCTAAGTACAAATAAAATGGCTTTCAAACCATATTTCAGTCACATTTTAGCTTATCTCAAAGTTTTTGGATTATTCAGGCCATTACTTGCTACGCTGGATTTATCTGTACAGGACTATTGTTTTTCGATTGGTTCGGCGCGTCGTAGCACTTCAATATCTCTCAGGTTCCCCGTTAATATTCATTAATTTCCACTGAGATCCCCAATGCCTTGCTTTATCATGCTTAGAGTTTGACAGCTGCATAGTCACACTGGAGAAGTGCCCTGCGCGGGGACACTCTTGTACTGATAGCTACTGAACAGCACCACCACCACAGCTGTTGAGATTTACATGGCTTTTACAAGGGCACCTTGATGTCTGAGAGACAGGAGAGTTCTCTACCTGCTTTACAAAACTTGCTCCCAAATTGTGAGTGAAAATAAAAAAAACAATGCACTCTTGTTGGGTGATGTTCAATCTTGATGGGTAAACCCAATGGTGAGTGTCCTGCTCCTTTTTTTTTTTTTATCATTTTGTTTTAGCATTCTGGCGGGGACACTTGGCAGCTGTGCTCACATTGTGCCCTTCACAAGAACGCTGATTATCAGGCCCATTTGAGGGAATGGCCGTTTGACTCTTATTATGATGGTGATAAAAATGGGAATAAGGGTCGGTGCTGTGGAGACGCTTGGAAGTATAACAGATGAGAGTTATGAGAGCTGGAAGCAGCTTACAGTTAGCTGAACTTTGCCAATGAATAATGCAGGGCTACAAAATTATTTGTCGTATTTTTTTGTAGGTTTTTCTGTTGGTTAGGTTTTTTTTTCACCAAGGAATATAGACAAATTTTTTTTTCCTAATGCAATGTAGTACATTGTGCAGCATGTTTGTGTCGCCTGTGCCATACATCTGTAGTTGTGGCTGGCAGCTCATCTCTTCATTCTGCTTCATCTGTTTCTTCAATGCCCTTTCTGTCCCTAACCAAGCATGAGTAAGTAGTAGTGCAGAGGGGATATGAGGACAAATTACTTGCTTCCTGTCTGTTGCTGCAATGGATGTGCGTTCGTCTCGGAGTGGGCCAGTGTGCATTACTGCAAAAGTAAAAGACAAGACTCCGGTGTGTGTGTGTGTGTGTGTGTGTGTGTGTGTGTGTGTGTGTGTGTGTGTGTGTGTGTGTGTGTGTGTGTGTGTGTGTGTGTGTGTGTGTGTGTGTGTGTGTGTGTGTGTGTGTGTGTGTGTGTGTGTGTGTGTGTGTGTGTGTGTGTGTGTGTGTGTGTGTGTGTGTGTTGAATTAAAGATTAGCTGCATGTGTTTTGTGGCGTTACCTAACGAAGCTCTGAGAATGTATGTGTGCGTGCTTGTGTGTGTGTGCTTGTATGTGTGTGTGTCAGGTAGTAATTAATAAAGACAGGAACATTGGCTCTCATGCTGTGCTGACATGCCTACAAGGGCCTTGCCACCAGTCCAAGCAGTCACACGCACTCGATATAAAGACACACTTATTTTAGCCAAACTGCAGTGCACCTAAAACTTTGTCAGCCAGTTAAAAAGTAAACTTCAAACTTTATTTAGCCAATCAAGTTTGCTCTTAATTTCAACCTTCGTAATTTTACAAGCGTCACCTGAAGGGTGCAATACAGAAGCGACTGCTATGCATTATTAAGTGCCCCCTTCTACTTCATTTCAGTCATGAAGCACATGTGGATTAATATTGTAGCAGTCTGATAAGGACAAAAAAAAGAAAGGGCAAAGCGGACCCAGTGACAGAATCAGTTGTGTCGACATAGAGGTTTTGTGACGTATTTTGTTCCCCCTTTGAGGCATTTGCTGAAAAATAGATAAATAAATAAAGCCTTCAACAAAGTTAACTCACAAATAAATACTAAATGCAACTCAGAGCAAAAGGCACTTAGTGGGACACAACATTTTAGAGGTTCGTTTGCCTTACAAAGAACTGTTGGACCTGCATGCTGCAACAGAAGCAATCAGAAGTGAACCAAGTGAGAGAAATACAGTACAATGGAGTATTCCGGTTTACGTTTGTATTTTTATTCAATGATATTGTCGTCAAGCACAGTCCAGAACAATATACTGCACCTACAAGGAGTTTATATTTTTCACCTTCAATTTGTTGACTCGCACAAACTTTTTCACTTTCCTTCAAATCAATGCGATCAAAACAGAAATCCTTCCTGACTCAGTTTTCTCATTGAGCAGACGGAAACTCCAGCACACAAAAACCAGGGTCACAAGAAAAAGGTAGGACGGCATGCAGAAATGCAAAGGCAAAGGACAATAAAAACATGTGTACAAGAACATATTAAAAAGATAAATCCCTGTGTATGAATGGGTGTAAGATATTTTACAAACTTTACAATAACTTGAAGCTTCACCTCTGAAAGCACAATGATGACAACTCCCATCATTGGCTTATTCTTACACTGAAAGTTATCATATATTGTATATTCCTTTGGAGCATGAGCACAAAGATGACATTTCCTGTACAAGCAGCTAAAATTAGGATTTTTTCCCCACCACATTTGATGAGGATGCCCCCTGATTGCCTCCCATCAGCGGACCACCAGGCACGGTGGTTCCTGCAGGATCTGCTGAAATATATCTCCTGTTTGTTCTCTGGGGTTCCCAGAGAAGAGCTCGGTAAAGTTGTGAGGAAAGGTATGCCTAGACTTATTTGCTGTCCATACTACTAGTCCATACTACACTAAGAGAGAAAATGGATGGATGTATACTCCATTTTGTAGTTTGAGACCATGTGCACTGAGGTTCAATCTGTCAGTTACGTCAGCTGTCAGTCACTCTGTATTTCTGAGGCAGAACGCCTCGCGGGTTATAAACAGCGAGGTGGAAGTCACTAATTTCCAAGTTGCTAGAGAGACTGTATACAGAGCCGGATTTGAGCTGCCAGAGCAGCTTTACTCAGCCAGTGGCTGAAATTTCAGCAACTGTGGTACTTCTTTACCTTGGCAGCGGTCCTGGTTCACAGTTGCTTCTGTTGGTTTACTCTGAAGCATTCGTGGTATTGCCTACAGTAAAATCCACACAGCGTTCCTGTGTGAGGCTCTGCAGCAAAGTGCAGAATTTTCAAGTGTTGTCTTAGCCTTGAGGAAACATGAATATAAGATTTTTGTGCTTTCCATGCAAAACATTATCATTTTGTTGTGAGATCTCTTGAACGGAACAAGCCTGCTGTTAAAGCTGCATTTTACAACGTTTACATGTTTGGCTTCAGAATCTGGTTTTTGTCATAGTGCGTTTGAACGTCAATGTTCAGAGGCCTGTGTATTCTTATTTGTTTGTGTTATTCGATCTGATGATGGGGGAAAAAATTTAAGTTTGTGCCTGGTTTTGCTGTGTCAGCAATACGGATCTGGGGATATCTCAATTCAGTGTCTTTACCTGACAGCAATAACTGGATAATCTCTTGAGAAGCACTTAATCAGGTGGTTACTCTTCCATTCATGGGTCAGTGGGTTGGATCCCCACTTATGCGTGTTCTTGTGTTCCAGGGGCCCGGGGCAAAGCAATAAACCTCTCGTTGCTCCCAATGGCAGGCCAGCACCTTGCATGGCAGCTTTGTCAACATTTGTGTGTGAATGGGTGAATGTGACTGAAATAGGTAAGTGCTTTGAGACCACTAAGGTAAAAAAAAAAAAAAAAAAAAAGCAGTACTATGAGTACAGGCCCACTGTCATTTACTACCATCAAGAAAAGTAGGGTTATTTCAAAAGGTCTGTATTTTGCAACGTTTATTTTCTTACATGAGACATAACTTGACTGAAGGTCAAAACTCCCCTGCAAATCTAAAGAAGCCAAACAGTGGAACAACCGACAGAGAGGAATACACATTTCAGATGAAAATTAGCATCACAAAAAAAAGCAGGATCACAAAATTAATAATTCTTTTTGTTCTTAGTGTCTGTCTCGCTCTGTGTCACTCTCACTCACTCCCACTCTGTGTCGCCTCATTCATCCACCGTGCTACTCTCAGCTTGTTTGTTCTCCTTTCATGAAGCACCTGTGATGCTCAGGCGCGATGCACAATTAGGAGCACATATTCAGGGAGCTGAACCAATCACATGGAAATCGATTGGCGGAGTGGAACGACTGAAAAGAACAAGAAAATCTAAAATTTCAAACCCGTGTGATTTGGAGAGGAGGGCAGTTTGGGTTTTATTCACTGCAACTGTTTCTGTCTTTCCAGTGTAGAAATTTGGTTTCTTTTGAAGTGGTATCACAAAACTGCTTTTAGTATATTTTGTTGTGTCTGTAAATATCATCATGGTTGCAAAGAAAACTCGATCATATTCGAATTGTCCTGTAATAACTGCCAAAACACCGCTCAGTGTGGCTTCAGCCCTTCACCCACCCCGCCTGTAACACGGGATCATGTCAGTCCATTAGACCTCTGTTGAAATATGGATGAAGAGATGAGAGAGACAAAGCCGAACAGTTCCCTTCTTAAGCAGATCCTCTTCATCTCCATCTTCTCCCTCTGATCTCTGTTATCCTCAAGCCCCTTGGTCAGTTCAGAGTTATGATTGTGTTGTTCGTACACTGTTATGAAGAAAACCTGACATTTTCCAAATGAGTAGTCACGTTTGTTTGAATTTTTGAAGATTGTCCCTGCTGGCATTGTTTATTGTAGTTAGTCTGATACAAGATCTTCAGTCCTTGTTGGTGTGATTTTGAACTACTCCTGAGATATCTGATTTATTATACAATTGTAATTTTAAAAACTGCAAGTATAGATTATTAGACCATATGGAAAGATCAGACTAGTCTCACATTATGTGGCAGTATGCTTTAAATACTTCTTAGACAGACTTTCTACATTAGACTTGCTAAGAGTTATTGTCAGTGTTGTGCTGCTGGTTTCAGTGTTTCATTCAAAGGGATAAATATTTGAATTATTAAGGATTTCAACCAATATTAAGGTTCAGAAAAAAAACTCCAAAAAGCCAACATTTTGCACAGATGGCAAATTTGTCTTTTGCCAACTGGCATATTTGTCACTATTAAAGGTGTGAGTAATGCTTGCCTTTTGTAATCATTCATGTCACTACTCACTGAATAGCTGCAGGCCGTATCGCTCTGTATCAGTTCAAAAAACTAGTGTTGTCTTTCATTTCTTTACACAGATTCCACCTGTACAGTATGAGTAATTGCAGGTTTGGACAGGGTTAGCGTCCTTTATTCCTCGCAAGCTCTGTTTTTCAAAGCTCTAGGTAAACATGTAATTTTAGCTTGAGGAATCATCCCAACTGTTACCAAAATACCAAACCATGACATTGTATGTATTTCACTGTTGTCAGTTGATACTATCTGTCGTGTTTCAATCACTAAATGAAAAACAATGAAAGATTTGTCATTTTTCCTCAAAACTTGTGTCAGAACTGCCTGGAGCTGCAGTTATTGTGCACCGCATTTTTCATCTGTGTATCTCGCAGTGACATATTAGGTAAATAGACCGTTTTTGGACATGCACGATACTGAGATCAGTAAAGGTTACTCCAGCTGTGTGGAATGAGGTGGATTCATCCCTGATGAGAGACATGGGCTTCCAGCTGATTTGTTAACCCTGAATTGCAGATCTTTCTTACACCAAGTGATCAAGATTATGGCAACAGACTCATCAGCATGGATCAGTAACAGATGAAGACATCGGTAATGATGTCTTTAGTGTCTTTAATTCATTGACTAAAATGACTTTTCACCATCACATTTGTCATTTTCCCATCCAGAGCAGAAGCTGTTATGTCACTTCCATTTTGATTTGTGCAATCATGTGCATAAGGTGTAATGACGGTATTTTGGAGAGAATGTGACTGTGACTGTCACTGTCTGTCTGAAACCAGGTCTTAAGTTTTTCTCTTTCACATTATACATGTTCCATTACTCAAAACCATTATACACCTGCACCATTATACACCAACTTAATGGTTTGCCAAAACTTTATAGCCATCTTTAAACTTTTCTTCATGTCAAACTGGTCAGTTTTCAAGAAATTTGATCAGATGCCTTCATTCCTGACCTCCACCACAGCTTTTCACCATTCCATCTGATGGAAAGCTATGTGTTTCTTTCCTTTTGGTAGATATGGCCTCATAATTTCAGTGCAACTGGAGACAGAGAATGGATGAGAATTTAATGATCTGCTTCAAAGAAAATTGGCAAAAAAATATTTTTTTGCATCTTTCATAAACTGCAGTATCTGCAGTATTTTCACTTTGGATTTCCTCCCATAGAAAGTTTAGACATGCCTACGTTAGGCCAATAATAAATGGTGCCGTTTCTGCCTGTTGTCTTCTGCTCATAGTGGCTGGACGCTTGTGACTTGTGGGTAGCAACCACGAGCAGACAGTGTCCAGTGCTGACATTAATTTTCTGTCACAGCAGCTGTAAGGCAGTGGGTAGATGGTGCACTGATCACAGAACAGATGGCATCACCACATGTGAGCAGTCCATTTGCTTTGGAAGACTTGAGGAGTTCGAGAAGCTCTCCCATGTGAATGGCGAGTGCACGTGATTTCCAAACATGTCTCGCTGAAAGCGTCATGGATGACAAAATGTACTTTTATTTTTGTAAGGTGAGGTGTTTGCCTGTCACAGGCGATAGGAAGGAAGACAGATGGCTGGAGGGAGGTTGAGGGCTGGTGGGGATGGTCACTTGTCACATCAGAGTCTGACTCGTCCCTGTGGATGTCAGCAACATACTTCTGTCATCACAACTCTTTTTATTCTCTACTTCCTCTTGTCTTCAGCACTCTGACCCTGTGTCGAATCCAAACTAATGGCTTGCGAGCACACTGCACGCAGTGCTATCCACTGACCTCCCAAACTCTCAGTCTTTATCTATTTCCCAGTTTCCCTTTTTCCCTGTGCATGCCTTTTTCAAATTTCTCTGCTCACTTTCTTCACTCGCATCCTTTTTCACCCTTGACTCGCCTCTATACTTTCGGTTTATATTGGTCTCCCTCGGTCTGTCTTTTACTTTGCACCTCTCCATCTCACTGAGTCATGTCGTTCTTTCTACATCTCTGTCTCTCTTGCTTTTTCTCTCCCCTCTCGCACACATACACAAGCACAGAAAGACTTGGCTCATATTTCCCATTGGTATCTGCAATACATTCAGCTTCACTAGCGGCAGCAATGTACTGGAGCAAGGCACCTGCTGTGCCGAGCTGATATGAGGAAAAAGACAGACACGCAGTCACACTCTTGCAAACATATAAACTACAAGGCTTCCAATGCTCAAATGGGGCTGAAAAATGTAATCGTCCTCTGTCCGTAAATGCAGATGCAGCACATAAATGCAAACTTGTACACAGACAGAGACTCACAATAGCAAAAAAAAGTAAGGCTGCTCATTGGAATTAGTTGCTTTTGGTATGTAGGGATAACAGCTCAACCATCTAGATTGACAATAACATCAGGGTGAATGCTGCTGGCTGAACCCAGTTATTACTTGTTCTTTAAGCACTGAGTGTGAGGAGTGGTCACAGTTTTGCAAAGTTTTTCCAAGTGCGGCTGGGAGGTGCTCGAGTGACTATTGTTGCCTGCATACTAAAACTACTGTTGCAAAATATTCAACACTTCTGGTAAATGCTGCAATGTCCAGTGTCAGTAATAAATTAAAAGCTCTTGTTTAAAATTAAAAAAATATATATATATTCAGGACTCCCATCTATGGGAGTTACTTGGGGTTCAGTGTCATACCAAAGGATTGATGAAGCTCTCAGTCCTGGGACTGGAGAACTACATGCATTACCTTAAAAAATATTCTAATTAAGACAATGATTGCTCCAAAATACAGTGATATAATCTTGAAATTATAGTAAAATTGTGTTGTATATGTTGAGATATGATACAAATATTATCACAAAACAGAATAGCAGATAAAGTAATTTGCCAAGTTTGTGATTTAAGTTATTTTAATTTGTGCATGTTGAAATTGTGAGCATTTATAGCACATTTTAACTTTACCAAGATAATATAACTAGTTGAAAAAAGTCTGATCATGACTTTGTGATGAAGAATTACTGTTCTCTATAAAGCTGAGAAGGAATACAAATTCATCTCAGAACTAATATATCGATCAGTCCACAATTGTATACAGCATCTGTGAATAGCACTGTCACACTGCTCACTGGGGTGAAGAAACCTCACCAGACGGTGCCTTGAAGAAATCACTGGAGTTTTTATAGGAGGCACAGCTCGAGCTCATGCCTTAACCCAGTAGAGAGAGTGCTGACAGCCCTCAAGAGAGCTGTTCAAATCCAAAGAATACGAGCAGGTCTGCAGAAGAAGAAGGAAAAAAAAGAAAACTCAAAACATGAAATTCCTCCTTGTGCCAAAACTGCTGCAAACACTCATAAGGTTGGAAGTTTGAAAGTTATTACATCCAGGGGTTCATTTTCCTTTTCCTCCAGTACTATGAATGCCGCGCGGGTGAGTTTATAAAACACGTGAAAGATTTTAATTGTTTGTAATTAGTGCATTGTGCTTTTCTATACTCAAGACAGAGATCAAATCTGATCCCATATTATAACCAATTAATGCTGGAAACTGAACGTGTTTAACACACAGACAGACGCACAAATATTGATATGTACAATTTGTGTTGTCTGTGTGGCTGACGGCAACCCTCCAGCACTGGTTGCCGTGGTTACATGCCATAAGCTTGTTTTGAGAGGTGCTCGGGGTCTCTGTCTGCTATGTCAGCCCGTGCTGTCGACTCTTGGAGTCTGCTTCGTCTTTTGCTCTCCACTGTGTGTGTGTGTGTGTGTGTGTGTGTGTGTGTGTGTGTGTGTGTGTGTGTGTGTGTGTGTGTGTGTGTGTGTGTGTGTGTGTGCGCGCTTGTATATGATGTGTGTGGATTTTGGCAGGTCTGGATAGAGTGCAGCATATTGTGTGGCATTTATTTTTGCCAGTGATAAACAGATCGTGAATGCAATTATCAAGTTGGAGAGCAGTTTCTGTCCACTCCTTTATGTTGGTGTTCCATAATTACTTTTTTCTTTCATGGGGAGAAAAACCTTTCAAGAGTTTGTGAGACATTGTCTTACACCCTCAAATGTCCAATTTGTGTAAGAATCCAAGATTTAAATGTTGGTGTTCTTTAAATTGCACTCGATTCCATTTACCTCATCCAGCATCGTCAGCTGTTTCCACTTCACAGTGAGACAGAGCAGTGGAGCAAGCCTTTGCTGATTTCAAGGCGACAACTAAGCTATTGTGCTTACACTACAGTTTGCTGTATATTCTAATTGTATAGCTAAATTGAGCAAAACCGCAATCTCCCCAAATTCCTAACCACATGCTGATATGGCATTATGTACTAATTTTCTTTGAACCTAATGAGCAGCCAATATTGCATTCATCAATCTCTTGTGCATTAAGAGGACAAGCTGTGTCCTTGTAAGAGAGGTAAAATTCAGGGAATCAAATTAATTAGAAAAAATGACAACAAATTGAATCAATTGGATTTATTTATTCTTATCTTGTTTCAAAACAAGCTAATTCAATAATGGACAATCTTGATCTGATAAAGGTAGAACTTAATAAAGATGGTCCTGTTTTGGTTTTATGATTCATCACGACACCAACGTTAGTCATTCATTCACATTATTTCAGATTTATGTTTGCACAAGGCTGCTTTTTGTCTTTTGAGCTAGAAACTGAAAACTGAAAATAGAGACCAACTGCTTTGTCTGGGCACTCATTTATGTTGTTTGCTATGGGAGAGAAACAATGCTATTATCCATTTTAATTCATACAAATTAATCAAATTGTGCATTTGAAAAAAAAAAAGCATCTAAAAAATCATCTAACCCCATCTTGCCCTGTCTGGATATATTGTATTTATATATAATGGTTGACCCAGTCTTATCTGAAGAAATATGCATATTTCTTGGATTTTTACTTGTTGCATGAGACAAGACTATTTTTCTACTTTTTTAACAGCCTCTTCTTATCTCCAAAACTGCCAGTGTTGTTACAGAGCAAAGGCGGGTTTCAGTGCGGGTGGAATATGCAAAAATAATCCCTGAAGTTTCAAATGATGTTTTGAATGGGAGGGGCTCTAAAGTGTGCGCGGGGCAAAGAGCATTTACTCGCAAGCAAACTTTTTTGTTGAGGGCTTGGAGTGAGAAGGATGCATTTGCTGAGACAAGCACAGCAGCACTTACAAAACATATGCTGCAGTTTGCTGGAGGCTTTTAAGATGGTGATTTACTTGTTATTCAAGGTGCGCCTTGCTTTGTGTGCCCCTTTGGATACAGAGCGTTGAGCCTCCTGCTATGTGGAGCTTTTTATTTAGAACTTCAAGGAGAACACCACAAAGTGTCTTTATCCTCTGTTGTATTTTAGCAAATGGCCACTCACGATGAAAAGGGGTCCTCCTGTGTTTGCAAAGTTGAGCTGAGACAAAGCAAAGCCTCTGCAAGAAGTTTAAAAAGGAAATTCGATTTGGCAGACAGTCGGAAGGATGAGCCGAGCAGCCAAGAGGTATAGAAATTAGGACAATCAGCCAGAGGGCTAGACGGAGAAATCCTGCGTGCGACAGTAGATGGGCTCATTGATCAATTTCCCCACAAGGTACTATGAAATTAAGTGGGATAAAGAGAGGAATGAGAGCAGAATGAGTTAGGTGAGAAGGTCCCTGGCAGTTTGCCGCGGACACTCACAGTTTGGGGGATGAGCACAGACGTAGGTAGTGATGCAAGGACGGAACACAAGGGTTTATAAAGTTAAAACAAAAATGACTGTCTGATTCCAAGGACAGTGGGCAGGGATACTCTGTGTTAGATGTTGCTGAACAAGGCATCTCTCAGAGATCGTGAAAGATTCCTCTTCCTGCAGCAGTGACCCTCTTCACCGTGTGCACACACTTCAAAGTTGTGACACTCTCCTAAACTCTGGCTTTTTTTTCTTTTAAAGACAAACAATCTGAGAATGCACCAAATGGGATGAGACACTGGTTGTCAAAAACCTGTGTCTGTGTGTGTCGAGAGAGAAACTGTGTGTGACCCATCATGCTGTGTTCTCATGTGGGCGAAGAGACAGGGACAGGGATCAGTGCCACAGTGAGGAGCAGCATGTCATTTTGATTCAGTTTGAATGAGAGTGATCCTGATGGTGCGCACACGCACACACACACACACACACACACATGGGTGAAAGCCTTGGGCTTAATCAAAAATCCTTACTGTAAATATCAAATTAAAGAACTCATTCAGCCATTTGTTATGCTGCTCTTCTAAGTATAAACACATGTGAAGCTGCTGATTGGGTTATTCCAGGTCATGGAGACATGCTTATATCATTTAATGATTTACGCATGCACGCACACACACAAAGTATTGTGTATTATGTGTTTGTTGTACATTCATTTCTTGAAAACTCTCGCTTTTAACTAAGCTGCAAAAATAGATTGAGGCCCCCACAACAATAATACACTTCCACATAGGCACAAACACACAGGAAGAGAGAGAGTGAGAAAATTAGAGGAGCATTTACCATTTTATAGGATTAAAGAAAAGTCATACAGAAATAGCATTTGGTTCCTAAATTATTTACACATAAAGCAAGCCAAATTATTGTCATGCAGCCAAGTTGTGACAGACTTTTGTCCTTGCTCAGTGCAAACCGAGCATTGGTCATCACGCTGGACAGCAAACAAACAAATCGAAGGTGACTCTAAAAGGACAAGAGATATATCTGTGATTTTCTGTACAACTCGCAGACCTCATTTTACATATGACAAATTGTGACTCATCTTTTCTGAGAACAATCCAGTAACTATCTAATATTTATGCTGTAAAGCCCTGCTTGAGATTTTGAGTATTTATGATCTCTGGTTGATCACGTAATACATGACCTGTCCAGATGTATCCTGACCATAGTTAGCTGGGATTGACTCCAGCGTCCCTGGATGAATGGAGGATAAAGTGAATAAAGTTTCTTCACCAGAGATCAAAGAATGCAGTTTGATCTGAAATTTCTGAATTGTGGTTATAGTCTGGACTTCCCAATGAAAGATATTGCTCTTCCATTGGCAATAAATGAAATGTATTTATTGTGGCAGCTGTACAATAGATTGCAATACACTGTCCATCCATGCTCTGCTGGTTAGCATATATGTCTCATTAAATAGAGACATACTGCTCAAGATGCCCACGCACCAAGTGACCATATGTGTGGAAAAAGGAAAAATAGTCCAGTCATGCCTGATGTAAATTTTATCCAAAAGAAAGACCACTTTTGCCTTGTATTTATCACAATCCTCGACTGGATTATTGCATATCAGATGCTCGCCTCAGGTAGTGTTAAGATATAGAGTTTTTACTTTGTGAGCGCTACAGTTTCTGCAAATGATATGTCTGTGGCATCTATTTTGCTGTTGCATTTCAAATTGCTTTTTATTTTTACTTCCCAAACATTTTGTTAAACACGTCCAAAACAAGAAAAGAAACTTTCCACCCTCCTAGCATTGTTGCCATAAAGCAGGAAGGGAAATGTTTCAATCTTTGAATCTGTGAAGGGACTTTTCTGTCTGGATTTAGCAAACGGCTCGTGGGTTAATTGGAAATGTTGGATTGGCTGTAAGCTGAGTAAATGTTCAAGCCTTCCTTTATCGGGTATTAAAAGAATACTTTTTTTTAACAAAATAACAAATGTTATGTATATTATTATTCAATATAATTAACACAGGAATGTATGCCATCATTTTGTCACATTAATGTAACTTTAAAGTTTTTAAGGATTAAACAGCAGTTTTGTGCAGGGGTTTAGTAATATTCGTTCTATAATTAATCTGAGCTTTAGGACTGCTGGTGTTTCATGTTTGGAAATGGCATTCAGTAGGGAAATAGTTTTCATTGGCGCAAAATAAATAAGAAAATTCACTCAGGTAATAAATTGTTTTTCGCTCCAGAGCTCATCATTTTCACATTTTCATGATTAGAATATTTTTTCTTTTCTTTTAAATGTCTTGCCGCATCCTACAGGTTTGTTGAATAAGGTCAAGCTACCTTTGTTTGTTATTTTAGTGCATCTGGGGGTGGGAAGGAGAGAAAATCAGAAACACGAAGTAAAGAAATGTTTTTGTCAAAGAGGAAGACAGGAAGCTTAATAAAGTCAGAAAGTCCCAAATAGAAAAAAAATGGGATAAAGGAGGAGTGCAAGTGTCTGACGAAATGTGTATTGACGCAGAGGGACAGGCATAGAAATAGGTAGAGACGTGGAGAAGAAGACGTAGGAAAAGATGAGAAGGGAATAAAGACAGAGGGGAGGCCCGGTTTGCATCCTAAGAAGATTAGACGTAAAGCGAGAGGAGCGAGGGAAAGAAGTCGCGACGCTAAACAGAGAAAAAGACAGAGGCACTACATCTCCCGGTCACACGTGGTTGCTCGCCGGGTGGATAACATTTTGCGTGTTGGCTTTTAAAAGAACAATCAAATTAAATGTTGACGCTCAATAACAACATCCCTCCATTCCTTTCTGCTCAATGCATCCTTGGATGTCAGACTCCATTTAGCCCCCGCCCAACGTGATTAAGGAGTGAGGCGAGCGTGCATCAGCTAACACCCTGGGATCAGCTGGGCATGAGTCAGCCGCCTGCTGCTTCATCCCCCCCCCCCCAAGACGAGAAGGTACGGGGTCAGTATGACAGAGGAACTTAACCCAAACCGGCGTTGAGTCACATCTTCACATGTCACCGCCGATGCCGCTGATACAGTTTGCCTTGGCAGGTGGAAGGTGAGGCGTCTGCAGGAGCATAAGCGCTGCTGTTTTGCATGTGATGCAGCAAGTTGTTTCTCCTGAGCTGCTCTACAAAGACTTTTATTGTCGACTTTAAGCTGAGACGGGATTTTTTTATTTTTTATTTTTTTATTTAGAGTCTGTTCAAAACAGGCCTGGCGCCTTGCGGTAGCATCTGTCCTTTGTCCCAGTGTCTTGTGTTTGTTTACGGCAAAGTCCCAAACAAGTTTTCTAAGCTTTTTGAATACCTTTATTCCTTCCGACTATCATGTTCACTATTTTTTTTTCCATCCTCCGACCTCAGGCAGGTTCTTTAGTTGCACTATGGCATCGCCACACACACACACACACACACACACACACACACACACACACACACACACACACACACACACACACACACACACACACACACACACACACACACACACACACACACACACACACACACACACACACACTGTACTCGAGGAGGCCTGATTGATTTTTCATTGCCAGTAGAGGTATAATATGTCCCAAAGTGTTTGTGTTTGTTTTTGCATGGAGAGCAAAATTGTCTGTTGTTTGTTTGGAGTGGGGGAAAAAATAATCTAAGAGGGGAAATAAAAAGCAAGGAGGGAGATGCAACAGCAGGGAAAATTGAAATGATATTGAGAAAGAATTGGTACAGGGAGCAGAGGAAAAACACTGTCACCCAAAGGGGATTAGGTCCTTATTTCAAAGAAGGAATTGGTGGTGAGATGAGGAAACTAGGAAAAGAAAGACAGACTTTATAAAAAATGTTTCTTTGTCAGTATTACTCTCATATTATTTCTTCCCATTTCGCTTACCCCAGAGAGAAGCGTGGGAGCAGTACCAGTGACGACGGAGAGGAACGCGCAGTATGGAGAGACATAAAGATTAATGGATAGGGTGGCATTTATGCGTGTCTCTGAGTGGATTTTCTTGCAGAATAAAGACAAAAAGAGCAACAAAGATGTTTTCAACCATATAATCCCAAGATTAAAAAAAAGAAGTAGAATATACAGTGTGTGTGAATGCAGTGAAGACTTTATTTAAAGTACGTTCCAGATTCCTTTTGCATTACCTCAAGCCGGACTCCTTTTATGTGACTTTATGAGGCATTTTCAGGTTTTATTTCATCCTTTATGCAGTCCAATAACAAATTAGGTGTGTCTATGCAAGTTAAATTAATTGAGAGGTCATCTGCTGAAGTAAGATGAGTGGTGGTTGGCACTCTTTTCCTGTGTAAATAATTCGAAATACACAAATAATAAAGGGAAAAAAAGCTTGTCCTGCAATTCAAACTTTGGTATCAATCTTTAATGTAGACAACTTAGGGCACTGCGGACTCTGTCCTTGGCTGAATTCATAAATAGTTGTGTCAGTCGTCCCTGTGAAAAAGTGTTGCTGATAAAGCACGTGTTGAACATCGCATGTGAACACACATCTTCAATCGGAGAGCGGAAGGTCCTTGAAGTGAGCCATCCATAAGAACAAAAGACGACTTTAAGCTCAGCCTGTAAGGAGAACAAATAAAAAAAAGGTAAGACAAAACCCTAAGACGATAGAGTAGGGCCTCTGAAACTGAAGGAACATAAGCTGACAGCTTAAGATATTAACGGAGTGAAAAGCTGCGAAAGAGTTTTAACTGCATTACAGTGATTATGACGTGCACAAAGCCCCGATCGTATGCACATTATGCATAGCGTGCAGCCTTCTTCAGTTTTGTTCATATTTGCTTCAAATTGATGCAATTATCTTGTATTAACATTTAAAGAACGCCCTTGCCGGTGGATCCGAAGGCTTGTGCAGGTGTAAAGATTGGTGGTGAAGCACCCCGAGACGTAACAAGCTGGATTTGGGGGTTGAGAAAAGAGGCAGAGTGAAGGTCGGTTCCAAGCTGTACGTCAAACATCATGTTTTCAGGTTGTTTTCTTTCTTCAGTGGGGCTGTATGATTGATCGTTTTGATTAAGAGAGAGAGAGAGAAAAAAATGGGGAGTGCATTTTGGCAAAGCTGGGAAATAATAGACATCTACTGTGACATGGGTTTGATTACGTGACACCTGCAATCGAGCTGGAAAAATATACACTGGCTGAAAGGCTTCATCTCATCTTCATTGTCGATAATGAATTGCTCAGTTTTAGAGTGGCAGCTGGGTGATCGCTCAGCTCTTGTATACTGTGTGCTGCGAATGTCTCAGTTTGGCATGCATATATTGTAATGAGATGTGTGATGTGCATGAAAAATGAAATGCACTGATCATAAAGCTTCTGTACTTTTAAAATTATACTACAGCAATAAGTTTTAATCTAATAGTTTCAGTATTTTGTACTGATAAGAGCAGTGACACATTATGCACATAGACATAATGTGCACTTGCATTTCTAATAAGAGGTGTTTGGATCCTCTTGTCATTGTATCCTGTGGTGTCAAACTACAAACCACCACCCACTCGTGGTGTCCAGGAGTTTAAAACAAACACGCCTCCCCTCACTTCCTGGCACACAAACTGGATCTGCATCTACACGATAAATAAACACCCGGGGATACAAACCTGTCCACCGAATTAGGCTGTATTCAATTGATGTGTTAAACAAGAGACTATAAAATCATTATTCAGACATGAGTTAGCATTTTTAGTCAGTTTTATCGGTCTGGCTCAGCAAAGTTTCACTAAATTGCTGCATTAGCAAGCCATTTTGAATAAAAAATTCATCATCTTTTCCCACCATGAATATGACAAGAGGCTACTCATCAGAACACAATTATAACAATATAATGAGTATTACCAAATAAACAGGTTTTAAGACTCTATTTTTTTTTTTTGTATGATTGTAGGCTGCAGGAGTGAAACTGAGATTTAGATTCGACAACTGTGTCAGAGGAACAAAATAAACCCAACAGATGTGATCAATTCTTGAGTTTTCTTGTTTTAATGTTGAAAAGATTTGCTCGGCTGAAGAATAACTAGAATATGTGGGAATCTGTTGATTGGGGATGATGATTTGTGCAGTATTGCCTGAACTGTTTTCTTATACAACTATGGTGCAGAAACAAAGTTTTGCTTATACATCTGTACGTTTGTTTACTTTGACATTAAACTCACTTTGCTCTTGACTTTTAACTACAGTACATCCTTCATTTTGCCACTCAATTGTATCTTCAGATGTATGCGTTCAGAAATGTATCTCTCCTCAGCTGCAATGCTCCTTAACCCCACGCCTGTTAATACGTGGTTCGAGAGGATTAGCATCATGGTGATCCTGCTCAACTGTGTGACTCTGGGCATGTACCAGCCCTGTGAGAACATCGACTGCACCTCGGACCGCTGCCAAATACTCCAGGTAAGGCAGATGTGTGTGTGTGTTTGTACTAAAACAACATGTCAGCACACTGAGGAAAAACGAGAACAGAACGATCAATTATTTGAAATAAACTCTACACCGTCACACTTTCTCAAACTGTGACGCAGATACACTCTCCCACTTTCAGCATTTTCCCCTGCGGGAATGTTTATATTTCCTCCTGTGCTCTGAACCGGACGATTGGGAGTTCATTTGTTCCTATACAGACTTCTGGAGCCACGTGTAACTTCTTCTTTTTTTCTCCCACTTTGTGATGAGAAAACAATTTATGGAGAAGAAGTAGCAGCATTTTGAAATGGACTTGGTAGTTGCACATAGGCTATAGGTGACAAAGCTTTGCCCGCAGGCTTTAATTGTACTTTCACTGCAATTTATTGCTTAACGCACGGATAAATATTTAATGGAAGGTTGCCATTGGATTATTTATATACAACAACTGTCTCCTGCCAGCTGTTGATTATATACAGAAGACTAATGTTATTGTCTTCATTATCTGTGTATATAGTGCACGTTCTTCATATGTCAACTTGTTATATTAAATCTTTTTTCTCATTACGTCAGTTGCTTTTTAGTTTTTGTGCTTTACTTGCTTGACTGATCCTTGAAGAGATCACGAACAAAGGCTAACTAATATGACTCATCCTATATTATGTGCACTCATGTTAACACACAGATTTAACATTGTATGTTTTTTAGTTTTTTTTTTAAAGCTAATATTTTCCCCATTGTTTCTCTAAGCTTGGCTGATGTGAGCAGTGTGTTTCTGAGTGGGTGATTTGCCAGTTGGCTGTGGATCCCATGTGCACCTCTGGGGTTGTAATTGCTTTTTATTGAAGTAAATCTGGCAGGCTCAATTTCAGGTGCGACAGGGACGACCTAATTCTGACTCGCATGCCTTTGGTTGCCGATTTCTGAAGTCCATCGACACTGAAAATCCTCGTGCACTGCAGCGGTGTGCACTCCGCACTTTGTGCTGCGAGTTTGTCTCGTACGCTCGCTGTGCTGTTGACTGATTGTGCTGCCATATCTCAGATGCCTTCAGCACATTAAGGTGGATTATAAAATCAAATGAAGCCCTCCAAGCTGAACTATAATGGGTTTATTCATCTTGTCGGATTTTCTCTCTTTTTTTTTTTTTTTGGTAGGGAGATTTAGAATCAGTGTTTACCACACTTTTAAAACATCACCTCTTTCTGCTTTATCTCTTTTCCTGTTTGCATCTCCCATGTGCCCAAATGCCATCTTTATTCCTCCCTGTGTTCCCATTCCCCCATCCTACACACTCCCTCCATCCTCTCTCTCTCTCTCTAACAAGCATATTGTCTCCCCAGGTAGTGTGAGGGGTCCTGTTCTCGTGGTTGCTAATGGTAACAGGAGGGATTTTGCTGACAGGGCTTGGATAGTTAGAGTGGCCCTCACATGTTTCTCTGGCCCTGCGTGAAATATAGCATCCAAATACTGCTTCCTTCCTGGAAGCAGGTAACAGCCACCAACAATGTATACAGTTCAGGATATGTTCGGGTGCCTTTTTCAGAGGTTAAATTGTGATATATATGAAGGTATAGCCTTGAACCGCAGCTTTTACAAGCCGTGGTGAAAGGGGAGCTCGGTCAATGCTGACAGTCCCCTAACAACCTGCAGGACTAAATCCATATCAACAGTTTTCATTTTTTAAAAAGTTGCTTTCCCCTTCTCCATTTAATATTATTTTTATGAATGTTTTAGTCATATGGAACTTTTTCAAAACTAAGGTTACAAAATGTCTGAGTTCTTCCAACCAAAGCCGACAGCCCCATCAAAAATCCAAATCGGGTGGATGTCATGACTGATGGGAAAGATCCGAATCTGGAACAATCAGCGAGTGTATGACCTTTACAAACCTCTATTCACAGCCAGAATCAATCAGACAATCACCTTGACTAAAGATGGAAATCTGCTTGGAAGCAAATGATGAAAAGAAATTGTTGAGAAAAACCTCTTCCTATATTGACCTAGGAGCTCAAATATTCTACATCACAGCCACCAATAGAGTAGGACAGAAAACATTTCTCGTAAATGGACACGCCGCAACAGTCAACTCCCAACTCAACTTTATATTTATGGAACTTAAAAACAATCACAGCTGGAACTGTTGTACAATAATGATCATTAAAAAAACCTACACTAAAAGACAATTAAAACTATAAAACAATACATAGAAGATACAGTCTCGTGCTGGGACTGAAGCCAAAGTGCAACAATGGTTTTTAAGACCAATTCTTGAGAATTCATTTTACTGCCTGCTCTCTAATGTGCTACATTACGTTGTTTCATAACTGAGGGGAAACAGCAGAAAAGTCTCTTTCCTCTCTGAGCGGAGTCCTCGGAGCCTGAAGAGCAGCAGATCAGCTGACCTGAGCCGCCAAGCGGGACTAGAGGGGTGAAGCAGCTCAGGGAGGTAAAGCAGGTTCAAACTTTCAAAAAAAAAAAAAAAAAAAAAAAATCCTAAAATGAACTCTAAAGTGCAGCCAGTGGACCGAGGCAAGAATAAACAGCCACATTTTGAACCAATTGGAGATGTGTGTGAGAAAGTGTTACCGTTTTTAAAGCTGTGTTGTGATGAAGGCATTAATTACTGTTTTATAAAGCTGCTGTGGGCTTCACCTTCACCAGCTGCCTGAGCTGGAAAAAAAAAAAGCTATCGTGCAGATTCGCTGCTCTGTCCACAGCGTCAGTGCATAGTGGTATTTCTAGTTGGTACATGTCGCAAAGAGTTGAGAAAAATATATGTTTGAAATACTTTTATCCTCTTACCATCTTTAAATCATTTAGATCAGAACTGGAAATGTATCCTTAACTAAAATGCAATTAAATAAATGTGTCTTTCTTGAAGCTGATGTGTGATGCCCTGTTGATTATGAAACATAGTCCATTGTAATTTATGATAATATATCTAATCAGACCTTAATTGGATGTGGGTGGAACAAGAATGGGCAGATACGTAAACAATGTAGCAAGTATGGTTTTGGCAATAAAAATCTATCCATCATGAGAGTAGTGTGTTTATGAAACTGTCTTCATGGTCAAACACTTAAATTAGTTAGTTAAACTTAGTAAATTAGTAAAACATTGTATCTTGTCTGGAGAAACCAGTGATCGAAAGACAGTGAAACTCATATTCAGGCAAGCTGATTTAACTTGATTTCTGTTATTTTGTTCAATTGGAAAGCTGTCATTCCTTCTGAATTAATTTGGTTGTGACAAGGTTTATTATATCTTTAAATCAACACCTGTGCAGCCCTTTTCAATACATCTTCAAATCTTTGGAAACCACACAGACACGGCATTCCCTTTTACGTCCTCTCCGTTAGTGTTGGACATACTCTTGCCCTTATTTTGCCTTTGGTTTTATGCACTGACTAATTTTGTCAGTCACAAGTGGAGTAAGGCGCACATAATTCTCCTCTTAAGTGCTCCACCACCACAGTCCTGATGACCTACTTACGATGTCCTCTCCTCCTGCCAAATAAAGTGGCACGTTGACAGCATATGAAGTGTCTTCCACACCAACCCCGATCGCACATCATGAAAAGGAGCCGCCACAAGATGGATCTCTTTACAAATAACGTTGATGATGAAACCTGATAGGCTGAGTGACGAGGAAGCTGCTGGTGGTGACAAATAGCGATGATGAATCCATTTCCCTTTCACTCAGCGCAAAGTGCGCCAGGGATTTCACTGATGCAGCCAATGTCGGATTACATGTGAAGCATGTAGGCTGCATTATTTATCAAAACATCATTTAAACAGCATGCGAGACTGGTTTTCTCATCTATCCTATTGAATTCTGCCAGCTCGATATGCTGGCTGTGTTTGAGCTGATGCATGGGATTTTCAGTGTAATGATGGGACATGCGTGTAGGTTTCGAATGCATTATGAGGCACAGTCATGCTCATACATTTACACACAAAGCCGTGCTTGCATTAGTGCCAAAATGCACAGATATGCACTGATAACTGTGTGCACGTTCTTGCTCACATTCCTGTAACCTCCAATCCAGCACACCTCTGGCTCAGCTCTGGGAGATTTGGATCTTTCAAAAATAACCAGGAATAACGGACAATGTCCACACTTGTAGAACAAGACAATAGAACACCGTTTCTGTATCCAATCTCTCAAATCCTGCTATTTCTGATTGAGACAAAACAAACAAACAAACAAAAAAAACATCCTGTACAACTGCCAGTGCTGCTGCATGAATAAATCCAGAAAATTTCACACACCATTTATCTCAATGCTGTCCGTAGCTGCAAACACCATCTTCATCAACACTGAGTGAAAAAAATGTCTCCAAATGAAGCATAGTACTCGTGGTTGCCAAAAACAAACCACCGATTTATTTTTTTTCTGGTCTACTGTGAGTCGTTGTTGAGTCTCTACGTGCCCGAAAAGTGAAAGCGAACGTATAAACCTTAAAGTGCTTTTGGAAAATAGTTTCCCTTTACAGACCAGATATTGGTTTGTGTCATGATTTGTGGAAAGTACACACTAAATCCATATTGTACTTTATCATCTTCTAGCAGCATTTAACTGAACTGAATATACTGTGCTGCATACATTCTGCTCAAAATGTTAGCATCTAAAACTACTCGTTCACCTTATACGGACAAATTAATATTTCCAAACTCACTTTATGGAGCTCATTGTTTGTGCATTTATTGTTATACCATCATATTTATAGTTAGAAACTGTTTCCTCACAGTGACAAGCGACAGGTTCAAATGTGAGAGACTTTCTGCATCGAGAGTAGTCTGCATGTTCTCCCTGTGCATATATGGGTTTTCTCCAAGTATTGTGGTGTCTTCCCACAGTTGAACCAAACATATGAGATGAACTGGTGACTCTAAATTGTTTGTCCTTTGTAGGATGTGCATTTTATTTCTGTGATTATGTGTTTTTTTCCCCCCCATCTACTTAAACTTCCTCCCACAGTTCAAAGACAGTGTCAGATTAAATTGTGACTCTGATCTGGTCATATGTCGGAATATAAGTAAATGTTAGTCTTGTAATAAGATAATGGTTAGGGAGTATCAATACAAAATGTAATGATTCTTCCAATGCCAATTGTGTCTGTTTTTATCCTTCATATCCACACTGTACATGGAAACAGATGCGTTTTGAACTGCAGCTCAATCAAATGCGGTCACTGAGCTTTTTCAGTCCTGAAAGCAGCAATTTAAAGACTTGTGAAAGGGGGCATAAATGAAAAAAACTGTAATAGCCTGTATTTTAATCCCATTCCATATAATGTATGACCAGTTAACTCATATAATCACACATCAAGCTTTGAGACATTGAATCGGATACTGGTCGGTTGAAATCCTCCCCAACATCAGAGGTCATGAACGTCCTCTAGATAAACAGAAAGTTGAAGTCGTTCAGCCAATTGTTGATTCCCAACGATGAGCCCGAGGAAGTTGTGGGTGACGTGGCTGTCTCGTCTTCTTTTTTGTGTATTCTCACCTCAACCGCATGTGACCTGAGCGGGAAAGGAGATGGCTCAGTTGAGTCACACATTCTTGCTGGTGATGTGTTCGAGGTTTACCCTTCAGTTTGCCCAGTGTTGGCTGGAAAAACAGTTTTGGACCTCTGCAGCCGTACTCTGTGTAAAGCGATTACAGGAAATGGACCTCGTTTGGAGGAGGGCAGCACAGTGTGTGTGCGCATGTATGTGTGTCTGTATATGTGTGTGTGTGTGTGTTTTCCCCACGGTGATGGCTGACAAACTAAGCAGCCAAATTATAAAACACGGGTTTTCAGCAAGCAGCACTGACTTCATTTGAATTTTTAGACCGCTGAAATCTTTGTGTCAAGACGTAGCAGCTCGAGTTATACGCTGCAGGAATATGTAACAAGGCAGCAAACCCAGCCATAAAGCCTGGGGCGAAGCACTGGGAAAGAGTTTTGTTCCAAAAATACAATAGACAGTTTAGCTAGTGATCTGAACATAATAATGCAAGCAAGACATGGCAGAGATATCTGCCTCATCTGTCTCTCGTTCTCTATTTATCTCCCTCCATCTTTGTTTTTTTTTCCCAGGTTTGACCTGGATCTCCTTCTTTATTTTCCCTTGTTTACTTCTTATTTCTGCTTTGATTCAAGTACTGCAGCGTGGGCTGCTTCAGATGGAGCGCCATATGTTTTGTGCAGTATTATATTAGTACTGATTAACAGTAAACTTGGCTCCATCAGTAGCCACCGGTGCTTTTGTACTCATTTGATGAGAGTGCACACAAGAACACACTTAGAGTCCATCGCGATCATCACATATCGTTCTGTTCGGTCTGTTATCAGACCATAATTTGCAGCATTTAAAAGGGCAGTTGTTTGAGAAATAACTAATCCGACGGGTCCCATTGAGCTTCGAGATAAATCTGGTTGGTGGTTGAACCGAAAAGATGGCATTTGAAAGGTGGAAAAATTTTAAATTATTATGGTTTTTAATTGTAGAATATATATCACTTGGACAACAAAAAACAGCTTTTAACCAAAAAAAAGTACATTGTATAATTCAGTTGTGGCACGATCAAGCAATGTTTTTTTTTTATTTCAAAATGTTCATTCAAGTGCAACATTTAAACAATCTAAACCATTTTTTTTTTCCACTGACAGCAAATGCCTTATTTCATTGAAAAGCAGACTTGAAAGCAGAAAATTGAAATTTGTTAACAGCTTGAGCCTTGTAATTCCATGAACACACAAGATGAAACAGATGCCTGGCCCATGTGTTGCAACTACAGTATATAACAAAACAAACGTATTATTTTGCTCCTCTTGCTCACACCAGCTTCTATTTCCTGTGCTTTTCCTTCTGATAGGCCTTCGATGCATTCATCTACATCTTCTTTGCACTGGAGATGGTGGTAAAGATGGTGGCTCTTGGGATCTTTGGCCGCCGCTGCTACCTGGGCGATACCTGGAACAGGCTGGACTTCTTCATCGTCATGGCGGGGTAAGCAAGTTCCCTCAAAATGTCAGTAATAGTGATCTTTCGGGCTCCTGAAATGAAAGCAAAAGATTACATAAAAACCCCTTTGGAGTACTATAATTTAAGCGACCTCACATATATGACCGTATGATTATCATTATTGTCCAATCATAGTGCGAAGCTGAATTTGTTTACTGGTTGTTTATTAGATGCAGTAAGATGAACTCTAATGCAGCAATCATATTGGTCTGAATAAAAGATGGCATTTGTTTTAAAATGTTCGTCTTTACAAAATGTTTCTCTTTATGAAGATATAAATTATACATTCTTAGATAATGATAATGGAACAACATGGAATTAAACAGCTATTTGAAATGTGGGCTCTAGAGCATGCACAGTCACATAGTGTAACTTTGCTTAACTTTGAGCTGTTTCCCTCTTACATACAGTTTTGTTTACATTCTACTGTACACTCTCCAGTGTCCTCCGCCTCTTCTTCATTCAGATGTCATGCCCCACTGGTTTCGCTCCACCGATTGTCAGTCTTATATTATCAGTCTTATATTCCGTTGCCACATGCCCTCCCCATAGCGTGTCATCCTCTCTACCATTCACAGCCTGTTGAAGGGCTTGTTAACAGCAACATCCAGCACCGGTAGCGGGCTCGTCACCCCACGACATGATCGCACGTCTCCGTTCATTGTACCGCGCACAATGATGTTTAACTGGCTCAATCAGGTCAGCACATCACATCCAACAGAATTCAGCATAGTGTTGACAGCAGAAAATCAAACCTCAAATGTAAAATCCCCCCCCCCCCCCCCTTTTTTTTTTTTCTTCAACCTATTTCTCGGGGGTAAAAAAAAGCCTGGCTCATATTCTGGCCACAACAGTGATTTATGACGTCAATGTTTGAGCACTAAAACAATCATGTTTATGTATTCGTATATTTTTGTCTCCAGGTATTACATTTCCAATGTGTTATTTCAATGCAACTTCAGTGATGTACAGTAATAGGCAACCAATTGTATAATAACTTATGTAATAACTGCTAAATATTATTGCACTATTTGATATGAGCATATTATCAGTTGCAATAAGGATGCTACACAAATTAAACATAACTGTTTTTTTTATTTTTGTGCTCTGAGAAAAAATCACTTTTACTGGGCATCGGCCAATTTCAGCAAATGCTGCAAAATGCTGCAAAATGCCATGTTGAAGTTGGAATGACAGAGCCTTTTGGCAGCTTGTGGAAGTGAAGACTGTTTTTCTCCATGTCAGTTCACAAAATTGCTTTTATTTCCGGGAGTGTGTTATTTTTTTTTTTTTATGGCTGTGGAAGCCTCCGACTAATTATGTTGTCCTGTCGATTGCGGGGTCAGATGACAAAACACTTACATGTGTCATTGTGAGAACCAATGACAAACAACCTATTTTGCAGTTTAATTTGAAGGACTTGTTGGCTCCAGGACTTGTTGTTTCCCAGCTGTTGATTATAGTAATCTGTCACTGTTCCTGCCGTCTAATCTGGGGAACTGTTTACTTACAAACTGCTTGTTTGTGTATTTCTATTAACATTTGAATTAATGTGGTCATCAAATAAATTTAGGCACCCCATTATTTATACTCGGTAGGGAAGTGTTCACTTTTTATCCTTAAATATCTCCATGGGGTCAATAAATCAGGATTAAAGGCTGCTTACACTATTAACTGAAGCAGTAGGACGCGCATATAAGATGTAGCTTCATGTGTTCACATTGACATTATTAAGATTAAAGTATGAACCTAATATAGACCACAAATTACAAAAAAAAAAAACAGGGGAAAGGGATTGTCACTTTAATCCTTCACCCATCGAATAATTTACTTGTTAGTGATGTTCTTAAAGTGTGAAACGCTTATCTAAAAAGCTTAACCCCCTTTTTTTTAATTCTTAGTGTAAATCACACATGATCCAACAAAGCCATGTTGTAGCGAATGTTGAATATTTTGTTGTTCATAGCTGTTGGGCACCATAGGTAATGAGATTGTTTAGTTGTAAGCATGCTGGCTGTATAATTGTATACAGTACAGTGGTCTTACCTCATAGCGAGATAGTAGTGGGTTCATATCATATGCATGTGAGGATAATTGATTGTCTGAAATTGTCCATTGGGAGGACTGTGAATGTGTGTTTTGGTCTGTCTCTCTGTTTTGGGGTTGTCTGTGATGACGGGATCCTTGTAACTTCAAACTATTTTAGTTATGTTTCCATCCACAATCACTTCATTGTTTTGTAATTTAAGTGCATTTAAGTGCCTTATTTAACCCTATACATTCAAGGCACGTTGTAATCATAACTCTAACAATATCCATGAATCAAATGTCATACGCATGCTATTCATGGTTCATCAGATATAGAACATGAATGGATGGATGAAGACCCTGATTGGGGGAATTCTTAGATCATCCACAGACCCAACTTTTCTGAAGTTTCCATAACATAGGCATTCTTCAGCGCCAGAAATAAACCCCCCAGAACATGTGCACATGCAAGATAGATTTCAAATACAATTGTTCAAGGGAAATGAGAGGCTTAGGCATGAATAACATACTAGGTCTGGATGCTTTCTTGTAATATACATACCTATTTACACAGCCAGTTATGTGGAGCCATCTCTTTTCCAGAACCTCCCATCATAAAAATGTTTGGTAATCTCTACAGCTTCTTAACATGAAGACTCTGCTTAAGGTTAGTGAGGATAATCATTTTGACAGGTCATAGTTTTGGGGGAAATCTTCTCTGGGAAATTAATATAAGTCAGCATAATGTCCTCTGAAGTGACAGCTGTGTGTGTATGTGTATGAGAGAGTAAAGGAGATGGATCGGGAGAGTGGCTGGTTTAAGGGCAACAAACAATGATGGAGCTAGAGACTTACCAGGATAGGTGGAGGGACATTCATCTTCATTTGAGCTGAATCAGTTTATCCTCAGTGGCTGCTCATAGTTTGTGAATCCGAGCGTGTGCGTTTGTGGCGTGGAGTTACCCGCACAGATTACAGTCTGTCAGCTTATGCCATTTGAGTTTGTTTAATCTGTGAACGTGTGTGACTGTGTTTGTATATGCGTATTTGTGTGAACGCCGCAGCCTTCTCCTTTCTCCTGGCAGTATCCATTAGATTAGCGTCTCGGCTAATTGCAGAGGGCAGTGCCAGCCTTGCTGGGCCAAATCACAGCCGACATCCTGCTACGAACTGCATGTCTGTTACCCACGGGCACCACCTCGCTCTTTCATCCTCCTTCGCTCACTCTCTGTTCCTTTTTGACATGCCCTTTTTCAGACAAGCTCTGACAGAGGTTTATTTCCTTAACCCTGCCACACAGAAAGTGCCTGCTGAAGTCTGTTTTATTTTGTCTCCTGTATATATTTGCCGCTGCTTAATCCACTGCACCAAGACTCAGTTCTTCCCCAGCCTCTCTGGGACTTGCAGTGAAATCTTGCTGTTCCGTCTCATGTATGACAATGTGATTCTTGACCCAGCAATGACGCATGGCCCTTTTCACCCAAAGTCAGCCGCGCTTGTCATATTTATTCTAATGCATGCAAAGGACAGATTGAAACAAATGTAGCAGGTGAACGAAGTGATAAAGGCCTTTCTCACGTGAAGAAAGACAGACTGATGCTTCCATGTGTGAAATGTGTTAAAGAGCAATATCCCAACACAAACTGGATGACTCTGCACATCCTTTCAGACACTTATGCAAGGATATAGCCTGAGACCCAATAACAGCTTGCCGACCAGACCTTACCCTTTAGTAGCTTAGCTGTGATGAATAATTAAACAGGATAAAACAAGAGCGAACTGCAACTGCACTTCACAATTTTCATCACTTTCTTCACAGTTGAGCATTTTCAACTATCAAAGGAAAAGGCTGTTGTCGGTTTTTATGTAAATCTTGCAGAAACATATCTTCATGGAAAAACTTCAATGTTAACTTAGATTAAGGCTTTTTGCCACTACGCATTGCCGAGTTGATTCAAGTTCAGCTCTGGGTTTTTTTCTTGCCCTTCATTGCTATGTTTTAGCTCTATTTTCTAACACACCGTATGCATTTCAAGGAGTTTGCAGAGATTTACATTGATTTCCTGCAGGCTTACTTTAGCTCAACCCCGACTACTACGTGGCTCACACCGACCTAACCCTGACATTTGTCTTACTTTTGGCTTTGTTAACACAGACGGGATCAGCCCTTATTTGTTAGGTGTTCATAAATTCCACAGACAAGCATGATTGTGAGTAGATTTATTGAACAAAGTGCATTTCCCTGGGACAAACATATGGGGAAACCCTGCCCTTAGCCTATTTGTACTTTTGTCTTTAGAATCACATGTTGATCCTTAAAACCGTGCTCAATGTTGTATGGTCCACTGTTTCAGTCCCAAACACCACAAATATAGTGTGGTCTGTGGTTTTTCTATGGTTTTTGACCTGACAAAGTGAGTACAACACACACACACACACACACACACACACACACACACACACACACACACACACACACACACACACACACACACACACACACACACACACACACACACACACACACACACACACACACACACACACACACACACACACACACACAGACTAATCACAATGAGATGAAGGCGTCATGAGGCGGGGAAAAAAAAAGAACCAAAGTGGAAAATAGAGAACAATCATGAAAAGGACGCTTGCGGCAGTCCGCTAATTACCCTCCCAAACACACCGGCATGATTGATGTATACAGGAAGAAACACTTCTATAGAACACACACACACACAGACAGCGCATGCACACCTCTTCACAAAGACGCACATGTCTGAGAGAGCATACACGTACACAGATCTGTGATCTTTTGTTCTTCCCCTGTTTCCGTTGCGTCGTGTGTCTTTGCAGCTTTAACAACTCAATGTCTGTACGTGTGAGTATGCAGCGGTCTGTAATTTTGTTTGGTGCAATCTACCTGTGAGTTTATCAGTCATTCTATAACCTCATCAAGCAACACAAAAGAGTGTCCTTGAGTTCACCAAGAGAGGGACGTGTATATTTAATTGCTTCAAAGCTCTCTTTTGACATTTTAGCCCTCTGTTCAGTCTCTCACCAGCTCAATAGCAAATCATTAGACCCAGCACAGATACCATTGGGTTTTTTTTTTTTTTTTAGGCAGGTTGTAATAACACCACCATCCCCAGCTGGAAAAATACTGCCCCCCAGAACACTTGTTGTGGTCTTCTCTCTACTTTGACATTTTCATCAAGCGGCTGTGTGGCATTTCTGCACTTTCGACTGTAAAAGGGGGTGGAAATTGGTCTGCGACGTGCCTCTGCATCCCGGCAAAGATGGATTCATTCAACTGTGTAGCTTGGGATTTCAAGAGCAAAAGAAACACTTCTATCTACCCAAGTAAAATTTCAAAGTAAGCATACCCTAAAAAGCGGGATCCTAATTTTAAATGCTCCAATACAACAGGAGCACATTCTTTGCAGTTAGAACAACTGCCTGTCAGCTGCACAGCAGTTCAAAACCTTGTTATACCAAGTAATCCTACTTAAGTGTGAGCTGGGGTGCCACTCTCTTGATGGCTGTGCTGCTGGTGAAGGGCAAATGGAAAGAGCCCCCTGTGGGATCAATAAAGTATCACATTATTGTAAATGACATGGTTCATAAGTCCGTCTATGTGAGAGACTGTGAGCTTGACTTGTTATGTCAAACCCAGTGGATGTGCTCTGGGTGCTATTAGCTTGTGATGGTGCTGCCGTTGTTGGTATCAAGCTGTCCTAGCACTGCAGGAGCCTCGGGCGCATTAATCGTATGCACACACTTGCACAAACACACTCGGCTGCTCTGAGACAGTGCACACCATTTACGCACATACAGTGTGATTTATTTACACAGATACTGTAAAGGTTTTTCCACTGACTCTGACTTGTTAGTTTGCGGTTGTGTAGTACTGTGTGGCGCGCTCAAACATATGCACTGCTTTCACACAAGCATACACACTCGGCAAACCATGACTATTCTCCTGTGAAAGTGGTTTGGGTTTGGGGGCACAAACAGCTTAGCCATGCTGGGGAAATGACTTGCTAACAGATGCCAGGCTCTGACTGAGCCACAACATCCTGCGGGCAACACTTAGAATAGAATGAAACCCTTTTTTTTTTTCCCTGCTCGCTTTCTCTTCCTCACCTCTCTTTCATGTCATTCTCCCCTTTTGATGCTTTGTCACTTTATCCCCCTCGGCGCTTTCTCTCGAGTGTTGTACCACTTGGTGCAGTACATGTGCGCGTACAGTTGAGTTTCCCGCAGCTTTGGGAGGTTACAGGTATAACTAGAAAGACAAATGGGCTGTGAGTGTTGAAAAGTACAGATGGTAAAACAATTTTGTCCCACCTTCAAACAAGCAATTCACCAAATAAATGATGTCCTTTTTCTTGGTTTCTCCTCTCTCTCTCTCTCTCTCTCTCTCTCTCTCTCTCTCTCTCTCTCTCTCTCTCTCTCTCTCTCTCTCGCGCTCTCTCTCTCGCTGTCTCTCTGTCCTTGTGTTTAGGATGGTAGAGTACTCACTGGACCTGCAGAACATCAACCTCTCGGCCATTCGAACAGTGCGAGTCCTGCGGCCTCTCAAAGCCATCAACAGAGTGCCAAGTGAGAACTTTTGGGTGTTTTGTATCCATTTGTCTGGATTTCACTTCAGTATGCACACACTGATCACTCATAACATGACCACTGACTTGAGAAGTGAAACACTGATCATCTCTTTCTCATGCCTCCTGTTAGTAGGTGGGATATTTTAAGCGGCAGGTGTCGTCGTAGTTAATGTGGTAAAAGTAAGATAACCGGAAAACAAACTTGGACAATAGGCTATACAACTGGCTCAGCATTTCTCCTAAACTACACCTCATGGGAGGTTGTTCTCGATGTACATTGGTCAGTATTTATGAAAAGTGGTCCAAGAAAGAAATAGCAGTGAACTAGAAATGTTAAGGGTGGCTTATGTCAATTAATACATAGAGAGCAGCAAATGTAGGACTTTTACAATATTGGACACAATGTTTTCGCTGATTGGAGCAATGCCCGACACTCTGTATTCTCCATGACTGTTGCAGGAAAACGCTTTGGTATCTCGCCAGAAAACCAGACAAAGAATGACTGAAAAACATTATAAGACCAAGGAGAGAGGAAGTTCACAAGTGCTCCATATAAGAGGATAACACAAGGTGTTTGACAAGACCACAGGGTGCAGGGAACAATGTGGCAATATGGACACTGAGACACAGAAAAAACACAACCAAATATAAAACTAAATACTTTGACAATGTATGTGTTGACTTGTACTTCCATTTCCAAAACGGTTTAATTGCTTTTAAATGGAATTCGATGTTAATCGTGGGCGTTCGAAACATCAAGACTGACCCAAACAGATGGGACAATGACACACTGAAAAGACGTTCTATCAGCACATTTCTTGCACGGCCGACGTAAAAGTATAAAAACTGATGTAAAAGATGGAATTAGATGATACAGCCAAGAGTGAACGAGTTGAGTATGGGGGAAATTTCCCATTAAATTTGATATCTGTGACAGGAGGAACCAGATTCAACATTGCTGATACTGAAGCTCCGAGGAGCAGATTCAGAAAACAATACGATCTATAATCCTGTTGAACAAATTCACTGGGAATGAATAGATGAACATAAACAGACAGTTGTCACAAGGGTGCGTGTGTGTTAAGCTTAAGAGCGTTTTTGTTTTTATGAGTCTAATTAGGCTATTTTGTGTTAGAAGTTTCTCCGACTGTTTATACATGTTTGTCAGTTCACATAAAGTACAAATGCATCTGCCTGAGAATTTATGTATATGTATCACATCCCAAGCTTTTAGTGGCATTCGCATGCCACCTGTTCCTCCTGGGCATCATTAAACATTCATCTTATGCTTAATCACACAGTCAGCCTGATCCCTGAGTCACAGCTTTATCAGATTTACAAACCATCCATTAATGCCGCTTCACTGATCAGTGTGTGACTATAACCTCCTTCTTCTCATCTAAAACTCAGCTCTTATCCAAACTTTTTAACATGATTGATTTTCCTTGTCCTGCTGCCCCTAACAGGCAGCTCCTAATCATTGTAAGCAGCAATTAGCTGGCCCGAGCCAGGTTCAGGCTGGTTTCATCACTTCAGTTCCAGCGCTTGAGCAGATAGCCTGGCATTAGCAAGTAAAGCTAATTTTGAGGAGTCAAGTTGCCTCACTAGTCATAAAAAAACAAACAAAAAAGAACACTGAATCTCTCTGTTGATGAGAGTTTTATTAACTTAACTGCATCAGCCTCGTCAGTGAATGAGTAGAGCAAACGTTGGTTTAGTTATTATCGAGTGGCTTAAAGTTTCTCCAAATGCTTGTATATTTTGAAACTTTTTTTTAAATATCTCAAACTTGCTAAAGGAGGCTATCTTTTCCACTTTTAATAGTGAAATGAGTCTCCACCAGATGTAGCTGATTGCATTAGAGCATAGTTACATAATTCTATTTGGACCTTGGAAACCTTTACATGAGAAAAGAGTCACATTTCTCCTCACGATGAATGTTGTGTTTTAAAAAAAAAACTGCATTTAACAGGATTGGGTGAAAGAGAAGAGAACACTGAGTAAAAGTTTCAGTTTGGATGCAAGATGTGTCGTCTCAGGCCACACAAGCACAATCACTTTTGATATATTTCATTTTATTTCACTGCTTTAACACATGTTCTGCTGCTCCTTCAACCTCCACAGCTTTTAATCATCGTAAAACAAATTTTGACAGTTTTTTTTCTTTTGCTCATCATTCAAGTGTCCAATTATAGCAGCTTCTCCATATTTAGTGTAATTACCTAAAAATGCTGTCTTCAGTCCGCTGAAATTAATTTATTTCCCTGTACATACAGAAGGACAGGCTACCTTTCAGGTGGAGCCGTCAGTGGGGAAACGACTCAGCCAGAAATTCAGACACATAGCGGCACCACTCAGAAAATCCAGATGTTAACCACATTTTGCTTAAAGTACTTTGATTAAAAGATAGTATATGGAGGGAGCGTGAGGTTGTTCAGGGACAAGTGTGCAGATTTGTAAACAGATCTGCTGATTATTCATCATTGCAATAATTTGCAAATACACAGGGTTTTTTTTTTTGTAAACGCAGATGCACGCTTATTTGCCTCTGCGCTCATTGACTGTTGACATACATATATTAGCCTGCTGTCAGTTTCCTGTGTTTATATTGGTTTATGCTGTCTCAGACTGTTGCATGCATATTGTTATTGATTATGTTGTCGGTAAGCTGCATGTAACAAGCGTGTAGTAACCAGATTCTGTTATGACCCCATTGGAGGTGAGAAAACGTGGGGCCAAAGCTCTTTGCTCCTTGTTTTGTCTGATCGCTGCTTAGCTCATGGGTATGAAGAGAGCATGAGCACACCCTGACCCCTCACACACCTCAATTTGTAACCCTCCACCAAAATGGCAGATTATAGCCCTGTGTGGTGTGTGTGTGTGCTCTGCTGTGTCGGACTTCTTTCTGATGAAATTGGTGCAAGACAGAGAGAGTACTCGGCCAGAATAGTACTTGGGGGGGGGGGGGGGGGGGGTATGAAAAATGGTTAAAGAAGACAAGAGAGGAGTCTTGGTGTTGAGCGACACGCACAGTCGCTGCAAATGTGTTTCCATTGTAACACAATGGGAGGCATCCATCTATATTTGGGAACAGCAGGAGCTGGCAAACCAGCCCAGTCACCAGAAGGGGACCAACATGGAGGCAGGTAGAAGAAAAATAAAAATAAGAGCGGGGGGAAAAATAGAGACACATTTGTTTCTCTCCTTTCCTATTAATATTAGTTTTTGCCTTTCTGCTTCTTTACTTCTTCCTCCTTCCATTGGCGCGTGCTATTTTCCGGCGCACCCTCAGGCCCTGTTTCATTCTCGTTCTCCCATCCTCCGTTCCCCTCGATCCATCTCCCCCCTCTCCTCACCCAATTAAGCCTAATGGAGTACTGGCCTAATGACGAGGACCCTGGGGAACAAATACATTTAGACTTGCCTCCAGCCGACATTGGAGACACATGCATGCTAGAAACACTGCTGCGTTCCCTCTGATATCAGTTGACGAGCCAAATTAGCCAGAGGAGGCAGACAGGTGCACACTCACCTCCACAGAAAAAGTGTTCCTCTGAGCTTTTTAGATAAAAGAAATCAATTTCTAATCAAGGAAAGATTAGATCCACATGTGTCACAACAACTTCAAATCAGCAGAGCACGTGGTAGCAGGAGTTTGCAAAACAGTGGAAATGGCTGACTGAGAAGAATAAAAATCAGAAAACAAAGCTTTTCAGAAACAGTTATGGAAAGTACTTTTTTTTGACATTGCAGTCTTTTGGAACATACCTTTAATTACTACAGCAGAGCTCTTGGGAGACGCAGTTAAAATGACCTCTTGTATAAGTATTAATATTGCATGTATAAAAATGACCAGATGATAAAAAAAAAGTAATTTGTTGCTTGTCAGTCATGCATATGACTCAGCCGCAGGACAGCAAAAGACAAAGAGAGGATTTGATCAAAATAACACAAGTGATGAATGCAAGAGGTGTTTTTTTTAGCCATTTTGTCAGTTTTGGAGTGCTCTTGCTGTTTTCTACATGTTATATGTCATCAGAGCATTGTTTACTTCTATAAGAATACATTCAAATAACCTTTACACACATTGCAACTGTCTGAGAGCCACATGTATGCATCTGAATGTGTAGTCACACATGGCTCATAAAGGTGGCAACAGTAAATTGAGGCTCGACTTCAATCTCCTTGATAAATCTTGAATTTGGGTATTTTCAAATATGATATAAACAACTTCCCAGGAAAAGGATGAAAATGACGATGCACAGAAAAAAAGTCCAACGTGTACAAAAATCGAACAAATTTCATACTCACTGACATACAATAGGAAGACACAAGACCTGCATAAATCTACATTTAAAAAAAAAATAGAAATCATGTTTCACTCTGTCTAAACTTATATACAAATTCAAATCAAAATGCAGCATTGATTATAGCTCGTGGAATGAGGAACCCCCTTTTTAGTAGCAATTTTTCAGGCCTGATTTTGTTTGTGAGAGTGAGCTGCAGGTATCTTCGTTCTTGTAAATACGATCATAATCATCTCCCTCTGCTTCTTTCTCAGCTTTCTCTCCTGTCATTCAGGCTGTTGGCAGTTTAGATGCACCGTTGTGACACATTAACCTACTGTTGAGTTGTTATTCACGAATTATCACTACGGCACCGACGAACACAAATGCGCACGGATCCGATGAGTACACACACATCACGCCAGCGCTTGGTAGTGTCACCCTCGCAGAGACACACCTCTCTCAGGTGTCAGTGTGGGCTTGCTGTGATCTCATCAGTGGGTCTCACTTCTCTCTTTCTCATTAGTCCAATCAGCTGTCATTATGTTTCACTAATCACAAGCTTAAGATGTCATCACAGCAGGACAGGACCAACGACAGGGGATGGGGGTCATCATCCTTCAGCATTTCAGTCTGTACGCCTTCAATTAGATTTTATCTAATTACAAATGAGACCTTGTGTTGCCCAATTATCTTTCTGTATCACTGATGTTTAAAGCGATAGAGCTTTGCTTCTTTCTTTGGTCTGAATGTTGGCCTCCTCGAGAGGGGCTGGTATATTGAACCATTGTTCAGAGCCTTGCTCAATTGATTCATCAGTTTCTATTTTATTTATTTTCTTCATTATAAAATGCTGGATACATACATCTTCTGCAATGCCTTGCATAGATATGCAGAAATGCAGCAACCATATAGTTCTCATTGAAGCGTGAACATGTTAGCATTGTTACAGCACTCTCCATCAGTTTAATATCTACTTACAATTTTTGCTTAGTTACAATTATATAATATAACATGCCTTCATAACATAAGTACCTGTTGACTTGTGTGTCAAGGACCCCAAAATCTGGGTTGCCAGACCTGAGTGTTACAGTTTCCAAAACACCCAACTCAATAAAATCCAGTCCAACTCACAAATATGTGATAAAAAAACACATCATAAGCAAAGTTTCCTCACTAATTAAGCAATGAAAAAATAGCACAAACAGGCTCCTCTCAAATAGTTCACCGAAATCAACCAATACAGATTGTTTCCCCTGAAACTGACATCACAGCAACCAAAGATTTATTTTTTTTACAGCCAACTAACTTTTATTACAAGAAAAGGCAATGAATTCCTAACTCAATTCCTAATCCATATTTCTGCAAGGGAAGTTCTCCGTTCACAGGCGAATGTTTTCCAAATCAACGCCTACATTGAGTCTTTTTCTTCAGGAATTTAAAATGCTGCTCAAATCTCTAAAACTTTCATCCAACTAAACAAGAAAATGCCAAGTTGCTATGGCAACCGCAGTTCTCAAACCTCAAACTAAGTTTGATTACAAATACATTATTTTATTGAATAACAGGTGGTTGATGTTACAATGTATTTCTAATGCATTTTTTCTGTTTTTTTTTATTTGTTCTCTATTGTATTTAATATTATTGTGTAATATTTGAATATAGTTTCATCTAATGCTGTGAATTTATTTTTAGGTATGTTTTGTAGATTGTTATTTAATAAAAAAAAATGTATAAATTAAAGAAACAAAAGCATTTCAGAGAGAAACCTGATTAATTAATGATTATTAACAATTGATGTACAGTAGTGCGGATTCTCTTTCTCTTCCAAATAAATTAAATACATAGGACACAGCAGTTGTTAAATGTTTCTGTTTTTACCTTTTTTTTTTCTACATAATGTCAACAGTTATGTTCAAAACTTTTTAAAAACCTGCACAATGCTGTGAAAAGCACACCAAAATGTTATCGGCCAGCCCAATCCAGGAATAGACGGGAACAGTAAAATATCTTTAAATATAAATAATGGGTGTGATTTAAATTGGGATTATGCTTTGCATTTTATCTCATCATAAAACCTTCCTCACTTCAGTATTACCAAAGACATTTTGTAAAGCTTAATACTTGACAGGTATTCACCTCACTATATGCTGGACTGAAATTACAAACCTTATTCCACATTTTGTAAACCGGCTGCCAAGTACAACCACCTTCCTGTCACGTCTGAGCACCTCAATTCTCCTTATGGACTGAAAGAAAAATGCATATGATTCACAAGGCATCAATCATGTTTCCTTGAAAGACCATGGCACAAACAATTTAGTGGAAAATCTATGTGATTTCTAGTCGACAGGAACATTTTGAGCAGAGTTGTACTATTCATAAGCTGGACTATACACCATGATTAACTGATGACAAAGCAATCTATATGCAAATAGTATGTTCATTTTTCACTCGGAGCTGTGAGAGTGTGATAGCGCTTTATTGATAGATTGATCTTTTATAATACACAGGTATGCGTATTCTGGTGAACCTGCTGCTGGACACGTTACCCATGCTGGGCAACGTGTTGCTGCTGTGCTTCTTCGTCTTTTTCATCTTCGGCATCATCGGCGTGCAGCTGTGGGCGGGCCTACTGAGGAACCGCTGCTACCCTGAGGAGAACTTCACCCTGTAAGTTTTAACACAGTTGCAGTAGTATGTGCACCATGTGTTTTTAATATTTGGCCACACTCGGTCAGATTTGATGAATGAACAGTGATTTAGTACACACCCTCCAACCTTACATGTGCTTTCTGCTTTTATTTCATTTTATTTCATGTCAAGAAAAATCCATATCTGACTCGTATATAAACCATCCATCTCTACTTTTGATTATCTTTTTTTTTTTTGTATAGATAAATTATGGTGTCGTTCGATCGTTGCTTCTCAATGTATACAGACGTTATACTCAGTGCTGCAACAAAACTCTTTTTTTCACTCCACCTGTCTATGCGCCACCTCACTCCACCATGACTGTAACTGCCTTTGTCCCAATTTGCAACTGAGACGGTGATGAGGTTCCAGCTGCATGCCTCCATATTCATGAACTGACGTGACGGTGTCGCCCGCTGTGTCCGTGTCTGTGTGTGAGTGACATTCAGCAGTTTTAAACGGCGTTTGATTTCATTCTCTGAGTTGTGTCTTTATGCTGGCATCAGCTCACCAGAGAGTTATAATATGTATATACGCCATATATACTACTCAGGGCCTCGGTGCGTCCTTTTGCTGACGCTGCATGCTCTAATGGCAGATTTAATAACCAAATGAAAGGAGACACATGTTGCCCTGCCTGTTGTGTCCCCTGCTAAAGTTAGCCAGCTGACAATTACACCCACGAAAGGGTCACATTGATATTTAATCCACTTTTAAATACAGGTGATAGGGCACATGGTTACATGGATGTGTACTGAACAAAAATATAAATGCAACACTTTTATTTTTGCTCTCATTTTTCATGAGCTGAACTCAAAGATGTAAAAAAATGTCTATATACACAAAAGACCTATTTTCTCTCAAATATTGTTCACAAATCCATCTAAATCTGAGTCCGTGGGCACTTCTCCTTTGCCGAGGTAATCCATCCCACCTCACAGGTGCGGCATATTCGTATGGCACAGGTGTGCCTTAGGGTGGCCACAATAAAAGACCTCTCTGAAATGTGTGTGGTTGGAGACAGACCAGCACACACAGACACAGCAGAATCTGAATGCAGCTCATATGTAATATTCAAATGGATGGAGATCAAGGAAAAGCTGGATTTGGGTCAATAAACTTTGAAGGCAATGTTTTTGGACCAACGAGCCCCTTGGGAAAGTGTTGAAAAGCTGTATAATATGACCCCTCTAAAGCATTTGAACAACTTTTTAACTCCAATGTCCCTTCTCATTCCCCTCATTTGATCACCAAGTTCACTGTGCTCACCTGACAATTGACTGGCTGAACATTAGACCCTTGACTTAAAACAAGCCACTTTCACAGAAATGTCTCCAGGGGCAAGAAACAGCCCTGGTTTCAGACCAATGTTTGAGTGAAGCTGTTCCTTTCTTTCAGAATAGTGTCTGCACATTTACCGCTCACTCATACGCTGATTAATGCAGCTGCATTGTTTGTATTCATCTCATAGTAAATCTAATGTTGTTTATTATTCCACCTAAGTGTTAGTTTTGCATGCAATTTATATTTAAACCATTGTATCACCGTGCTCTATTATCCAGGTTCGTCAGGGTGCTTGAGTGCTTAATTAAGGAGGTGTTGGTGAGTTAGCGCTTGAGGACTATTATGCTAAGTAAAGGCCTAATGTTGGCTGTTTGAGAGGTCATAATGAAGTGGGCTGAGTGTCACAGTCAAGTGCAGCATTCACATTTTATGCCGCCTGTTTTCTGATCACCTTCATCTTCCCTTGGTTTGGTTTTTTCCTTATTCCTGTACTCTTTATTTTATTGTATGCCAGCTTCTTTGACTACCTTCCCTTCATTAGTTTTATTCCTTTTCTGTTTCTACAAGCCGAGAAAAATATATCACAATTTTTACTGCTCAGGCAGATTAACTCTGAGCACTGATGTACAATACATATCTTGTTCAAATGACCACAGAGAAAAGCCAAGGTCATTTTACAAGATTGTAAAGGAAGGTTTGCTTCATCTTCCTCTGAAACCTGGTATTCTCTTTGCCCAAACCTTTGTCACTCTGGGAACATTTGTTTTCCATTTTTCCATTGCAAATCTGCCCTACAGGTTCACTCAGTCTTTTTTTTTTTTTTTTGCTGCAAGGTTTTTTTTTCCCCTACCTGCTACTCTTGATCATTTCCTCTCTCTTGCTCAATATTAGCTGGTATGTTCTCAGTGTGTTGCCAGGTTTTGCTGTACCATGCTGTGCAATCCTAAGTCACCAGCAGGGAGGCAACAGCCCTCATTCACGCTCCACTACTCTGATAGGGACTCTCTGTGTCTTATTTTCCCCCCCTCTTCTGTCTTTAAGTATTTATCCCTTCATTTTTAGCACGACTTGCAAAGCAACTATTTCAATTCACCCGCCAACCTCTCTCGACTTATTTTATGTCCATTGATGCCACCAGTCTCTTTTTATGCCATGTCGTTTTATAATAATTCCACTGCAAGCTTACTGCATACCTGTAAACTTTGTTGTGCCACTAAATCAATGCTTGGTTTGTAAGCTTCTCTCTGTGGGAAGCGGAATAGTCTGACATGGCCACAGTTATTGATCATGGAATTAGTGTGCATGCATGTGTGTTGGTGGCAGTGCATGTGTGTGGTTTGTGGTGGAAGTACAAGAAGAGATTCTACTGCCAATGATATATGTCAGCAGTATCTATACTGCTATTGACTGAAGGCGATCACGCATATCAAGAGAAAGGAAGAAGGATGAACTAAGCGGGAAATACTAAAAGATAATTTTCCTTAGGAAGTCAGTCAATGAAGACTGAAAAGGAACAGTAAAAATGGTCAAAGATGGTAGAAACTGTATAAAAAAATAACAAACACAACTGCAATAAGTGGAACAACTGAGGCTAAAGGGGCTCTTGTGAAGAAAGACAGAAAGATGGTTTGAAACTCAAATGGAGCGATGGAGAGGCCGCAATGGGGGGGGGGGGGGGGGGGGGGGGGGGGGGGGGGCAGAAGTGAGAGATAGAGACAGTGCCATGAGTAAATACTGCAGGTGAGTGACCCTGAATGTGTGTGTTCAGTAATGGCCCTGCTGATGGAGAGGGTCTATTTTAGTCTTCCTTGGGCCTCAGACCTACGTATGTATGAGCAGCCACACTCTGCCCTCTTTTACTCTCCCGTCATGCAGGAGCACAACATGCTCACCAATGGACCTGCGGGATTGGTTCAACTTGCAGTTTCTGTTTTTCACATATTTTGAATGTTGTTCTCCACAATGGTACTTTGGATTGTCATCCCATTTCTTGTCTCCTGTGAACTAACAAAGCATTTTTATGCTTAGTATCCTGTATTCTTGAGTGACGTGCTTGTTTCATAATATTCACCATAGCTTTGAATGATTCTGCTATTAGTAAGAGTTACGAGAGACTTGTGACATGATATGCAATCCTGTTCAAGGTCGCTTAGTCTGAAATTTTAGAGATTTATATTTTCACATTTTCACATTTAATGACGCAAGATTCTTGTGTGGGTCTAAGTTGAAGGGTATATTGATGGCATGCATGCAGTAGTAATAGGAGTGCATGCAAAAGGTTGTTGATGCTTTCCCCTCATGGTTATAAACTAAGACTTGTATGCACTTTCAACTCGGTTTAATCTGTTTTAACCGGGACGTTCCAATGAGATGTAAAGTCTGCACAAGGAAATGACAATGCTGCAACAAAGTCATCATAAAGTACCGTATATTCATGTTTAAAATGTGCAGTATTAAGAAAATGATTATGTCAGAGTTATTTGCATTTCACATGCATCCTGTAAATATCATGTACAGCTCTATTTTATTAGGTGATTCACTTTCTACATTATTCCTCCTGTGTATGCATATACTTCTAAGACTCGGTTGGAATAAAAAGGCGGAGAGATTGAAAAGTATAAAAAAAAAAAAAATCACGTCAGAGAATGAATGCAAGGTTTTTTTTATATGTACAGTGAGGCTATGGTGAGAGTAAGATGTATTAAGTAAGAAAGTAAACTCCTTGTACTTTCAGGATCATTTGCATTTCTTTATTCACATGCTCGCCTTCGGCAATGCATTCATCCCAAAGGTTTGGTTGACTACTTTCAGGGGGATCCACTCTAAAAAATGCTTTATGCAACATCTCCCATCTGTATTCTCCATTCTTTCCTCTTTTTGAAATTACCTCTTCACTTGAAATTATCACAAAATACAATGATATAAAAAAAAAAAAGTGTCATATTCATTCTACACCATAACACCAAACTAATTTTCTTGCACATCCCAGCTCTTCGGGTATGGCCCTGCCAGCACCGTACTACCGGCCAGAGGAGGATGACGAACGCCCGTTCATCTGCTCCCTGGCATCGGACAACGGGATCATGTCGTGCACCGACGTGCCGGCGCGGCGCGAGGGAGGACGGACGTGCTGCCTGGACAAGGAGGATGCCCTCCACAGGCAGGCTCTGGGCCTGAGTCCTGAACCCCTGGCCAACGGCAGCGGTGCAGGTGAAGCCATGGGTCTGTGCATCAACTGGAACCAGTATTACACTCGGTGCCACACTGGGAACACCAACCCCCATAAAGGTGCAATCAACTTTGACAACATTGTCTACGCCTGGATTGTAATCTTTCAGGTATGTTGCACTTGGATTGTGACTTTAAAATTGAGCCACACACTGTCTGACTGAACGATTACAACTGAATATTGTGTCTTATTTCTATTCCTGATAAATAGTTATTCTTCACTTAAACAAAAAAAACCCTGGAGCTAATTTCTCAGATGTTTACCTTTTGTTTTGGTTTTTTGCTTTCAGGTGATCACTCTGGAGGGCTGGGTTGAAATAATGTATTATGTAATGGATGCCCACTCATTCTACAACTTCATCTACTTCATCTTGCTCATCATTGTAAGTAATATTACCACTGCACATTCCTACCGCACACATTTCAATAATCAAAAATGTGTAAATCAAAGATAAAGTGCAACTATAGCACAGAGGTGAAATCCCTTTCAACAGACCCTCCGTGGTGTTCCTCTGTCAATAAACTGAATGACAGTATTTCTTGAGTGGTGGTGAATCAAAATGTGAAGCGATTTGTGAAAATCAATAGTGGCATAAAGGACTGTCTAAAATCGATGCCTGAAGGAAGGACAAGGGGAGGTAGATGTTATGTAAGTTTGCGCTTCCTTGTTTGAAAAGAATAGAAGACAGACAGCTGAAAAAGACTGAAAAGAAGTGTCCAAAGGAAGAAAGGGTATTATGTGCTTGTTCTGTACAACAGCCCATCAGCATTTTGCATGCATTGCCAGATGGCGGCACAGTGAAGGTTGTTAAATTCAGCATACATATGCCACTGGCTGACTCTAAGCTGCATTCAGTCTTTCTGTGTAGCAATACAAGTACAATAAAAAGTCCCAGATGTTGCATTTTCCCACCAACAGGGTAAAGAATTGTGATACAGAGTCGTAAAGCTTGACAGGAGCATACCAGAAGAGAGGGAAGGAGATGATCATGTGCTACAGATAAAGAAATGCACGATACGTTGCAGTAAATGAGTAAGAGATGAATGAGGACAAATCAGTGCACAAATAATTTATGTACTACTTTTTAAGGAGAAATTACTGTTTTGTTTTGTTTTTTGTTTTTTTTACAACCACCTCTTCAGAACACCATCGGTCTAATATCACGGAGATTATTAATGGTGTCAGGACAGCAGCTGTAATTTTTTCGCTACACGTTGACAGATCTGACCTGAGCCTGGCATCGCCGGTGCCGGCAACCTCTTGGCAAGATCGCTCGCATGGAGTCCCATTACTACATGATCACTTTTGCCTGGTTTCTGCTAGCCCAATGATTACAATGTCATGGAGATTGCTCAGCACGCTCGCTCACTCATTTCAAGTCAGAGCCAATTGAACCGCTTGACTAAATAAAACAAGGTAGCGCTCTTTCCAGCCAAGTCTCACTGGCTCGTATGACTTCTAACAACTACATGCGCTGCTTTGTTTGTGCTGCAAACAATTCAATACCACCTATCTGTGCTCTGATTGATTGGCACAAATGTGTGCTTCCTCGTAAGGCTCCATTTTGTTTGGCAACTTGTAGTCAAAAAGTCCTAAGGGATCTCTGAGGAGCTCTGCTGACAGGATAACTTTTCCGTCTTTTAATTCCACCCTGAGTGGTGCTGTACGCTCAACCTAGGTCACCTTGACTGCTCTCATTGTTCTCTTTGTAATACCTATTGTCTTTTAGTCATCTTATTCTTTATGTCTCCCTCGTCCCCTCGCATTCTCTGTTGGGTCATTAACTGTTCTGTGCTTTAAAGTTTGTTAATTGATCCTGTAAGAGTCTGTTCCGGGATACAAAACTCAGACACGAAGAGAAGCTTGACCTCTGCGGTGTCAAACACAAAGTCTCATCACTGTCTGTTGGTATTTGATAAACTGTCAAGTGAGCAGCCCAAACGCCCATGACTGGTGACAGTGATGAGTGTGCATAAATTGAACTGGTGACAGTGATGAGTGTGCATAAATTGAAGTTTGTAACTTGGATATATGCTCTGTGAGTTTCCTTTGACAGAAAAGAAAAGGAAAGGTGTGCAGGTGAATGTAGGTGACAGCTGCCGTGATCGCAGCTCATGTGTCGATTATACCAGAAGCCCACCATCTTAATTTGTGCGCGAGTGTGTGATCACACACACTTTTTGGTGTGTACGTGTGTGCGCACGGGCATTCACGTGCACGTGTGCATGTTTTGTATGTGTCCATGCATGAATAATGCAGCGATCATCTGAATACGTGATATCGGGCTGCCCTCCCTGATTATGCGTAAAGCTGTCGACTGATCAGAATCACAGAGTACACACACACACACGCACACGCACACACACACACACACACACACACACACACACACACACACACACACACACACACACACACACACACACACACACACACACAGATGCAGGCCTGGAGGGAAATCAAAGCCCACACACCTGCAGACCTTCTTTGACCCACAGGCCACAGATGGGCATCTCTCCTCCTTCTCTGTACAGACACACTTCTCGACTGTGTTTCCCCTCTGTATCCTTCTCAGTAAATATCAGTGGCAGCACCTCATTTTCTTCTTCCAAGCTTCCCTGCACTCTCTTTCAAATTGCGGTGCATCTTCGATCACCAGAAGGTCTCAAGGTTTTGTATCTACATGTTTTATTGAGCTACGCGGCTTCAAAAGGTATGGCCTTGTAGGTATATATGTTTGCCAGTATCGAACCTGAGACACTGCTGAAAGCTGTTCTGTCCATCCAGCAGTGTGGTTTTTGAGTTGTTCCGCATTAGCCAGTAGGGATGTCATTGTTTTGCAATCTTCTCAGAGTACTTAAATAAAAGCCATTTCAGTAGTCCTGTAGTAATCGCCACTACTGTCACTGAACAAGTCCATCAACATGTATCATTTGTATTGCAGCTCATCTTCTTTCTACCTATCCTCCCCGCACATAAAACCTCACTCTGATCTGTGAGATGGACATTAATCTTATTTTGTGTATAAAGGTGAAAATGGAGCTAGGAGTCGGTGCAGAACTGCTTGTGAGAAGCAATGTGGAACATAAGCGTGAGACAACTAAAAGATGACATTGAATGCAACGGCTGCGAGGGAAAGTTGAGTCGAGTCAGAGAATGAAAAGAGAAAGATAGCCAGACGCGGAACTGTGCTTTGGGCATGTGTTGGCTCTGTCTGTCTGCTCCAATCAGCCTTGGTTTGGTGGGAAGCCAGTCTCAGAGACCTTTAGCATGTGTGTTAGCATTTCTACAGGGGCATTGAAACACATTATTGAAATCAGCAAGTGTGTGAGCTTGATGCACACCCAAGTGTGTATTTACGCATGAGACATTGCAATTCTTTACATATTTCATGTTTCTCGAATGAGAAACATCTGTTTCAACCGCAGGCCAATTATTCAAATCAAACAATGAACCGGATGACTGTTTTTTCAGCTAGGATTCTTGAACCCTGATTTATACACTTTGTCTTTCCCATAATTTTAGCACAGAACAAGTCATTCTTCAGGCGAGATATTAAACCTTGAATCCCTTAGGTTGCACTGAATTTTCCCTCACTATCCCGGAAACTAAAGTCTCTAGATTCTCACTGACACTAATCTTTCATTTGTGCATGCAGATTGGTTCATTCTTCATGATCAACCTGTGCCTAGTGGTTATCGCCACCCAGTTCTCAGAGACCAAACAGCGGGAGCACCAGCTGATGCAGGAACAAAGGGCACAGTGCCTGTCCTCTTCCACCTTGGCCAGTATGACTGAGCCAGGAGATTGCTACGAGGAGATCTTCCAGCTGGTCTGCCACGTCCTCCGCAAGGCCAAGAGGAGATCGGCAGCTCTCTACTACACACTGAGGGGCAAGCCCCCGCCGCCTGGCGGAGGCAGAGGCAATAGGCGTGGTGGAGGCAATGCGAACGGAGAGCGGCATCACACGAGGCACTCAAGATGTGAGTGACAGTGCTTTCGAAAACTGTATCATCATTGTCTTATGCTATTTATGTAACATTTGTTCAACTTATTCCAGACAAAATGTACCAACAGGCAAAGCTCACTCATCTTCAGTAGTTCATGGTTCATAGTTAGTTTCATCAATGAGATGTATAGTAGGTGAGGTAAATTAGATAGAATTACCTATGGTCACTCAATTTAAAGGATATTTTGATTATGATTGATTTATAAGATTTTTTTTTTAAGTACTCTCCTCCCACAGTCAAAATAAATGTCTGTTAGCTGGTGACTCTGTCTCCCTGTGCTAACCCTATGATGGCGACATGTACCCATTCTCAGCTGGAATCACTCGATTCACCACTTGAATCCAAATACTAATTTGATATGTGATCTAGATTGTAATTGAACGTCTCAATCTAATACTTTCCCATTTCTGTCATTTCATTCATGTAGCACCCCACTGTCCACACCAAAGCCACCCAGACCACGGCTCTCAACCACAGGCCAACTGCATCACCCTGTCTGTCCCTCAGAATCCCGAGGACTGCCCCATATGTGCTTTATCACTAAAGGAGGGCACAAACGCTGTTGGTGAATCCGCTAATGGCGATGAAAATGAGGAGGACACTGTGAGGGAGACGGACAAAGAGGAGAACCACTTAGATGAGAGGGGAGATGGAGGAAAGAAGCGGAAGAGGACATGTTTTGGACATTGTAGAGACCTTTGGAATGGTATGAGACGTAAACTTTGGGGAATTGTGGAGAGCAAGTATTTCAGCCGGGGGATTATGATCGCTATTCTGATCAACACCATCAGTATGGGCATCGAGCATCATAACCAGGTAAGATGTCACATTGTATATTGATGCATATGATTGTTGTTGCATTATTAATGGGGGTACATTTACATTTATTGCAGATCTGTGCTTGAGCCTGTCTTTTATTCAAAGGATCACTATTATTTATTCACTTATGAATAGATTCTTAAAGCAGTGAGTCTGCAAAGATTGTGATTGTTTTGGAGTATTGCCTTGAGTTCTTGAGAGTGATAGACTCTGTCGAATGAGTGTGTTCACGTAATCATTCTCCGCTCCCCTCTCACTTCCACAAATCAGTGCTAACAAATGTCATAATGGCAGATGACATTTGGCGGGATGAGTGTGGGTTTGGGGCATCAGCATCATACAGTTTCCTGACAGAGGTGTAAACATTTAGCCTGGCGGTAGACATAACTGAGCTGACTTTTCACATTGGCCAGGCTCCTCAGAGGACGACAAGGCAGGTATCTGAGAGCGCGAGTGGGAGATGCCTGCCAAGAAAACGCATGCACGCAGGCATACAAACACAAACAAGTGCGCACACAATCACAAAGCACTTCCAATTTTGACTAGTCTGTGAATACACATAAACACAATGTATTTTTTATTAAAAAAAACATTGTTGGTGCGTATGCATCAACAAAAAGCACATGCAGACACATAGACTCACAAGCTGTTACATAAGAGGGCTTTCTTCTGCATTTTCTCCCATCAGCTCCTGTCATTCAATTGCCTCTCTCCTTCAACTCCTGTTTGCTAATTTTCCTCTCGCCGCTCTTTCCTTCATTAATTCCTGTGTGCACCATCCCTTTGCACTTTGCCGCACTTGTTCCTTTGTTCCTGTACGCCTTCCTTCCTTCCTTCCTTACTCCCTTCTACCCTCCCCACCTTACCCCAACTGTTTCATCTACTCTCTGACTCTTTTTTTTTTTTTACCTCCCTTAGTTTCACCCTCTGTCTTCCCGCTTCTCCTTCTCTCATCCACCCACTCACTGTTTGACAGCGTACAGAGTAGTTGCTTTCTCTCATCTGCGAAGACTCTAAAAATAAACGAGGGCTTGGGTAGGGGGGCTGACGGGGACGGGGGGGGGGGGGGGGGGTAGAGAGGGGGTAGAGTGAAGAGGGGGGTGCTAGGCAGACGCCAGTTACACAGCAGTTTTCAGCACAATTCCGTGTGTGTGTGTGTGTGTGTGTGTGTGTGTGTGTGTGTGTGTGTGTGTGTGTGTGTGTGTGTGTGTGTGTGTGTGTGTGTGTGTGTGTGTGTGTGTGTGTGTGTGTGTGTGTGTGTGTGTGTGTGTGTGTGTGTGTGTGTGTGTGCGCATTTCAAAGTAGACATATATGGAGAAAGACTCACCGCACATTTGTATGCGCACACTCGCAGACGCATTGTCTGTCGTGTCTTTTGAGCCTTTCTCCATTTTTTTTTTTGTTGAGTGTCTTTCTCCCTCCACAATTTCCTAAGGCTGACTCTGAAGCGGTGATACAAGTGTGTGCTCTCGCTCTGCAGTAGAAAAGCCTCACCTCATGCGATCTTGTCCTGAAACAAAAACTCCGAACCTCAAAACATGACTTGCCACAGGGCTGGTGCATTTGCAACCACACCCTGCTCAAAGAAAATGTTTCTTCATGTTTTCCACTTGGAAAAAATAAAATGCACATTATTTCCTAAAGACATGACCTTGCATTTTTTACTTATTAATCTTCTCCTATTCAAGACAATCTCTTATTTTCCTTTTCCTTTTGTTGTGGTGCATTCAAAGAAGACTCAGTTATGCTACAATTCAAATGCGGGACATTATCATCAGTCAATAAAATAATAAATATTTTGGTTTGTGGTGAAGGAAGAGGTGACATGAGTGAGCAAGTATGGAGAAACACTTTTCGTAAATTGACAGGTAATGGGAACAGGTGGAAGGAAAGCAAGAATCAAGAGTAGGGAGTCATTATGGTATTTAGTCTGAGTTAAACTGTGAGGTCAGGAGCTGTGATGGTTCTGCCAATAGCAATGAATCTCAGATCCTGTTTGTGCTGAGAACCTGTGAGCGAGTTCTCGATATGGTCAAGGTTAGACCACTTGCTGAGCGATCTCACTTGTTCCTGTCTGTATAGCTCTTTCCTTGAATTTATTATATTTTTGTGTCATGACATTCAGATTTTTAAGGTGAATCGTGCAGTTATTATAAACTCCCTGGAGCCACCTTCTAGCTGTTGTTCTCAAATGAGTCTCAGAAGAGTTTTTTTTTTTTTTTCTCCACATGGAAACATTGTCAAAACTGACCTCAGGAGATCTAGACTGTGTTTACGAGGACTTGTTTTCAGTTTGTTTTTCCAGCTCAAGTATTTCTCTTCCCTCACGGTTCATATCTTCATCTGCTTCCAAGCAAACCTTCAGCTTTCTCATCTTCTTCCTTCTCCATTACCCAGGTTCTCCTGCTCCTGTTCTCCCTCCTCTGATCAGCAGGAGGATATTGATTGGGAAGAGATGGGTCTGCCTGATAATGAGACTCACAAAGAGAAAAGGATGGAGAACCAGGGGGATGGAGATAGATTGGGAGGAAAAGCGGATTAGAGGAGGGGGAAACCGAGAGCGTGTTTTTCCTCTGACATGGTTTGCTAACTTTGGCAGGGCTAGCTGGCTATTTCTCCGCTGGCTTTGAAACCGAGACTCACAGGGGGTATCAGAGAAAGCATCTGATCCATATCCTGCATCACACACATGCACGCACACAAAGCACACTTGCATAAAGCCAGCCTACTTGTGCACGCGCGTATACAGATGGAAATGAACCCGGAATTGACTGGATGTGTGTCCGCGTGTGTCTGTTATATAATATGTATGTGTACTTTTGCCAATTCAAGATAACAGGCTCCCCAGTTTAGCCGATGTTTGACACCATGTGCGAGACAGACAATACACACTTTCAATTCCCTTTCTCATTTCCAGTTCATTTGTGCTGGTGTGAGATTTTCTTTACAATTTCACATAAACAGCTGTGCTGGAAAACACAATTTGTATCCACATTTTCCGCTCTCTCCCTCCTTCCTTCTTCACTGTTGCACAATGTTGAATAAAGAGTGTCTTAATTTTATTTGCCAGGTGGAGGTGAATTCTCCTGTCAAATGATTGACAGCTTGAGTGGCAGCCTTTCCAGCACAGACAGAGAAAATCTGAAGTGTGCACACGTGTTTTATTTCTTTATTAATTCATTGAAGTAGCTCTTGCATCTTTTGTAGCAGCATCGGTGATCGGATTCGCTGGTTTAATATCAATTGTGCTTTTATAATTGTGCCTCTTCCTGCGTTATTGAGGCGATTGCAGCTCTGGATTTACTCGAGATACTTTTCTTTTCTTTTCTTTTTTTTCAAAGTCGAAAGTCTTCTTCTGTGTCTACCCATTTCCACATCTTCATTGCTCTCATATATCTAAACCAATGTGTTTTTTTCTTTCTTTTTTTTCTCCATCCCTTCCTGTTCTTTCAACCAGCCTGAAGAGCTGACCAATGTCCTGGAGATATGTAATATTGTCTTCACCAGCATGTTCACCCTAGAGATGATCCTCAAACTGACTGCTTTTGGCTTCTTTGCGTACTTGAGGAACCCGTATAACATCTTCGATGGCATCATTGTCATCATCAGGTTTGTACTCTTGGGAGTCATTTACCGAAGTTGGATCATCACTTGTAAAGAGCTTTTGTCAGCTCTTATTTTTCAAAACTGGGATGTACATTTACTTCTAATTGCTCTTTAGTTTTGTAAAACATTGTTTCACTATTTAATTTTTCATATTTGTACAATTTATTTGAATATAAGATTTCACTTATGTTTACTTAATTTCATACAGATGAAATATAATGTATGATGGATGGATGGATGGATGGCAAGTTTGCATGAAATGCCACAAATTTCCTCTTACAAAAAGCAAAAGACATCGGCATAAACATGATTTGTTGGTTAAAAGAATGATCAGGCTTTTATCTTTTATTTAAGTTTGATGTATCTGTTCATTGTCTTTCTTTCTGGCTTCTCACAATCAACATATTTTCCTCCAAATTTTCTGCTAATAACACAATTTTTCTTTCTCCTTTTTTTTTCTTCCATTTTATCACTCCTTTGTGAAACACATCTGAATGCAAACTGCAGTGTGTGCGAGATCATCGGGCAGGCGGACGGCGGGCTGTCCGTGCTGCGGACGTTCAGGCTGCTGAGGGTCATTAAGCTGGTGAGGTTCATGCCGGCACTGAGGCGGCAGCTTGTGGTGCTGATGAAGACGATGGACAATGTGGCCACCTTCTGTATGCTTCTTATGCTTTTCATCTTCATCTTCAGGTGATTTCAAACACATGACAGCACATTAAGCCTTGAAGGCTGGGAAATAGCTGTTCGTATGACATTAGCAATGCTTTTCTGTTAGAAGTCATTATAGCAGGTTCCCTGTATAGACACATCGAGAAAGAATTCGAATATTATTCGAATTCTATATCGAATAATATTCAAATATTGCTTTAATTATTCACTCGATTATATTTTAACATTTAAAAATGCAGTGAAGTGTTTGAATTTTTACTGAAATTAATATTATTTAGTGTCATTTAATAAAAAATTTTTTTTACCTGATCTCACCTCTTGCTTTATTCCTAATGTATACTTACACCCACACAGTAATGTTTTCACTCACATTCCATCTGAGTGTAATTGTTGACAATGAAATGCATTTCTTTAGGTAAAAAAGATTAGCAATAACAAACAAGTGACTCAAAAGAGCATATTGCTATTATCCCAACCCTTTTTTATACCACCATGTATGCACATATGTCAGCGACCTTGTGTGTGTGTGTGTGTGTGTGTGTGTGTGTGTGTGTGTGTGTGTGTGTGTGTGTGTGTGTGTGTGTGTGTGTGTGTGTGTGTGTGTGTGTGTGTGTGTGTGTGTGTGTGTGTGTGTGTGTGTGTGTGTGTGTGTGTGTGTGTGTGTGTGTGTGTGTGTGTGTGTGTGTGTGCATACACCTGCCAACCAGCTTCTTTGCCCCTTCAGCACAGCAATCAAGCATAAGTGTGCCAAGACAGATGGTGCTGGAGCTTTTAGCCAACAAATGCTATCCTGAGCAAGTGGCATTTGGCCCGTGCATCTAAGCCACTGTAGCTTTTAGTGAGCAGTTAATTTACAATGCCACTCAGCCTTTAACTGATAAAACATGTATAATGGCTCTAAACAAATTAACACTGAATGATAATACGTGTGACTTTGTCTGGTCTTTATTACAACAGCAACAAGCAGAGGAGTCAAACAAAGTATGAGCTGAAAATGATACAGAAGGCATGACTGGCTTGGATATTAGTCATATGGTGTGTGTGTGTGTGTGTGTGTGTGTGTGTGTGTGTGTGTGTGTGTGTGTGTGTGTGTGTGTGTGTGTGTGTGTGTGTGTGTGTGTGTGTGTGTGTGTGTGTGTGTGTGTGTGTGTGTGTGTGTGTGTGTGTGTGTGTGTGTGTGTGTGTGTGTGTGTGTGTCTAAAATATACACTATACTGTGTTTTAATTGAAGCCTTGCTTGTGGTCTTTCTTCTTGAAATGGCCTTGAGTCCTGTGGTTAGTTGAAGCTGCTTATGTGTGCTGCACATGTTAACAACTGCCTCTTCTTGTGTTGCAGTATTTTGGGGATGCATATATTTGGTTGTAAGTTCAGTTTGAAAACTGAGGCGGGAGACACTGTGCCAGACAGGAAGAACTTTGACTCCCTACTGTGGGCCATCGTCACTGTCTTTCAGGTAACAATCATTCATTTTACAGCTCATGCACTTGATTTATATGTTTTTTTTCCTGTACATCATGTATTTTTGTGTTCTTGTGGGGGGTTTTTTTCTCCTTGTCTTGTAGATCCTGACTCAGGAGGACTGGAACATGGTGCTGTACAATGGCATGGCTTCCACCTCCCCCTGTGCTGCTCTCTACTTTGTAGCTCTTATGACATTTGGAAACTATGTGCTCTTCAATTTATTAGTGGCCATCCTGGTAGAGGGTTTCCAAGCTGAGGTAAGACACATTGATTTAAGACATTGCACTCTGAGAAGGACAAACTGACAAAGACAAATGTTATTATATTCAAAGCTTGCCAATAATGTTCTGTTTTGTGTCTCTTTCTAATATGGAAAACACAAGTCTTATATTACTGCTTTCACTGGAGAAATAACATTTAGTTTATTATTTTGATGCAAAATATTAAACATGAGCATTTTCTCTGACTTGTTTTAGAAATGTACTGCAGGTGATTCTTAAATGTTTGTGATTTGGATTTGACAAGTGAGAGCACACCGATTGGACTCATAAGAAAAGGTGTCCTCCAACAATAGATGTGCAATTAGAGAGAGATTGGCCGATCATATTCAAATCAGCTTTCAATTGCTCATTATTTCTCTTCACTTGATTGTTTTCTGTCTTTCTCTTCCCGACCCACCCCTGTTCTCTTACTGTCACCGACACAGGGTGATGCAAATCGTTCCTACTCTGATGACGACAGGTCTTCCTGTAATTTTGACGAGAATGACAAGCAAAAAGACTCCCTGCACCTCTCAGGTACGACTGCCATTTTTTTTTTGGTTTAATAAAGTCTAATTTTCTTCTCAGCTCAGAAATTACATGGATATTTTCACCTGAGAGTGTGGAGCGCTATTTTTGAGCACAATACAAAGACCATGCTGCAAAAACCAAGACTCCCACTGAGTGTATCTGACTAGTTTCCAGTCAAAATATCTCATTGTTCTGTAATAAAAGAATTGGAACATTGCAGTGAAATATACATACTTCTGGAATGCCTCAACTGTTTTCACTGTCTAACAAATTTCTCATAATATAATGTATTTTATAGCAACTTGTCCACTGATTTCTGTTGAAATCTGACCTTCCGAACTTAAACTTGATTTAAAAAATCAATATAACATTTTAAGCAAATTGAGTCTCTAACTTTGATTAACCTAATGCATATAGCCTAAATTGTGGGAGGAAATCACAGTATCATGCTCATACCCACTCATGCACAGGGAGAACATGCAAACTACCCAGATAAAGGCCCAAGCATGGAAACACCACATAAAAAAAATCATCAGCATTAGCTGTTGATCAATCATCATTTTTGAGTTGTCTGGAATTGTTTTGTGCCAGAAGAGGTATCACAATTGCTAAACTATTTCTGCAGAAATAATTACTAAGTGCATTTTCCCCACTCTGAAATGTAAGCTGAACAAACTTTAAATAATGCATGTCTGATGCCACGTCTCCGCCGACTCCTCGCCCCACATCTCCCCAGGCAGAACAAAAATGAACTCACTGAGAACCAGCCCAAGCTGTCTGTGGGATGAAGTATTGTCGAGTACTGAATAGAATACAATAGAACAGAATAGTCCCTTATTGTCACTCTGTAGCAATGTTAAAACACAGTCTTAACAACAGCAGAATGCCATGACAGCAACCTCAGTGATGGCAATGAAAACCACACAAGAGTAAATTACAAAACTGTGAAGAAGCTACAACATTGTGCAAAAGGATTAGAGTGGCCTCACAGTTCTCTGAAGCTGAAATGTACCTTTAAAATGTTTGCCTACGTGGTAGAAATACTCCTCTGAAGTGTTTTTTATTGGAGCCTACTTCATGAGTCACCAGTAGACATATTTTCGGACAGTTTTGGTAATTTACTGAAAATCAAACCTCCCTTTGAGATTTGGCGAACATCATTTTAGGACATTTATGGCAAACAATCCTGCTTTCATAGGAGCTGTAGAAAAAAAAAATGTCTTCATCCCTTAAATTCAAGACCTGTGGTTATTTTCCCCGTCATATTGTCCCTTTTTCTCTCTTTTCTCTCCAGACCCAAAGATCTGTACGCTGACGCCTAATGGACACCTGGACCTGTCCCAGTTGCCTGCTGGTCTTTTTCCCGGAGAGAGGTTGACCTTTGCTCTTGGCTCCAGGAAGAATAGTGTTATTTCTCTTGGCAGGGCCAACCTGGAGCAAAGGGCTATGGTAAGAGCAAAGGAAGTGAAGGAGGAAGGAAAACGCTCTTTGCTGAGTGACTGGTTTACTGTGGTTCGCTGTGACAGAAACTGCATGAACAAAATAAATTGGGGCAATACTTTGAAACAGGAGAACGCATTGATCTACAATAGATTTTCACCTGCATCGTATCAAAGGTTTTACAATTTCTCATAAATCTGAAGAACTATAAAATGCAAGAGCAGTTTTTCGACCCGGGAGACAGAGTGTATGAGTAGTTCATTTTCATGCTACAGCAGGTAGCTGACTAATAGTTTAATTACAAACTGCTTCTACAGAAGGTTTTCATTTTTACAGGTTTCACAAAATGAGTAATACATCATCATATCGCTTTATATTTTTTTATTATGCAGGATTTGACGATGATTTATATGCTCTCATTATTTGTGTTAGTAGTTCAGTGTGCCGGGGCAGTTCCAGACTGTTTTTCTCTCTGTGTGTCTCAGTATCCAGGTCGAGGTTATCACAATTGGGGTCGTGCTGTGCCTCCCCAGCCTCATGCCTTGTGGGCCCGCCGTTCCAGCTGGAATAACCTGGGAGGAAGCCGGCCCTTCTCCTCATCGTCTCCCACCGCTAGTCCAGTCTTCACGCCGTCTGCCAGGCCGTTCTATGGCTACGGCCTTGGCGGTCTCGGAGGGGTGGTTGGAGGAAGCCTCCGAATCAGGGGTCCGCGCGCGTCCTCGTCGCCACGTCACCACCGCCATCACATCCAGCCAGATGAGGAGGAGTCTCTGCTCTCTCCCCCTGCCGTCGCTCCCCACTCACTTCACCTTCCCCCGCCCATGCTCCCGGGCTACTTTGCACCCAGGAGGGACCGCCGAGCTCTCTCGCTCGAACTGCCCCACCTGCTTCAAGTCCCGGGACAGCCACACCCTCCACCCCCACCGCACCATCCGCTGACCCCCATGACGCACCATGGCCACCATAGGAAGAAGAGCTTCTCTGGAGGAATGGTGATGACTGGAGGTGGTGACTTAGGAGGGATTCACCAAGACTGCAATGGAAAGACCCCCCTGTCCCAACTCCTCCAGCCCCCTCCCAGACACCCCGCCGAACAGACTGGAGGAGCAAACCCCCCCAGCCACTTGATGGCTGAAGTCTTTCCCCAGGTTAACACACGGAGCAAGGACCGGGAGGACCTGGATGACGACATTGACTATGTAGGTTACTGTCATATTCATGTGGGAGGGAGGGATTCAACTAGTAATTACAGTTACTATTATCAGAAAGTAATGCAGGGATATGCAGTTATACGTGTTTCTTATTATATACAATTCAATTGTTGAGATTCAGATAAGTGAGCATAACTGCTGGAGCTGATAAGAGACACAAACTGGCCAATCTATCACTGTCAGTTTATTTTTCACCACAAAAATACACGTACATGATTGTCACAACAAAAACAGGGCTGATTTCTTAAATTTTTTTTTTCTTTTGCAGGAAATCAGACTTAGCAACAGCATCATATGTGTAAAATAATTCAATGTTCTGTATCTCTCTGGTGACTAACACAGAATTTAAGTTTCTTCTTTACTCTGATCATCATTAATTCAACACATGGTGAGGGTTGTCCTTTAGGTAATTTTCACTGAACAATGATGTGATTCAGTTCTCGCCAAGGTCAAAGTCAGTGTTGCTTCAATTATACACTGTTTTTTGAATGCAATATCTGAAGAAGGCCTCAGGATAGTGACTTTATATCTCTACTTTTTAGTAGTGCTCAGTCATCTGTCCTCAACAATTGAACTTCATGTGAAAACATTTTAATATGGGCTTGCATGGATCAAACCTAATATGGTTGAAGCACATTTATAAAGCAAAAATGAACCAATGACAAACAAGTTGACTGAAGTGACACATTCAGGCAAAACTGCTATGATGGGGATTGAAAGTTGTAGAATTGCAGCCTTTACAGTTCAATTAAACAGTCTATGAGTCACAGGTTAGAGATTCAAAACTCCCAAACTATTAGCTTTTATGTGCAAGTAAAAGATTTTACGCATGCCATATTCTCTTGCCGTCTCGTTGGATTTTTATCTGCTTGATATAAGGAATGAACTCCATATCACCTGGGGCTCATGGGAGTCTCATTGTTTCCATTGTAAACACGTTTGTGTGTGCAAGAGAAACAAGGTTAATTAGAAAGGACTATTTAGACAGCAGGGGGTAAAGAGTTGTACAGATGGTAATGTTGGAAGATGATCCTAGCTGTTGCTATAGAAATGATTAAAATATGGAGTGAACACACACTTCCACACTCACAGCTGTGTGTGTTCCTGCATTGAATCTATGTCTATGTTTGCAGAGCTTGTGTTTCCGCATCCAGAAGATGTTGGAAGCGTACAGACCGGACTGGTGTGAGACACGAGAGGATTGGTCCATCTTCCTTTTCTCCCCACAGAACAAGTGAGCTTGACTTCCTCCCTCTGCCAAATATCCAATGATGGCGCGATAGTGTGTTCACTTGTGTGTTCATTACAAATTTTGCACATTCCTGCCTGCCAAAGTCCTACCAGCCTCTCATGCAGACCATATTGCCTTGCTGCAGGTTGGATCTCACCGAAACAGTCACATTAAAGATTACAGATAGATTCTGCTCCTCACCTGGTCAATAGGAAGGGCATTTGAGCATCCATTGCCACCTTGCAAATAACAAAGGAATATTTTCAGATTTTCCCCCTCCTTTCCTGGGGCAAAATAAAACACCGTATTATTTTCATTAAAAGATGCATCAACTTATTGTGCCATTGTGTTGCACTCATCACGCAGGGGTTTGACTACCCACAGCTGAGTATTTTAATAAAAGCCATTTGAATGCCTCAGTGTCTCTTCCGCAATAGTTGAGAATAAATTTGAGCTCTCCTCTCGTCGATTCATTTTCATATTTACTCTGTCCCGTTTTGTCCCTTCCAATAAGCACTGCAGCGAAGATATTTAATTGCTTTTTGGCAGTACACAGCATCACGTGCTACGTTTTTTGAAATGCATATTCAGTGTTTATATGTCTCTTTGCCTTCTGCCTTTCCTTCTCTCCTCCTCTGTTTGGTTCTCTCTTATCTGAGTGTTCTGTTCTCCCGGCAGAGCACTGTACTCAGGAGTCTGGTGCTTCTGAGAGTGTTGTTAATGCAATTTGTTTTGAATTAGGAGCGATGTAAACAGGGGCTGAATGAGGCTATTTACTCACCAAGATGTGCGGGAGCGCCCGTGCACCATCAGGGGGCTTGGCTCTCATTCTGATTGGATACAGGAGGTTTATAGATTGTATTTGGCCAAAGGCTGGCCTTTACATATTGTTTCTCCTATTGTAGCTCCTGCCCCTTTGTGTGATGCCAATAAATGCACTGCCGGACGAAAATCCTCTGTTTAGCTTTCTGTTCATCTCTTCTCTCTTCTTCTTTTCCTCGCTCTCTCCACAGGTTCAGACAGATATGCCAGTCCATCATCGCCCATAAGCTGTTTGACTATGTGGTTTTGGCCTTCATCTTCTCCAACTGCATCACAGTGGCTCTAGAGAGACCCAAAATACTACAGGGCAGCTTGGTAATATCATCTGTAGTGTGTGTGTGTCTGTTAGTAGCCACAGCTGCTCTTCTGCTGTGTCTGTGTGATGGCTGTTTAAAATCTCAGAGGATGAATTCAACTTTATTATCCAAAAGGTGCAGCAAGTAAGGTTTTATTACTCCTAATTGGCCAATTTTCTCTCTCTGTCAACCCTCTCCCTCCCCCCTCCTCCCATTCTCCTTCCAGGAAAGAGTTTTTCTTACCATCTCCAACTACATCTTTACTGCGATCTTTGTGGGCGAGATGACGCTCAAGGTAACATTTTACAATCTGGCCCTCTGTTACTGCTGTTGCCGTTGCTACACAGAGGTCTTTTCTTTCTTTTGTCCGCCTCCTTCCCATGAGATCCAGTGTGCCTCTCTCTTTAATCTGACTTTGGCGTGGTGGCCCCAAAGCCCAGCCTCTTCCCGTCCCTTCTTTGTCAGCCATCCCCATGTTTCTTTGGAGAATGGAGCAATTAGGCTCTGTCATTAATTAGTGGCTAGTCTACTCTTCTGGATGCAGTCCATCTCTTGCAGTACTCCCCCACAGTCCGTCTCTCCTCATGCCTCCTCCTATATTAAGTGCTTCTTTTTAAAGTCTGTTTCCTCTTCCTTAGGGTCTCTCTCTTCTCATCAGTCGCTTATCTGACTTTAATGTCCCTCCCTGCCTTTTTTTAATTTTATTTCCTTCCCCATCCCTTTCGCCACTGCCTCTGTGTTCTCTGTGAAGACTCTGGCACAAGTGGGTCATCAATTATGCACTTCCACAATCAATTATTAACCAATCACAACCCGTCATAGAGCCACAGACTTGTCAGCCCCGTGGCCGAGTTGTACACGTCTCCCACCGCGGCTCTGTCTGCCTGAGTCAATGCATTTCTTTTTTCTTGTTTCTTCCATGTTGTGTGTTGGTGTGCATTCACTTTGTGTCGCATTAATCTCTCCGTTGGACTCCACCACCTAGTTCAGTGCTGTGTACAAGATGCAGCCAAACAAATGAACAACACAGCAGGGTTGAAGAATGGGTGAGCATGTGGAGGCATCTACATACGCAATTTGGCCCTGTTGCAAAATACATACTGTTGTTTTAATGATTGTAGTCACAAATAATACAAAATCCCATGCTTGGAGATGTGAGTCTATAAATGGAATTGCAAAATACAGCTAGTGCACATTCGTTTTATATCTTATCAATGAGGTCAGTTAGCATTTTGATGTTTGCCGAGCACTGATCCTCCAACCATCTCAGTGTTTGTGCACTAACCCCCACAGTCCCTCTAAAGCTTTACTGGACACTGAGCAAACAAGCTTCAAATGTCAGTGGCAGATTTTTACCCAAACAGCCATATTGCAGCTTCTGCTTCTCTGCAACACACAGCCCGTGTATTGTGTACTTCAACAATAGCTTTTCCTCACAAAAAAGACATCCCTGCTCGTTTCAGACTGTTAAGTACTTACGAAAAGAAAACTAAAAAATTATGAGGAAAATATGAAAAACTTTTAAATATGTGTTGGTTAATGAGCATGTGTGATTAAACCAGTAGAATAATTGTTTCTAACCAACTGGACTAATGCTTAGTTTAATTAAAATACAGTTTTTGGAAAAGAAGGTTTGAAAAGAATGTAATTAAAGAAAAAAATAATGGATTAGGTCCAACTCAATATATATATATATATATATATGTATATAAAGTATTTTACTAACACTCCATGACAAATGGTATTTATTGTCCATGTATCCAACATGATCAGTATGACCTCTTAATGTGAAACACATTTGGAGGTTTGCTGTCACCTAAAAGTCTTAATTTCAGAGTTATTTGCACGTTTCTTTCTCTGATTCTGACCATTAGCAGCCCTGCTTTACTCATAAATCGAAATACAATGTGTTTTAAACTGTGTTCCGGTGAAGTAGCATTGATCACTATGAAAGATGATGGATTTTTTTTCCAGGAAATATCTGCATAAATTCACCTGTGTAGCAGATTAAGTCTGTGTGTTTTGGTCCTTTCCATCTCATTCTTATCACGTGATATCTTGTTTTCACAATATCTTGCCCTGAAAATGTGTATTTTTTTCACATTTGGCAGGTTCTCACACAAAGTCTGTTCAGAAACGCACCGCTCACCAGTGTCTGTGATTCTCTTTGAGTTGCCAAGTGCCAAATACACCTCAGATATGCAGCTTCACTTCTTCTCTCCCATCCTCAGGTTGTTTCCATGGGCCTGTACGTGGGTGAACAGGCTTATCTGCGGAGCAGCTGGAACATTCTGGATGGCTTCCTGGTTTTTGTGTCTTTGATTGACATTGTTGTGTCCATGGCGGGAGGGGCTAAGATCCTTGGTGTGCTCCGAGTCCTCAGGCTGCTCAGAACACTACGTCCCCTCAGGTATGCGGCAAGCCATGCCGAATTTGCATGCACTGAACAGCCTTTTCCAAATTGCAGCTGTCTGCCTTGTCAGTGCTCTTCTGTCTTTGCAAATTCAAAATATTGTTTGAAGAGACACTGACTGAAGAAAAATGTTCCGTGAGCAAGCGAATCCAAACTCCACTTAGAAATGAATGCACATTGTGAGAGAATCACATCACTTTCTCTTCAAAACATATATTTACATTTTTTTTAAAAAGCATCACTTTCAGAATTTAATGTCCAGTCAGTCGGTAAAACATTTGTTTCCCTTTTGAATCATTTATGCCAATCCCTTTACTTGCAGAGGCTCCATTTCAGTCGTTTCTTATTTGGGGATTAACAGTACAAATTAGCCGAACTTCTCGGACGTGTAAACCTCAGATATAAGCCTGAAAAAGTAAAGTTGTCATCTATTTAATTCATAGTATTTGGCGGCGTTACATTGGGTTCTGTCACACTGAATCCTAGCTCAGTGATAATGAAGAGGAAGAGAAGCAGCTACAGGTGCTAAACATTGTGGTTAACAAGCTGTTTAAAGGTTTTATGTAACCAGGAAACATCCGAGAAGGTCAACAAAGTTTCATTGTTAAGAGCTCACTTTGTACATGTCTTGTTTCGAGCATTTAAAAGATTTAACCACAGCTTGTTATTGTTATTCCCCTAATTTAGAATGTGAAATACATGCTTTCATGCAGAAAATGTCTGGAAAAGGGCTTGTAAAGAAAGAGTGTATATTCAGATCAATGCGGTAATGAAGAGACCGTTCTTAGATTTGCATTCAGAGCCAATGAGCAGAGGCACATCTAATGTGTGATTGTAGTGTGTTCTTGTCTCTTCATTATGTTCTGCCTGTCCTGTTTCCCTCTTCAGGGTGATCAGTAGAGCTCCGGGTCTGAAGCTGGTGGTGGAAACTCTCATCACTTCCCTCAAACCAATCGGCAACATCGTCCTTATCTGCTGTGCGTTTTTTATCATCTTTGGTATCCTCGGAGTTCAGGTATGAAGGAGGAAACGGATGCCTTTAGACTGAGTGCATATATTATTTATGAACATAACTATAATATGAATGCAAACTTTGTCTCACCCAGTCTGATCGGGTTCTGTGTGGCTTTCCCGACTGTAATTCTAACACTCCTTTCCTGTTGCTTCTTTATGTCTTTGAAGCCCACATACATTTCTATTTTCCTCTCTTTTAAGTAAACGCATTGTCTTCCTACTTCTTTCATCACAGCAATTTCAGCTGGTGGGATCTTTGACCAGCTCATTATTTTCACTGAAGTACACTCTTTCATCTCATCAGAGGGGCCCACAAAGGCTTATTTCAGTTTGGGTTTTTTTTTTTTTTTCCTTATAAATAGTCAGACGTCACAAGCTTGGTCTTATTGTTCTTGTGCTGACAGTTGTTTAAAGGCAAGTTCTTCTACTGCTTCGGCCCTGATGTCAAAAACATCACCAACAAGTCCGACTGTCTACAAGCCAACTACAAGTGGGTCCACCACAAGTACAACTTTGACAATCTTGGACAGGTAAGCATGATATGTGTTGCTAAGCATCCATCTTCTTTGTTAAAGGAAGTGTAAACGTGTTTGTTTTTCATTCTGGAATGTTGACTGTTCTTTTTTACCGACCTGCTGGTGTGCAGGCTCTGATGTCCCTGTTTGTACTCGCTTCCAAAGACGGCTGGGTCAATATCATGTATCACGGCCTGGATGCTGTGGCCGTGGACCAACAGGTACGTGGATATAAGCTATACAATAACATCATCCTGAAGAATATCTGACAAATTATCTGAGTAACCTTTTTGTCTCGATACTCTTGTCTTGCTTTTTTCTCTTTCATCACACTTCTTAACAACGCTCCCCCCCCCCCCCCCCCCCCCCGATCTTCCCCAGCCGATAACCAACAACAACCCATGGATGTTGTTGTACTTCATTTCCTTCCTCCTCATCGTCAGTTTCTTCGTCCTCAACATGTTCGTCGGCGTGGTGGTGGAGAACTTCCACAAGTGTCGCCAGCACCAGGAGGTGGAGGAGGCCAAAAGGCGCGAGGAGAAACGTCAGCGGCGCATGGAAAAGAAGAGGAGGAGTAAGAGAGAGAGGGGAGGGTAGAGCATGCGAGGGGTTAAAGAGGTGGAAGGAGACTAAAAATACAGAACAGCTGAAGAAGGAGAAAGGAATGGAGGGAGGAGGGTGTGAAACAGAAAGGAAGGGGCTGCTGGGGAAAGAATAGAAGCAGGTGCAGATGTATAAAGGAGGGCTGGTTAATAGAGACAGACAGGCAATAAACACATAATCAGCAGGTGTCATAATTACTAATACACTGCGAGTTGAAATCCTACTGAGTTCTTTGTCTAGTTTGTAGTTTCAATGTCCCATTATGTGACCCATAATAACCTAAGAAATACCATTGTGAACAAGTTTTTGATCCCTTCAAACAAAACTGACAACATTTTGGCAATTATACAGATGATTTGGTAAGAGAAAAAAAACCAAAGAATGAATTGAAATCAAGAATAGTATTTGTAGTAATTTCAGTCAGTAGTGTAAGTGAGTTAAAGGAAAACAAGCCAAACATCAAGCGATGCCTCAAGGCATCTCAGAAGTTGTAACACTTATTTACTGAGGTGTTATTAGCTTTTTAAAGGCTTTATCTGGTCCTTTGTTTGTCTTTTCATTGGTTTTACTATCAGAGGTTGTTATTGTCTGTAGCTTCCTCATAGTTTCACGTAGCTACAAGCATCACTGTAAATATTGTCAAAACCGTAGGCACTCAAATGTTCAGCAACACAAGTTTATCTCCGTGTATCAACAAAGTAACTTCAACTTGAGGTCAGGTTTTTTAAAGAGAGCAGACTCAAGTATTTCCAGTCGTACCCATAATAGTTTACTTGGTAAGATTTTTTATTTTTTTTATTGTGGAGATCACTTATTGGGTAGACAAGCTTAAATGTAGTAAAAGTTGAAGGAACACTGAATGCATGTTATTAAAAAGTTGTGTTTGATCAACAGAGGCCCAAAAGCTGCCCTACTATTCCAGCTATGGCCACATACGCCTGATGATCCACACACTGTGCACAAACCACTACCTGGACCTCATCATAACCTTCATCATCTGTATCAACGTGATCACCATGTCTCTGGAGCACTACAATCAACCTCACGTAAGGAGAAATGCTCCCTCGCGTGCGCACAGCAATGCATCCTGTGTGGCTGCGAAGAATCGTATTTCACGTTCAGGGTCTTGAGCAGGCGATTTGATCAAACGGCAGAAACACACTTCCACAGGCTCCATCCCTTCAGTAGCAGGAACATATTACAAGGTTTTCAGGCCGAGTATTCGTCTGTCAGATCTTTGTGATTAGTTTTTTTTTTTTTTTTCTCCTCTGAAGTTAGACCACAGCTTTCGGTGTCCCTGTCTACTCCTCTTCAGCAAACAGTAGCGTCCTAGAAAAGAAATAATGATGCCACTGACTGGTCAGCCACCATGAAACTGTGTCGAGGCGCCGTAGCTTGTGTTGTGAGTAGCCGCAGTCCACACAAAGGGACCGTGATTGCACTGTTGATTTGAGTCGGGTCGCCGTCAGAGTGGCGTAAGCCGAACGGTACGTGTATCTGTTCGTTCGTGTGTGACGGGTAGAGGCTCAAAAGCCTGGTAGCACTTTTTATGCGGGAGAGAAAAGTGATTATCGTTGAGATAAGAAGCCTGTTTGACCTTTTAGAATGGAGCGAGCGTTCTCAAACTGACCGACCATCAGATAAATATCACAGGTCTTGGCTGTATTTGTCAGCTGTTGGTCCTGACATTTGGCAGTCTCTCACTTGTTAGAAGACAGCGTTCTTGTTTATGAACAGAGAAAACAGCAACCAAGCCAATCTAATATCCACATTAACATGAAGATGGACTGGATTTGAATCAGTCAAGGTCAGTCTGCCTTGGAATATAAATTTGTTAAAAATATGTCTTTATTATGGACATCAATTTATGTATATTTGTTGTGCTATGAATAGAAGGTGATCTGTTTTGGCCTCTGGCATGTTGGATTTTACTCTCCCCACAACTGGACGATCTCTGCTTTACAGTTCCTTTTTCCTGATACTGCTAATAATTCACTTTACCTCATTGCTCAGGCACAAACACAAACACGTGCCTTTTTTTTTTTGCTCTCTCCCTCCAGTCTCTCGATCTTGCTCTGAAATACTGCAATTATTTCTTCACCTCTACGTTCGTGCTGGAATCAGTGCTCAAACTCATTGCCTTTGGCTTCCGACGCTTCTTCAAAGAGAGGTACTGTGCTTGTTTATATCTTTTGTGACGGTGGCGTTGATGTGATTGCCTGTGAAAGTATTTCGCTCTACAACCAAGTGCACCTACAAACTCATTTGCTTTAGTCGGTGAAATTGTGACGCTTAATTCTCATACAAGACAACTTGATGGTGCTGCAGAAATTGTCTATCCGCTATGGGATTTGTTAGTGTGCCATCCCATCGTAGAATCGACTCCATCAGCACGACTGTCAGACAGCTTTTCGTCTGGCTCTTTCACTGTCAAACCTGAAGCACCCTTTGGATTACGTGCTGAAAAATGAGCCTTCCATCACCCGCAAATGACACTATTCTATATTTTCTGTTCAGATAAGTCGGTTATCACATACGTTATTGTGAAAAAAAATAATTTGAACATTAAAGCAATGATCAGAGCTGTCGGCACATGCTTTAATCATGTGAGGAACTGTATAGTATAAAAATAGTGCCACAATAAACAGTTATTAGTTCTAAGTGTAATGTCTGTATTAATCCCTCTTATGCTTTGATCTTTATAAATGGAATCAGGAATAACGGCTTTGACGGCATTGGCGGATTATGAAACGTGTTGAAATATGTGAGCTCACAGTCATTCTGTTATTAAGTTGACTAAACCATACTGTATTGCAAATATGGATTTAGTGACAGCACACATCACCAGTTCCATCAAAGCAAACAACAACGTCCTTTTCATCAACGTGGAAAAAAAAGTATCATTTAATTTATTCATAAGTATATGTCATTCCGAATGCTGTCGGGTTATTCAGTAAAACTTGTGTGTGAAGAGTTTTCCTTCCATCCGAAACACTGCAGGGGGCTCGAGCTGATCCTGACGGGCGAGAGGTCCAACTGCTATGTGGTCATTGTCAAGAGTTTTCCGAGTTTTATTTCAATACATCTAACATCTAACTTGGAATTTTTTTTGTGTTCCACAAAATTGAATCTTTGCCATGAGTGTGTGCATGTGAGGATACTTCTGCTCACCCTTGTTTGACTTCCATGGGAAGTCTGCTCGGCTCACTCCCACACCCATTCACACTGAGCCCAGACTAATTGATTTGTCATTCATACTAACTTGCACAGTGATGAGACTGATGTCTTATTCTTTTGAGGGATGTGGGATGACTAATTAAGGCAGAACCAGATTTGAGAGCTTATTATGCTGATAGTAGCTTAATGTCACTGACCTATTTTAGTTATTGAATAAAAAGGATAGGAGAGCGAGAGGGGAGGGAGTAAGAGAGACTCAGAAAAGCAGGACAAGCTGGACAGATCAAAGACAAAAATGGATTTGAACAAATGAATGATGAAATGAGAAAGAGATGGGCGGATGTAAAAAAAAAAAAAAGAAATACCCCATAGTTATCTGCTGTCTTTTTTTATGTTGTGTCAGCAACAGCCATGAGCAGTTGCTGTGTGAGTGTGATTTATAGACCAGGGTGACTCTCAGGTCAGTTTAGGAAATGGGTCAATGGAGTAGCAGGTAAAAGACAATCAACCTATTACTATTATATTAAAGTGTAGCTCTGGCTAACGTCCGTCTGTGCTGGTAGAAACATCGAGGAAAACAGTAAAGAAGTGAATAATTAAGCTCAACTGACAAAACAGATGGACCAGGCAAGTTTGTTTTGGTTTTTTTTGTTTCTGTATTTTTTTTTCAATGTGGCTGCTGCATAAAAGGATGAACAGGTGGGCGGTATAATTTAATGAGGGAACAGAAATGATTGGAAAAAAAAACGACTCTCCATCAGAAGGTCTCATGACAGGGGGAAGCGTGATCATGGGCGTGACGATAATGAGTCACAGGTGGCGGTTCATATACAGTTGTCACTGGCTTTTTAAATGAGACGGTTCAGTGAGCAGCACTGTTAACAAAAGATGTGGCAAATGTTCAGCCTTGCCGTATGATGGCACATCAGATTAACTGTTGAAAAACTTAAGACTACATTGGCAATTTAGTCGCTGAACAATATGGATGAGTCACCAGATCGATGTGAAAACTGCAGGTTCAACTGAATTAGTTGGGGATTTCAAAAGTTTCAAGAAGCCTTAGCCAACATAGCGTAGTCGCTTGAGGACAAAATACTTGTCCTTTAGTCAGATGTTGCTACAACGTCTTCAAACTCTTGGCACCATCTGTGTCCCATCTGTTCTCAAGTCTTAAAATTAAATTGTCTGATAAGAATTTGCTTCGCACGATGACTTTATTAAAGGCTTTTTTTTTTGTTTAAGATGCTGTAGCATCTCTGGTAATAAAGCAGAGGGAAGTGACTCACAGCATGCGCCATCAAACTTTTGTAACTACTCCTTTGTAAACGTATGTGTGTGTGTGTGTGTGTGTTCTGAAAACTGCAGCATTTGTGTATATTATATATGAGTGTGTATGTGGGCGTGTACTAAGGTGGAACCAGCTGGATCTGGCCATTGTGCTTCTGTCGGTGATGGGCATCACTCTGGAGGAGATCGAGATCAGTGCTGCTCTTCCCATCAACCCCACAATCATCAGGATTATGAGGGTACTGAGGATAGCACGAGGTACGCATGCCATGCCAAGCATAACAATTATTCACACGCGCACGTAAATGGTCGCACAGCTCAATCGTATACCAATGAAAAGGAAACAAGTCTTATCACTTTCTTGTGTTTCTTTCAAATGAACTACTATGAATTTATTCTAACTACAGAATACGTACATTATCTAATGAAAATTATTTTTTTTCCAGGACAAGTACAATATAGTGATGCGAAAGGTTTTTTTCTTCTTCTTTTTAAGCCAGTAGAAACTTTCCCCTGTTTAGAGATGTTTTGGGGTGAAATACAGTTTTTTTTCTGAAAGATTTTTATTACAAATATATATATATATACATATATAACATCGAGCTGTGTTGTTGAAGACGTAGTAAAACGTATTTCTTGAAATACTCCTTATCAAAACCCATTTCAATGATTGCCCTATAAAGGGTTAAAAATATGTTAAATGTTATGAGGTCCTGCAGCTCCGATCCCAGCACTGTATTTAAGACTACGTGCAAGTAGAGTTGCTACTTTAACAATCCTCTGTTAGCACTGTTTACGCTGATATTAAACGCTGATTTGATCTTTTTGAGTGATCAAGTTAAATAGTTTTAACTGTGAATTACTTCCACAAGTAAGCAGCTAATCGATGTCTTCTGTTGTGTGTGAACACACGTGTATCTGTGTGTTACTCCTAACAAAGTAATGTGTTGACCTTTCCACAGCTTAACAACCACTATTTAGTAGGTAATTTACCCTGAGGGATTTTATCACCCTCTCACACTTTCCCTATTTCCCCCCCAATGTGCCCACACAGTCCTGAAGCTGCTGAAGATGGCAACGGGAATGCGAGCCCTGCTGGATACCGTCGTCCAAGCCCTGCCTCAGGTACAGCTTACACAGCACTCTCACTTTACTTTTTTTTTCCCCCTACACATACACACTGTCCTCTCTCCCTCGGAGAAAGCTGGCAAGTTTTACTCAACAACCGGGGGGGGGGGGGGGTTACGAGTCCCTCAGCTTCTTCTTTTCCTTTGGCCTTTAGGAAGCACTAATAGATGACTCATTCTCACCACAGATGAGCAGAGTGAAACACACGTCCTGTACAAATATGCATGCACACGGGGTTTGTCGTCTTTCCACTTTCAGCACCATGGAGAGTACCCAGCCTCCCACTGAGACCACAGTGTGCTGGAAAAAAAGTGCATTTGAGTCGCTCTTAGATCATTTAGTGGCGAACTGTCCACAGCGTCAGGCAGTTTTTTGGGCCGCCCTCATCATTCAAGTGCATTTAAAGTTCAACCGAGGTTCATTTCAAGCAATCTGGCGAAATGAAAGAAAAATGGGAAACATCAGAAATGTTGCTTCATACCAAGTACAGTATATGTAGGACGTATGGCTGTGAATTAGGGCTGTGAACTTATATTATGCAGTATTTATGTAGTATTCATGATGTTTCATTATTTCAATAACATGTATCCCTGCAGTTCTCACCAGAATTTTGTGCATGAAGCATCTGCACTGAAGCCACCAGGTCTGAAATAATAATCAGTGTCAATCAATTAAAACTGGAAAGAAAAGAAGAATCGCAGAGGTTTTATAAATAGCAATAATTGCAGTTTTATGTAAAATGTCAAATTTTGTCATTTTGAATTTGCAGAACATGAATGCACAGTGCATGGAAACATATATCTTGTAGCAATATGTGTGTTGCATATGATTATATCACATTATCGATTCAATTTGCAACATATTCTGCATCTAAGCTTTGAATGCAATGATTTTATCAGTGTTTCAAATTTGAATTCATTGTTTGGATCTGTATTTCTTGGGATTCATATGGTGGTTTAAAAACAAACAACGCTGTTTAAAAGTAGATATGAAACTAGCAGATTATGAATGGGAGGAAACATCCGGATCGAGACAAACATTGATGTGGAGAGAATTTGAATGGATGGTGAAGATGTACTATTTAAACACTCCATTTTAACGTCCAAATATAAACAAGCAACCCATTTGTGGAGGAACTGTGGAAAGGTTTGTAACTTAACTCATATATTTTGGCATTGTTCAAAGAAGATTTTTGGAGAAATGTGCACAAAAGGAAATCGTAAGACTAGCAATATCAAGAAAAGTGATGACAACCTCTTGGCCGAAGCCTCAGAAATTCTAAATTCATATAACGACGACATTTAAAGGTGATTTTGGAGTGGTATTGGCAATTTTCAAAATGTCAAAAATCCCTTCAGAATGTTCATCACCTGAAGAGCAGTTGTTGGGCTTCAGTGGTGAGCGAAGGCTGGCGGAGGTGAGAGGGAACAGATTCCTTGTCTTTCTTTTCTATTGATCCCCCTCTCATTAACAACACGCCCTTTGCTCCATCCCAAGGGCAACAAGGAATGTAATTAAAACTGGGGCTAATTAAACAGTTGCAGGAGGTCTCCCTCTCTGCGTGTACGAAAATATGCGCATATCGAGGTGTGGAACACAAAGGCGTCACACCTGGTGAGGGACTTAACCTCAGGTAATATTACACTGTATTTCACAGTGAAAATGAAGTGGCAAGCTGCCAGTTTCACTTCATCATGTCATGTCTGATATTGAGGAAGCTATTGACATTTCAGGATATATCTGAACAAAGGAACAGGCGCATACTTGATGTTACCCTGAAAGGACCAGAATTTGAATAATGCCAGCCTGGCAAAACCATTGTGTGCTCGAATAATGATTCATGAGATGTAACATCATTTAGCCACTTCACAAGTTCCACAGTCGGTTTACACAGTTAATAGGTCGTGACAGGACATGAAGATGTAATGAGGGACCCATATACTTACATTAAATGGATGAGTAAGCTGGATAACTCGTTGACATGTTACGGAATGTATCTTCATGACTTGGTCTTTACAAAGACACAGCAAGACACAGTAATTTTCCCACCAGTGATCTCTATCACTGTTTCCCCTCCAACTGATGCAAAATAGCTGCAACATCCCATTCACTAACACTAAAAGCCTTGTTTTATGTATTATTCTGGAAAAGGCTGAGAAACCTCCAGGATCACCTTTGGCAAATGTAGACACCACATGAATGGCCAGATTTTCTTTTGCTTCCTTTATTGGCACTCAGGCCTGAGTGACTTTAGTTTAGCTTCAGAAATAGATTTTGACCATGTTCTTAAATTAAATTCAAAAATGATAAAAGACGAAAAAAGATTTGTTAATTTTTGCTCAATCTAATCTTAGTTTAAGAAAGTCTGGTTTTATTTTCATCAAGTGGAGTGTAACATTATCAGAATAAACACTTTAATTTTAATTGTTGATCTGTCCAGACAAAACGGAACAAAAAAAAAAAAAAGAATTAACATGTAAAGTTATTGTGATGGAGCTAAAATACTTTCAGTATGGTGAAAAAGTAACAGCATTTGAAGTTTTGAATCCGGTTATATGTCATCATAATATTAACATTTGAACACGTTATGATCGGAAAGCTTAAATGTAATTTTGCAGCATTGACGACAACTGATGTGAGATTTGAATAAGGATCATAGACACAAAAAACGTTTGAGAGACAGTGTTTGCTTAAAAAAAAGCCTAACATACCTCCAGCAATCCCAAATGTGCATTTCCCACCGTTATTCAACTCAAACTGATCCCACCTAATAATATTCAAAAGCAGAATCACTACTCCATCACAGGGCAAACACACACACACGCACATGCACACGCACACACACACACACACACACACACACACACACACACACACACACACACACACACACACACACACACACACACACACACACACACACACACACACACACACACAGGCACAGGCACAGGGGTTGTTCAGAGATACCTATTAACTGCAAATGCATGTTTATGGACTGTGGGAGGAAACCAAAGTACTCATGCATTAAAACTCCACATTAAAAAAAATGCAGACTCAACTGGGGACAACCTTCCTATGATTACTAGGAATGTCCTTGTCTGAAATTTTATTGCACTTCTATTAACTTTAACGCGAGTAGATTCCCGGTTATTTGTTTAACTTGGCCCCAATTTAGCGAGAGCTTTCACTTCCATCAAATCATTATCAAAAACGACTCGGCAAGATTTCAACCTTTAAAATCCTCCTTCAAGTAGAATCCATAAAAACGCTGCCGCAAGCATCTCAGCATCGTGTCTAATATAAACCTCATTTGCATAGCGGCTAATGTGTCATCATCATAATGTTGGTGCTCTATTCCCAGGCCGAACTGTACAAAGTAAACAGCATATCGTCAGTGTTTGTTTTTCCTCGAAAAACAGGTGGCGTCCCAAGACCTTTATTTTGACCCTGTGCGATATAGTTATTGCAGCTTGTGGACTGAGCATGTTTTCATTCTCAGTGGAGCGTAGCTGCTGCCTGTGAGGCTTTCGTATAGCTCTAATGGGATTATGTTCCGGCCCTGAGCATTTACGGTTCAAAATCATCATCACTATTAACTTGTAGCAACAGAGGACTGTTTTGTAGTGGAAGCGAGCCAAGTCCCAGACCCGAAAATCTACACAAGTAGTCGTGGGTCCAGTTGTTGAAGTTGAATTTACAAAATTGATCGGGATAATATGAGGAGTTTCCAAGACTTATATGGGTTTTTTTTACTTGGAGGTAAACATAAAAAATTATTGAAGAACAAGTTTTTTTTGTTTTGTTTTGGGGGTTTTTGGGGGTGTGTGTAACACATAAAAAGGAAAATATGCTGCATAAATGTGACCTATTGTATGTTATTGTGGTTGACTGTCTTTTATTGTCAGAAGTTGAGCGTATTCTTTTTCGTTCTCTTGGGGTTTAGATTTAGAGCAGACGTCTGTCTATTTCTGCTCAGAAGGGGGTTGTTGTGTTGCGACAATGTTTATGAAATGGTTCTTTTCTTTTCTCTGTGTGTGTTGCAGGTGGGTAACCTGGGCCTGCTCTTCATGCTACTGTTTTTCATCTACGCCGCCTTAGGAGTAGAGCTTTTTGGAGAACTTGGTGAGTTCACGTGACATCCAGTCACCAGCCTGCAAAGGTTTCTCATGCCACCTCGACACACACTCGCAATGTTTGGGTATTTCTCCCGTGAACTGCATACATTTTTCCCAACTTGCTTTTTTACTCCTGGACCCCTCTCGGGTGTTATCTGACTAACTTCTGGTCCTGGATCACTGTACCACTGATTTAGATGACGCTATCGTCGTCAGCTTTAATCTGAGATTAATAGAACGAATTGTGATTCAGGAGGTTAAATCAGAAGAGAGAAGCACTGATCTGTTGCACCTGGCCCTAAGGAAATGATCAAAACTCTTTGAAACCTCAAATGATTACACATTATTTGTATTTTGTAAATTTAGAAACATTAGCCTTCCTTAAAAATAAAATAAATCAAATTAACTCAGGGGATAAAACAAACAACATACAAAAATAAGAGCTATTGTGTCGGTTATATCAGTTGTTTTTTTCTTTGTTGTTGATACTTGAAGCCTGAAGAAATAATACACATTGGAATTTTAACCATTTGTTCATTTAATGGGCGTGGAGGGAATTTGAAAAAATAACCACTGAAGCCATTCTTTGTGTTTTACCATGAGTGACTATTATTAAAATTAGTAATAAATACAATTGATGGATGTCTTAATGATGGTTTGGATATGTAGTCATGGATCTTCCTTTTGACAATGAACCGACTGTTTTCATTTGAGTGCTAATCTTAAAACTTATCTTTTCTGGCAAGGAACAAAATGAGCCTCTGATGTCTGGTAATGTATGTAAAAATAATAATAATAATGCATTATATTTGTGTAGCACCTGTAACCAAAGCAACCCTTTTTTTCTATAGGGAATACTTAAATAATACTAACCAGTTGCCGGTAAACTGTATAAAACAAAGACGTATTGTAGCTGTAATCACAAATCAACATATGTCTGTGTCTGTCCATGTAAGTCAGTGAAACTGTGGTTTGAAGTTTCCATTGTCTTATCACTGTGAGCTTAACCTGTGTCTATAAAAGCATGAGTTCTTCATTACTGAGAAATCTTTAATTTCTCTTTGTCCTTAAGTCTGTATCAAAGGTGGGGTTGCAGTCTGAAAGCAATTCCCCAGCATTCTGATTCATTCTGTCCTCGCGTAGCCTCATTAAAGCTGAAGATTTAACCAGCAGAATGTCACATTTTTCCTTTTTGTGTATTGCAGCTGCAGCCAGTGGCAACACTATTTGTGACTGGAGCTTGGCAGGAGAAGGGATTAGTGGCAAATGCAAGTGTTGCGTTCTTTAGGCATTCTGCAGATTATCTTGGGATAGAGGCTCAAAAACAAATAGGGTGTTTGGTCGCATTGCTTTGGGTTTGATAACTAGCTGTGTCTACACTGGCTTGGCGTGTTTGGACAGTCATCCTGACAGGAAATGGTGCATGCTCACCACAACAAATTCATGTAAAGTGCTTATTATCAAATTGACATCTGTTCTGGGTGTTTTGTTTTTCCTTGTCTGATCTCCTGTTCTCTCTCTCTTGTTCTGATCACCACTTTTTTCATTTATAACACTTAAAATCTCCTGCTCTTGCTCCATCCACCCACCTCACTCTCACCCCCAGTTTGCAATGAAGACTACCCATGTGAGGGAATGAGTCGTCACGCTACCTTTGAAAACTTTGGCATGGCCTTCCTTACTTTGTTTCAAGTCTCCACGGGCGACAACTGGAATGGCATTATGAAGGTACAAACCTCTATATACAGTATGTCAGTGTTTTGCTTTGATGTGCAGGAATGTGTTTGTACAGGAGCGTAATGCATTCATGAATGAAAGAAATCCTCTTTTCCTCTGTTAACTAGATACATTTTTATGGTATAAATTGAGGCAATGCCTCAAAATGTGTTCTGTGTAACCGTCAGTTGTTTAACCCTCATTAAAATACTTGAAAGTGAAAAACTTCAACCGTAAAGGGGCTTTTTGAAGGGTGTGTCAGGAGACAATTTTAAAGATCAAATGGAAACAATTAACACCATTATGCACCATTTATCTCAAATGATATATCTAGGAAGAGTGTCAAACTGAACTAAATCGCTTAGATTACACGATCTATATCTTTAGAAATGTTTCAATGAGGCATTTAAAACAGTATTCAGCTCTACAAAGTCCCTCTTTGTGAACTACAGCTGATATTTAAAGGCAATAGGGCAAAACGCATTCGTGTTTATGTCTTTATATCAGAGGTTTAATGCTTTTTCATTATTTACACGATTTCTATAAATATAATACAAGCTGAAGCTGAACATATCACTGTTTAGAAAAACGGATAACAAATGAATGTGGATATTTACAGAAATGTTTTTTAGGGGTATGTTGATTTGGGGGGAAAAAATATCTTGATCAAGGTTCGAAAGAAGCTCCGTATTCATTAAAACATATGCCATTCATTTTCTTGAAAAAATGCAGGATTTATGTTGAGTCAATAAATCAAAATATTATTTTTGTATTTGATCTACACAGACATAGCCAAAAGTTTATTCTATTGGATATAAAAGACAAACTTTGTAAAAGTCTGTGACAAGTGAGACAAAAAGCAAAGGGAGGTATTTGAAAGACAGGAGATGAACTCTCTTTCAATCACTCCAGTGTCCTCTCTGTGGATACCTAATAATGAAAAGGGAATGTGCTTAATCAGCACTGAATTACAGGAGGGACTGTGCCTCATTGCACACTTATTATGAAAAAAAAAAAAAAGACAAATTTTCCCTGAATGCACTTCTCCCACCAGCAGCTATCGTGTCTCCTCCTTGTACCTATGCTGCGAGGGGAATAGAGATTATGACCGACTGTGTTGGCCGTGGACCATTTAACGCAAACTGAAAACAGGCAGTGTTGATCGGGGTCATGAAGCAAGCCAACGGGCCACAGATGCTACCACTCAGAGCAAAGTCTCTACCATTTTAGCCACCAACTCGCTTTGGAGGCAGCGAAAGAGGAGGAAGAATTGCTTCGCTCCAGTCGCAAGCATGTGAGCGGTAACTGGTTGTGCGGTCACGAGAGAGAGAAATAAAACAAAGGCTAAGCAAGAGTGCAGAGGGGAGAAAGATGGAAAACTAATAAGAAAAAAGAGGGAAGAAAAAAATAAGGATATGCAGAGGAAGACGGAAGGCAGAGTACAGACAAGTTTTGTGAGGAAGCGCAGTGTGTAAATGTCAAGCCAAATTACACAGAAAAGACCAGCTTCAGCTCAGAGGGCTAAAATTGTTATGTGTGGTCACAGGCTGGGTGAGATATGTGTACTTCCTCCAGAAAACACTTGTCACTTTGGTTTCCGCTCTGACTGAACTGCAGAGTGCGCATGTTAACCAGAGTGGAAATCTACGAGAATCATTTTCCCAAAGTAATGACTTCTGTTATTCTACATGCATAGAAAACAGTGAAGTGTACAATAATAATACAATTTGTCAAGAACATAAAAAGCCATGTTAACATTATCCAGATCTATTATTGACTAAAGGAAGTTAACTTTTAACTTGCCACTGTTCATAGAACCTGGAGGAGGTTTAGATTTGGACTGAAAATTACAAAAAAAAAAATAAACCTTTTTGATAAAAGCCTTTAAAACGATATCAACTTTTCTTTAAATTCCGCTTGGAATAAACGCTCCAATCCACACTTTTACTGCAGCACCCCTACTGTTTTATTTGCTTCGTCCTTTCGATCACTCCTTTCTGCATGAAAGTCTTCCTGACAAACCCTCCACTGACCTTTCCCCTCCTCCTGTTTCTCGCCAGGACACATTGCGGGAGTGTCCACCCGACAACAACCTGGACGTGGACTATGCCTGCAATCCTAGCCTTCAGTTTATCTCGCCCATGTACTTTGTCTCCTTCGTGCTCACCGCCCAGTTTGTGCTCATCAATGTGGTGGTGGCCGTGCTGATGAAGCACCTGGACGACTCCAACAAGGAGGCCCAAGAGGAGGCGGAGATGGATGCAGAAATTGAGCTGGAGCTGGCCCAGGGCACCCTCTGTTGCATGGGCGCCCCCGGTTGTGGGGGTGGTGGGGTGGATAAAGGACTGGTCGCTGCTGGATCGGCGCCTGGAGGTGTGGCCGGGGGGAGGGACAGGGGAAGCGCCAGGTTAGAGAGGGGAGACGGCTCGAGGAGGATGCGACACACGGTGACCGCTGTGCACCAGGGACCGTACAGCCCCCACGACTCCGACCGGACCCTCTACTCACCAGTGCAGGTGAGTTGGCGCGTGTGTGTGGTGTGTGTGTGTGTGTGTGTGAGTATGGGTGTGCTTGTGTGAGGAAGAGTGCAATTATATTTGGCTGTGGTGGCGTGAAGGGCTCATACGTGTTGTATGTTTGGTATTTATGTGTGAGGGTGTGTGTTTATAATAGGGGAGGGGTGTCAAACACGATTCTGAAAGAGCAAAAACTGGCAAACTAGAGCGTTCAGGATGTTACTGCAACCTGTAGACATGACCCGATAGACATTAATCAACACCTAGCACAAGGCAGCTGTATGACATTTGATAAAAACATACACGTAAGAACTCACTGAAGTGACAGGATGGAGCCAACACTGTTCGATAAAAGACAAAAACAAAATGTGGAAAAGATGCTTCCAAATCCCCCTTTTTTCAAAAGAAATTTCCTCCTTTAGGTTTTCTAAAAAATTGCATCAAAAACATTTTCAGACTGCTCTCCGCTCTGAAACAAAGGGAAAAGTTAATCATTGACAATATGTATAGGTTATCATGCTATATTGTTACTGGTCCAGACAAGTTGAGATAAATATGAGGTTCTATGAGTTTGCCACCTCTGACCATGACGATCAGGCCGATCAAGGGTTTTAATACATGCAGTGGTCCAGTTTTATATTAAAGTTGAATATTTTTTATTCAGATATGCTGCCCAAGCCGCGGTTCTTTGTGTGTGTTCCTTTAAAGCTGCAAAACAACATTACGAAGCACAGTGTGCTGTAAGCAAGTACACGGCAGCGTGTGAGAGATCAATAGCGGCCAGCAGCTTCTGGTAAAAAAGAAGAGGTTTGAGATGCTTTTGGTCTCAGAAATAAACAGATAAATGTCTGCCATGGGTCTGTTTAACTTCACTGTTCAGCTGGGTGCTGCCTCTGAAGTGCTGCTGTTAGTTGGAAACTGCAACTGTGCTCCAGTATTCGTCTCTGTGGTGGGATAATAGGAAAAATGCGTAAATGTTCACACTTTCCGGAGGTGCCTACTCCTAGTGCTCATCTTTCCAAGAAGGATATACAAGCACGGCAGGACAGTATATAATAAAAAATAAAAAAAAACCATAGGAAGCGTGTTGAGGGCCAATTCATTAATTAGATGCTTTCATAACTTTGTTGTAGGCGTACTTTTGGCTGAGCGTGTCGGAAAATATGTCTGCAGGTGTATATATAGTCAGTTAAGACGTTAACGGCTTGAATTGGTATCTGCTAAATGCAAAGTATAGTGAAGAAACCTTTGAAGTAATCTTTCTGTCTGTGTGCTTGCCTGTCAGTATTCTCTTGACACCGTATCAATGCATTAGTTCATGCAGAGAAAATTGCAGATTTGATTCACAAGCTGGAAGAATACAAAAGATGTGAACAATGTGTGAGTGATTTCTCTATAGTGTTTGAATGGCATTGATGTCGGAGAGAAAAGAAAATCATTGCTTTATGGCTCCCCCTTTTTTTTTTTATACTGTAAGTCACATCTCTTAACTACACTCTGTTATTCATTCTTTTGAAATAAGTTGTTTAAACTTTTGTTCCTCTTGTTTAAGATTTTATGAAAAGGGAGCGAGGGCAAGGAAGGTTAAACGTTTACTCAAAGAAAAGGAGAGAAACAGTGAGAGGCACCTTAGCATCACTGGCTTACAAAAGCAACTGCGTTGGAGTTGCAATGTGTGCATGGCACATTTGCATTTTAGGAAATAGGGAAAGTATATCCCCCTCTGATCCACTTATCCCACCCTTCTGCTGAATTATTTTTATTGCAGAGGGGACAAAATCCACCTCCTCCTCCTCGTAATCAATGCTACCTCACTAGCCGCCCAGATGAAACGCATCAGATAAATGTATTTAAATTCTTAATAAAGGAGAAGCGGCAGCACTCACACATTCAGACTGAAACTCGATGGTAACATCTGAACTCACATAGGGATGACAAACACTTTGTCTTGGCTGATGTCGGACTCTTAATTTAGAGTTAATCAAAAAGTGATGATAATATTCTTAATAATCAATCATAATATATGGCACATTCTTAGAGAAGGTTTGCATTTAATAATATGAATATGAAATGAAAATACAAGGTGAAGTGAAGAAAAGTAAAGGAAATTCCTCACTGATACAGTCACTAACTATTTTCTTTAAAAAAAAATACAAACAGTGAATCCTTCATATATCGGCTGCAACAGTTATACATTGCACTTGTGACATAAGCTCATTTTATGGTACAATTTTTAATTTAATATATGAATTGGCAAAAGGAAACCACCAATGACAAATTACTAACTTTTGCTCCTTTTGTGCTTCAGCATGGATTTATTTGGTTATTATATCACATCCAGCCTAACTCTGAAAGTCTTCATATTACACTGTTAGTTAGCAGTTGTTTTCCTTGAACAACAGAGGAAACCGTTTCTATGCTAGTTGGCTTTGCTGTTATACAACAAAGCAAGTGTTTAAGGTTGGGGTGTAATCATGCAAGATTAAAACAGATTTTCATGGTGTGTTTGCCTATAATTTGCATAACTTGCTTTGCACAGACTTGCTGACGTCACAGTGTCATGAAAAGGCAAAATCCAGAACATCATAGTGCTGCTATCATTACCTATGCTATAAATATGTTTACCTACCAGTTCAACATCAAACTTAAATCATTTATCCACCAACAGCTACTGGAGCCATGCCAATGTTAACATTTATTTATCTATTTCAAAGACCAAAACTCTAAAAGGAGCCATTTCTATTCCTTCTGCCTCTACAATTTAATCATAACCAGTCTGAGACTGAGAACTAAACTATCGCTACACTGACTCACTGTACCACCAAGTGGTAGAATATGGTTTTACCAAAGAGTTCTAAGTGCATGTTCGCTAAATTCAGCTGATTCTTCACGACAATATACAAGTATCTTTGATAGGACTCTATAACTATGGTAATATTAATTGATATGTGGCTCTTAAATTGATTTCCTGTTCATCAAAATGTCAGTAATTTAGATATGAGTTAACCTGATGAGGAGCCCCGTTAATAAATAAGAGCCAAAAACAAAGCACTTATAGCGATGTTATAAATCAATTTAAACAATATAACGGCTGCTACAACAAGATCTAATACAGGCGGAGAACACAACTAAGAAGACAAATAAATTTATTACCAGATATGGAGATCCATCTTGCCACTTTCAGACAATAGCACTCCTTGCGCTACACAAAACAAGTTATAAAACATATAAATGGCGAACATAAGTATAAACATTGAAGTCACTTTCCTTCAGAAAACTCCTAAAATCATGTAATGCAGATAAAAGTAAAAGATTATCTGTTTGCAAATTCACCTTTTTGAAATGTCCTCATCCCTCACTGCAGTGAAAGAAACATGTTGTTTGCAAGTAGTATTGTAAAAACTTTCTTAATGAAGCTTTTCTTAAGTTTCAACTTTATCAGCCTCTACAGTCTGTGTGACTTTGCAGCCGTACATGCGCGCGCCACCATCTTTGAAATCGGACTTTTCCTGCCTCCCTCCCTGTGTGTGAGAGAGTAGAGGGTCTCTCATTTCTGCTGGCAGTCAGCAGAGACACACACTTCCATTATGAGATCCGCTAATGATAGTCTGCGATATCCACACGTAAAGATGACTCACCGGCTGCCGTGAACAGTCTCACCTTTGTAGAGCTAAACTTGGCTGCGTGGTGCCATTTTTAGCTCAGTGTTGGCTGACAAAGGAATTTAATGCAGGCCGGGGAGAACACACTGGCAGGGTCCTCTCTCTTTCTCAAGCTCCCTCTCTTTGTTTCTCCGTCTCCCAAGTCATGCAGGGAGGGATCTGGCAGGCCGGCGTAATTTATTCTGAGCGCAGGTCTCGGTGTTTGAGTGCGAGTCTGTTTGCTCAGTTGAACAAAGCTCACGTGAAGTGTGTAATCCAGAACATTGTGAGTTATTATCCATTGCTATAAACTATAATTAGGACCACGGGCAGTTTTTATTACTCGACGAAACTCTCCATCGCCCCACACATCTAGGCATCGAGGCTAATTTCCATCGGTTGTCCCAAACACAAAAGAAAAGCATTAGAAGAATAGAACTATAAAAAACAAAATAGTAAAACAAAAACATGATGATAAATTAATTCTGGCTGGATTAAACCTACCCGAAAGTGCTATCGTACAATCGCACAGTGCTTATAGTTAAAGTGCCTGTATTTAGTTTATTGGGGCGATTGGGCCTTCCCATGCATAGACTTATGTATTAAGCAAGCACTTTTAGAAATTATTTGAATTTCTCGTGGTTTAGGAATCAATACTTCTTTGAGATTGAACAATGGTGATTTCTTTTAATTGTGCAAATGCCCAAGTAAGTCTATAACTATGTTATTTCTAAGCTCCAGATCAGGATCATGTATTTGCATACTCAAACACTAAGATGCAATACTTAAAAATCTGACCATTAGAACCATCATTACAATGCATACAGTATGAATTCTTACTCCATATTAATAGGGAATCTCATTAAATTTGTCAGTGGAAGACAGCCATGTTGCCCCTTTCTCCCTGATGTCTAATTAATATAGTCTTCCATAAGGCTGAAGTTTACATACACAGCAGTGACAGATATGATATTCATTATTATCTAATATTATAAGCAGATATTCCACCTGTAGTTAATACAGTCTATAGTCTGCCACATGAGGCAGAAAGAAAAACCTCTTTGACTGTTTGGTGAAACGCTGCTAATATATTGCACAGCTACTAAAGGAGACGCTACAGGAAGCTGACACACACACAGGGAGAGAGAGTAAAGGAGTAAGGGAGTTGAGATAATGGCTGAGCCGGTGACAGTCAGATAGGGGCAGTAATTAATTTCAGCTCACTCCTCTCTCACTCTCAACTTCCATTCCCCGCAGACGAGCCCTATTGTTGTCCACTAATATAGTTATTAATGGAGGTCAGCACATGGGCTACCACAGTCAATCAAACATTATTTTTATGTTAAGCTCCCCACCTACGCAGAGTGTACTATTGAGAGGGAGAGAGAGAGAGAGAGAGACGTGTGTTTCTCTTATTCATGTATGTGTTGAGCTGTTACGGCAGAGTCAGTTTGTCTTTGTGCCAAAATGTAGCACTGCAATGCTGTTTCATAAAGCTGTTTGATTCACAGCTATTTATAGTGCTGGGACTACAGTAACCTGTCTTGTGTATTCCTAGCCCCCCCCCCCCCCCCCCCCCCCCGATTTTCAAAGCATTAGCAATGAGTGATTTTTAATATAACATTATGAGTCAGAAATGTGTGTTTGCATAACAGATCTAAGTATATTCCTATAAGCAGTGTTGTAGAAATGTGTTTTGAAAATAGACTTGCGTGGGGATTGAAGAGGAGTGACCTTATTTGACAGTATCTTTTGGGATAGATCTGCTGATGTAATACAGTTATTTTGGCTGTTGGGGATGTGCTACAGGCACAACACATTCACTTCATTGTGAAAATACAGTGCTCCGCCAAGCAGAACAGGCACCGTTTTTGAAGTAGTTTCCCTATTTCTGAGGGTAGTTTCCTTTTTTTTTTTTTCTACCCGACTGGATCCTGGGCAAGTCAATCGGACAGATTTAACCAAGGAGGAATCATTTAAGTCACAGAAAAATCCCTGAGTGATTCACTCTAAATTGCTTTAAACCTAATAATACCCAGAGCACAAAGCAAATGCTTAAATCTTAAATTGTTTCAACAAGGTATTGAACACTCTAATTGAGGTGATATATCAAATGTAATTGCACTGCTCTCTGAGCTCAAGGCTTTGATAGTAAAATTATGTGTTGCTTGGCTAATGAGGGTTTGGAGTTGTATTATTGAAGAGCCTTTCTTTTTTTTTTTCTTTTTTTTTTAAATTTCCAAAAGAGAACTGTGTTTAGCCCTGAAGGCCGACAAAGTGTATGAGCGAGTCTTGTTGCCGTTTGTTTGTTTGTAATCTCTGTCAGTGTTTTGTGCAGGTTATTTTGAGAAAATAAGGCATACGTAATGTGAGATCTGCGTTTGTCAGGGTGATTATGCACATGAGTGATCTTGTGCATCTGTGTGAGAGCGTATAAGCAAGTGTAAAATCATTACCTGCGTGTGCACACGGGCACTCTTGTAACCCTTACGATGGTGTATGCGTTTCCCTGCGTGTTCTCTGTCCTCGCATGTCCGCATGTGCACATGTTTGCGCCTGCGTGCAATCTGGTGTGCCGGCCTGCGTCCCGTGTGTATGCGTTCGTGTGTGTGCGTGCGTGCGTGCGTGTGTGTGTGTGTGTGTGTGTGTATGTATGTGTTCCAGGAGAGCCAGTGGTTGGATAGCGTATCTCTCCTCATCAAGGATACGTTGGAGGGGGAGATGCTGATGATCGACAACCTCTCCGGTTCTGTCTTCCACCACTACGCCTCTCCTCCACCCGTCTGCAAAGACTGCAAGGGCCACCTGCAAGAGGTACCAACCTGAACACGCGCGTATACAAACCTGTACGATGTACACACACGGGGACCTGAGAATGAGCACGTTTCCCTTGAAGCTAATACAAATGACAAAAATACAGTATTTTTCTCTTCTTTAAAGTCAGTAGAATAAACCCTATCTGAACTATCTCAGTGTCGTGAGTCTCGTGAGGTCACAAGCTCTGTAATATCCTCAATATCAAAATGACCAACAAATCTAGTGACTTTCAAGGGAAAAGCATTGTCGTTCTCTCTTGAAGGGATCCGCAGGTGAATCTCCAGTCCTCTTTGTTTATTGTTGCTGCAGCTCCCTGGAGTAACAGCTGTGTTTATTGAGCAAAAGAGTGCAGCACAAAGGAGCCAATGCTGAAAATACCAACCAATGGAATAGTATTTTTAATACAATATATATTTAATGATTGCAGGGTTCCTTGTGGTCTATTTGCGCATAATAACTTTTTTAGTCAGTTTAAACTCAGAAATACTTTCAAACTTTTTATATTAAATAAATATTGCCGCTTCAGCTACATTTTATTGACGTCAAACTAAATTTGTTACTGATTTCAGTGCAGTCAGAGCATGTTTTTCTGCTCTTCTGCATATGCTTGGCCTGCCAGATTACCTCTATTTTATTTTTTAAGTACTTTAATCCTTGTACCCTTGAAGTAAAATATGTATTAAAGAACTAAATTTGAGTTAATTAGCCCATATTTCTTGCTGTGATATGCTTTTTAAATATGACTCCAGGTGTGGGAGTGAAAATATATCAAAATTAGTAAGTGCAAGTCCTAATTAAACTCAAAAGTAGAATCTTAATACTGAAAATATATATCTTGTTGTGTGTACATATCTCTGCAAAGTGCATAAATATACAAGTTTTCATTAAGTAATGGTGTGAGCAAAGCGTGCTGCACCAAACTTTAAATTTGCAAAGCTAATGCCTAGAACAAACTTATACACACATTCATGCACAAAGAAATGCACACACCATTGTGTTTGTACCAGATTGGATGCATGTAGGGGGCACAAAGACTTCACATTCTTTCATGGATACACTGGGCTTCATTTATCACACAAAGCTGTGTGAATGGGAAGTGCCATGGACATTTATGCTTTGTAGAGCATGCCAAATCCTGTGTGTACTGTTATGGTACCGCATAACGAGGGATTGTAGCTCTTAATTAAAAAATTATCAACGTGAGATATAAACAACTTTCCATGCATGCAGAAATGTGGATTAATGAGGCCCGTTGCATGCATACACACAGGCAACCCTTTCGGATGGTGTATGCACACAAACACACTCTCACAAAACCTTCACCTATATCTCGGGGTGTTTTGTAAATTGAAGATCCTGTATGAAACACACAAAAACTTATTGTCCTGTGCTAGTGTTGTCCATCACAATGACAAAGTGCAGCGGGTCAGCCCAGAAGAAGCAATAACTGGACTCTACACCTCCTCACCTGTCAACCCCGCTTTCTGCCTGTCTGGAGATGCTGTCAAACCATCAATCTTTCCCCCCTTTCTCCTTTATATGTTTCCTCTTTCCATCTGTACCTCCACTCCTCGGGCTACCCCACTGTCTCTGTCTGATTCATTGTATCTGATCTAGTGCCGTTCATCTTCAATTTGCCATGTCACCTAAACATCTGACTTTCATATTGGACATTTTTGTGTGTCTGTGTCAGAGACTTGTGTGAGCGTTGGTGTGTACAACTTTTCAGACCAATGAGCTGCTTGCTGCTCACGATGGTGTGCAATGTTAATGTGCAGAAGAGAGCATCAAGACACAGCAGGATACCTGGGTGTAATATGTGTGATAATGGAAATAGGCATCTGCAGCCTGAGAGTGACTGTGGTTGAGTGTGCAGGAAACAGTTCACTGAAGCAGAGAAGGACTTTGCCATTAATTTGGCTGCTCGCATAAAAAGACGCTCTCCAGGAGTACATTTCCATTTTTCTGTATATTTCCAACTCATGCTCTCCTATAGAGGTGGTATGGATCACACCTCACCACGGTTCATGTATCCCTGCTTTGAGTCATAGCTTCAGGAAAAGAAGACTGCATTGTGAAAGAAAAAGACTCGCCCTTCAAATTGTGTTCTGAAAGTTTAACTTGAAACTTGGAACAGGAAGCTGCAGCAGTACAGTTATCATAGCTTTAATCTCATACATATTCTCAGCAGACATGGCAGTCACTGTTTTGATTGTTTTGACTTCTGCAGCTTTTTACCTCGCTGGTAAAGAAATTCTGAAAACTGCGGGTAATTGGCAACACAAATCAATTCCGATCTTTTACACCACTGTGAAATTTAAAACAAAATGAAAAGTAAATGCTCCTCTTACTTTTTTTAAGAGCACAGTGAAAATATTAAACTCTGTGTAAAACAAAAATGGTATTTGGCAGAAGCTTTCATCCACTTTCAATGTCAAGAAGACAGTTAAAGGGAGGCATAAAATTGGTCTTAACTGCCTCAAACATACCGTGAAAATTCACAGTCTGCAACATATAGTGAAGCCCCACATAGCTCTGATGTCAACATCCCAAAGTCTTGGATCAGATGAAGAATTGGAAATGAAGGAAACAACATAAAGCCACACAGGAACTACAGCAAGTTCAAGATGCTGTCACCATCTTTAAGATGTCTTGAAAAGAACGGCTTGTGAGAACACCCAAATGTGTAGTTTCTGTTTAAATAGACAATTTTTGGGGGGGATATTTAGTCAACTTTACTTATTGATAATGTAGGTATCTGCTTTAAATATTGTACATGGACCCCGGTGTGAAAATAGATCTGTGACATGGTTGTTGATCTCCACACATTACGTCGACACGTTTGATGGGAGCGCACAAATCAGTGCTTTGATGCAGTTATGTCTTAAAAGGTTTTCAGGAACCTTCTGCAAAAAGCAAGATAAAAAAGCCGGAGGTGTGTCTGCCTGTCTGTGTGTGTGTGTGTGTATGTATGTGTGTGTGAGCAGCAGAAAATCATCAACTGACTACTGGTGCGCTCACGTTCTTTGAGTATATGATCGTGTGCACACACGTACTATGGTGTGCTCGCATGACTCGTATAGCCGCAAGTTATCAGGCATGCATATTTTCTCTTTCAGTCACACAACCTTCTCCTCGCGCTCCCTCCCAGCAGTGCAGAATAACGGATGCCTTGCTTCGCTGCTCTCAGGCTGCAGTGGACCCTTTCAATTGGTGCTTGCCTGAGCCCACTATATTGTTAGTTAAGCCTTCGATATTTCTGAAGCTACCTTGGAAGCGCCAGTGTACCAACTCTTCCTGCACCGGTTGCGCTTTTTTGTTGTTGTTGTTGTTGTTGTTGTCCCTTGAGGGAGAGTCAACATTACAGGAAGAGAAAGGCTGTGGTTTCTATTACCTGTCAATGAAGGTACCAGGTGACGACTTGCAGGAACCCTCTCCAAAGCTATTTACAGCCCACCTCTGAGACGCAGAGCAAGTCACAGGAATTGTATAGCGCTCTCACACCGTAGCATAAGTGAGGGCCGCTATAATGAGACAAAACAGAAAAACTGCAAAGTCTTTCTTAAAATTAATGACTTGTGTTGCTGTGCTGTTGCCTTGCTTCCTTGCCTCATCCCATATCTTCCCTCTTTCTTGCTTCCGCTCTCTTTCTTTCCTTTGGGGCTTTGGTCAATGGTAATTTACTGCCTCATATCTGCCATGAATCTTTTTCGATGAAGCTCCGTCTTTCTCGCCCACCGGCACGTGTTAATGCTGTATATCGCTAACTGCCCTCACTTCATTGGATTTCACCCAGCCATTTTTAATTATCCCTTTTAATTCCTCGCCACGTCTCTTTAAAGAAACATCACACCATAGCAACGTCCCAGAACCCTGAAATTCTACTCAAGCTCACTGGTTGGGAGTAATTTTTTGAAATTGTGCAAAAATGAGCAGTGGGTTTGAGAAATGTACCAGCTGAGAAGCTCTGGCTTGTGCAATGATCGTTTGAAATGTATTCCACTGCCATGAAAAAAGGCCACCTGGATCAAAGAAGGAAAAGAGTAACCAGAATTATTTTTGCGTGTCGTGTGAGGGTGAAACAAGCGGTTATAGACGCTTTTTTATCATGTTTGGTTGTGTTTGTGAAGGAACACAGTTGGCTGCTGGTGTAGAATTATGCGGTTCTGGTGCTGCTTACATGACCGAAACAATGGAAAGAAAAAAGAAATCGCCATTGTCTCACTGCCTGAATACCTCGCCTCCCAGCCTCTTTTCATATAGCTTCATGCTACTGCAAAATGTTGATGATGACGACGTAATGTTACTCCTTCTTGAACTCTCTCACCCTGTTCTCTTCACAGACAGGTCCCACAGCATTGTGGCCGCTTTGAATTGTCAGCATCTGGTAAACCATATCGCAGCTTGGTGGAGGTGTAATCTATCTTGTCTGCTTAGCTCAGGTCGGCTGCTTAAAGACACTGTATGCACAAAAGAATCATGCAAGTTATCTTCAAAACAGATTAGAACGTTTGGAAATGTCATATTTAAATACACCAAAGTGTAATGTACCAACGTCACGGTTGCTGTCAACCTCAGATAAAAAACCCAAAATCCTCATGTTGAGCGCTGATGCTCTAGTGAGTAAATCCTGAAACAATGGCTGCTCCTGCTTCCAACCTGCAGAGACACAAATAACTGAAGTGAATTCTTCGCAGCAGATCAGGATGGCAGAGATTGAGCAGGCGTCGCTGAAGTCGGAGCAGCTGTCTGACAAGTCCTCGTCCCCCGCCCTGCCAGATGACCTCAGTCTGGACGAGCATACGGCCTACCAGCTGCTGGCGCAAGAGAGCAAGGTGAGTGTGAGCAGGCTGAGGTGGGAAAGGGGAGATTAGCATCTTCACCTCTAGCATCCAGATTAAGCATCTTGTTTTACCTTTGAAAAATGTGGAGCACAAATGTGCATCACAGTTGAATACAAACAAAACATATGATTACTGATACAGTATACGCGAAATGTTAACTACATACAGCCGTTGTTGTTCTGGCCTCAGCTTACCATGAATAGCCCAAAGTATTTCTAACTGATATTTTTTCTTTTTTAATTATCATTGTTGAATCTTTTGTTTTGAACCTCATAATTATTTTAGAAAATTCTGTTGCCCAGTTGTTTACTCAGATTTGCAGTTCTTTGGGGAGGTTTGTACAACATTTGAATCAACCTCCGCTGGTTTTATTTGTGCTATCATAATAAACTGACGGGATATTACTCAGTTGACATATGCTGTATCCCTAAGAGCCCTCATTTGCTGCTCGGTCAAATTGAAAGACTTGCATTTTTTTTTTTTTTTATGTTATGACCAATTTGCAAGCTATTTTCAGCAATTAGGAACAGTAAGATTTTATACAGCTGCACTGTTATAAAGCATTGAGCAGATCTTTGTTGCTGCATAATTGTGACTTTGATTTTTAATAGGTGGGAAAACCATGCCTTTTACAAAGATTTTCAAAACATTTATTTATTGCTTGAAGGTAAAATATGTGATATTTTAGTTTTATGTAAATCAGCATAGATTCAAATATTTTGGTGAATGAAACAAAACAGCAGTAGGAAACATCACTATTTTCTGGTATACTAGTGTACTTTATGTGATGCATAAGAATACTACGTTTACAACTTGGACACAATCATCACTACAACGCAGCAAAAGGCAGACTCACTAAAGTGACTCGACAGCGCCACCCTGTTTACAACAGAGATGTGAATTAAATGTCATGTTATTAAACATCTTCCCCTTTAAGTAAAAAAACATCCAATCATATAAAGATTATCAGATTGATAACAAGTGAGAAAACCCGCTGCAACACAATGTTTGGCCTCTCACTAAAGCCGGGAGTGATGATCTGATTTAATGGTTGCTTATCATCTCTCCTTATAATATCAAACCAATTTTGAGTCGGGGAAAATAAAACCAAATAAAAGTAATACAAGAGGGAGAATTATTCTTATTCTTCTTATTATTGTTGTTGTTGTTGTTGTTATTAATTTATGTTTTGATTTTGTGTTTATTTTTTGTTAACATTATTAGCATTGTTGTTATCATCATCATCACCTTCTTCTTCAGGAAGCAAAAAATAAATCACCCTTATAAAATCATTTTCATGGCTTTGCTTTAGGCTCTCCTGTGATTTACAGATATAAATATCAGGTTCCAAAGACCCCTTTATCGCTTCTCTCTCTCTCTATGTATCAGGGTAACTATCTTGTCTTTGAAGAGTCCACCGTCTCTATGCCCTGCAGACCTTCTCATGAATAAATCTTTCCACCATGCTCTCCCGAGTCACTGCCCTTTGAGACTCTCATGGCCTTCTCCCCAACCCCCAGACTCCCACTCACCCCCTCCTTTCCTGAACTATATGTCTTCCCTTTTCTTCGTCTTTCCCATCTGGTAATTGTGCACCTGCCCTGCTCCACGCCTCCCTTTCCCCACGCTATCTGCATCTTTTATTGTCCTTCCTTCCTAGATTTCTTCCTCTGTAATGGGGCAATGCTCCTTGGTTGAGGATAACCGGATAAGCCTGCAATCACCAAGCATGGCTGTGAAGCACTGCTCATTAGAGGAGGGGGAAGCGAGAAAGAGTAGAGGAAAGACAAATAGCAAAAAAAAAAAAAAGATGGTAAGGTGAGGGATTTTATATGTCAAGCATTGTTTAGGAGAAATGTTGTGTTTGCAGTTTTATTGTTTTTTTGCTGGAGGACCATAAAACTGTTTACATTTTGGGAGCTCGGTGTCCTTCTGAGAGTCAAAATGTAAGTCCCGACAACATAAATCTTTAAATATTTGTGGTACGGTTCAATTTTGTGGTACGCTTTTAGTTAGAGATTGGTTTTGGCAAGTTGAGGGTTAAAGTCACCAGTAATCAATTTACGGTAAGCACATATGATGACGATGCATTAGTATGTGTGTGTCTGTGCGTGCGTGTGTGCGTGCGTGCGTGCGTGTCGGTGCATCACGAGTTTATGTGCGCCAAAAGCCGTTTAAGGTTTGTATGGCTGTGGGTGGCTTCTCCTTTGAAATGAGGCTTTTCAGGGGTGAGCACTGAATCCCTCAGAGGTGTGATACACTAATGAAAAGCAGAAAGGCATACCTACACAGCAGCGCTCACACACTGTGCACTTGCTCCCGCTCGGCTCAGTCTGCTTCCTGCTTCCCACTTCGAACTGTCACAGCCTCTCGCTCAAATTTCTAACCAAACCTTTATTGTTACAAGATATACAATTACCATGATAATGACGGAGAATAATCAGCTCACGCCCTTTCTCTCGCACGAGAATGAAAAGCCAATGGGATGGAGTGAATCAGTGGCCATGTTTAATATCTACATAAAGGCCTGAGGGGCTTCTTTTTTCTTTCAAGCTCTCAACTAGGAATTGTCACTTTACAATCTATAATGTGGATCCTAAACTTTAATTGTCCCTTTGGAGAAGAAATTAGCATTAAAGGCTACTTTTAAATTACGCTAATGATCTTTTTTTAATGGTTCAAGCTCTTGCACTCTGGCGCCAGCCTCATCCAGCTCAAAAGTTGTCTAATTTATCTTCTTTAATATTCATGAGAAAAGTGACCCTTACTTTGTCGATCTACTATGCACATTTTTTTGTATTCAATGTCAAAACATGTGTTCTCCTCCAGGGAAGATGTCGTAGTGACTCCTACAGCTCAGAGGAGGCCTGCGGTCGAGCAAGTCATGAGGGACTGCAGCAGACTCGCACTGTGGTGCAGAGCCAGGTGCAGGGCTTGGGCCATCCATGTCGGGCCCTTGCCACTGGCACCGAGATGGAGACCGCGCTTCATGAAACAGAGATGCAAACACACACACCACAAAACGCACCTCACCACAGTCCCGGTGAGTCAACTTGTATTTACTGCACTGCTGAAGCCATTTTGTAATTGCACTGACGTTTATAAACCTACATCCCTGTCACTCTGTAAGCTTGTGCAATTTAAGTCACATGATGATGACAACACACAAAACCTTTGAGCAAGAATGTTACAAAAATATATTCTAAATTAAATTGAAATGCATTTACAAGCATTACAAACACAGCAATCATTTGTTTGCACATATTTAATTACACTGCTTAAATGGGCAAATTAGAATCTATTCAATTAAGCAATTGGATCAGAAGAAAAAAATTAGTGGAGGCACAACAGTGTGATGCTGCATGTGTTACACTGGCTGAAGTACCTGATTATGTCATATTGTGCTTCTCAGGGTGCTATACTCTTTGTCATCATCTTCATAAGAAGAAGCAAAACAATATATTTCTATTATAACAAAAGATTATCTGGTCAACTCTGATTGAACGGAGCAGTGTTGAAAAGAAAATAAGTTAGCAGGAAGGCTGAAAGTACCACAGGTAATACAGAAAGTACACTGAGCCCAGTTTGCAATTTACATGCAAAAATAATTTGTTGCTTCTTCGCATATTTAATTGAAACTTAATTGTAACATAAGATTCATAAAATAGAAAATACTGTAGTTTAAAAAGTCCAGTACATGACTGCAATAATCATATTCCTGTCTTGAGTTGTTGACCAAATCGCTTACACATCCACTATTGCTGAAAGTAATTATAGATTTTATCAGAGCACTATTCTAAAAAATTATGCAATTGTAGCTGGTTATATGATAATAATTCAGAAAAGTGAAAGAATTGATGCCAAGAAAGAGATGAAAGTGTATTCCCTTCCTGAAGGTGGCGTTCCCAGTGGCAGCAGCAAGGACAGAAACAAAGGAGGAGGAGGAGGAGGAGCCAGTGGCATTTCTGCTCTCTTCCACCTGCCTGCAGAGTTCTTCCACCCTGCAGGAGCAGCCATCCCAGCACCTCCCCGGAGCAGAAGCTTGCGTTTGTCAAGGGGCCTTAAGCTTACCTCCCCAGCCACCTGGACCTCGTTCCGCTCTCCTGGAGCCCAAAGAAAGATCCTCTGTACACAGGTAAAAGAGGGACAGGGGAGAAATGCATTATCGGAGGTTGGATGCAACTTTTGGCGCTATTTTAATGGTCAAAATGGCACGGTCCAGTGTGATGTCACATGTCAGCAGTTGGTTGTCTCTGTGAGCAAATATCCGTGTATATCAATTCCTTTAAGTATTTAAATATTCTTTTGACAAAGAGGAGTGAAAGTGATAGAGCAGCCATGTCACAAATTTAAATAAAAAAAAGCCCCAATATAATATTAACCGGCCAATCAGGACTGAATGTGTCCTCATGCTCCAGTGAATATTGACTCTATGAAAAATTATAAACATATTGTAGATCTTGGTCCAAGTACAATACACCAACAGATAGCTAAAAAAAAAAAACAGAACTTTGTCTTTGGTTCTAACCTAAAGTTCTTTCGGTGAATGATGTCAACATACTCCTTTGTGGTGACAATGACTGATACCTGGTTTTTTAACAACACTGTCACTTCCCATGGCCCAGAGATAGAAAGCGTCCTCATTGTGCCTGATCACACCTCATTTAAAGAAACATTTTCCGGATAGCATGCACACTGCACAAAAACAGCAACTTGTGCAAAGTGTAAGACAGTGTCATTGAAGTAATCAAAGAGATAGATTTGTGACATTAAACATAGTTAAGAAGTTGCTGATCATGGATTGTGGTTCTTGACAGATTAGATATTAAAGTCGTATTTCTAATTGAAAAAAGGGAAGATTAATCTGTTATTTACGATCTTTCTCTCCTCCCCTTTCACTCTTTCTCATCAGTACCCATCACACAGTGACTCCTCACTTGCGACAGGCAGTTCTGAAGGAAGCCTTCAAACCACCCTGGAAGAAGGACTGAGCTTCAGTATCTCTCCACCACAGAACTTGGAACTGCCTTTGCCAGCAGCTCCTTTACCACTTCTGTGTCCTGTCCAGCTGCCTGAAGACGACACTACCACTTCTTCTCCAGTCCAGACCACGAGGCCGAGACCAACCCCCTCCTCAGCTTTAACCCTTCTGGCCACCAGGGGGCACCAACGGAGCCAGAGCAGCGGGCGGGGCAGCACCAGCCCGGGCTATACCCGTGACGACTCCATCGATCCATCAGACGAGGACCTTGGCATCGGCATTGGATCGTCCATCGGGGGTTGCGGGTCCAGTCAAGCTGGCAATAGTGAACACTTGTCAGACGCGCTGAGCAGCTTGTCCCTGACGTCACTGTTGTCGCCCAGCTCCTTGGTGTACCCAGGAGGAGCGGTGAAGAAGTGCAACAGTACAGGCAGCCTGGACCAAGGGGGGATGCTGTCTTCTCGGGGCAGGGAGAGCCGCAGGGAGATCCTGGGCCTGGAGTTGATGGACCCCCAGGGCTTTTTGGCCAACCCCTGGACAGGGGTTTTAGTTGACACAAGAAGAGGAGAAATAAGAGGTGAAATAGGAGATGGAGAACAAGGGTTGAAAGCAAAGAGCTCAAGCCAAACAGCAGTAGGGCCTTGTCGTAAAAACAGATGAGACCTACTGTTTAGTCGTATTTTGTCTCTCCATTCCTTGGATCTAAACCCATTGCTGTTCCTCTCACTCTCACTGCTTCATCAGTGAGAGAGAGGTCTGATGACACATGATGTCCTGTATTCCAAAGCCAAACCCTCATCTTGCCCATTCAACCCCTTTCAACACATTTCTGACAAGCCCATGTCCTATTTTGTGATATTTAGGCAAGTGGTCTTGGTTATGGTCTGTTGGTGAGGGAGTGGTCTGCACAGTTAAGGCACCTCCACCCTCCTTGGAGCGACACCAGCAGAGGAAGTCATGGAAGGTCCTGATTGCATTGGGAAAAGAGGAGGATCCATTCAGGGAGTCAATGGGAGCAGAAGGAAATGAGCTCAAGTTTCAGACACAACAAAGAGTCTTAAATGTTGCTCTTCTGTAGTTTTCTGTTCCCTGCAATGGCTCAGATTAATGAGGTTGAAAATGCAAAATGAAAAAGGAAAGAAAAAAAAAACACAAATCCAAAATAGTCATCCATGCCAACAGAGATTGTTTTGATCTGTTTACATCTCAGAGGCAGTGCAACAAATAAGTGGGCGGAGGCTCGTTGATGGCGGAATATATCAAGGTGCAAGCAAGACTGCGAAAAGAGAAAGCAGGTCATTTATTGGGCTGGAAAAGCAGAAAGCGGATCTAATGTCCATCTGTTCTGGCAGACGGAAACAACAGGTCCTACTCACTCTGGCACCGGACCTTCTGCTGAGATCAGAGTAAACCGCGAGGTGGAGGAGAGTTCAGGAATGTGTACTCATCGTGCGTGTTTGTGTGTGAGAGCGATGCCTCAGGTATCCCAGGCATGAATTAAATCATCCTCATCACCGCACCATACCTCTTTTGTTTCTGAAAGAGGAAATAGATATTGAGTGGGTAAAGCTTTGTGAGCCCGTCAACTTGGTCTTCAGCTGAGCCAGAAAATGAAAAGAAATCAACGAACTGTGGAGGTATAACCATGCATGGAGTGATTTGTGAAATTGGTTATTTTTCTTTTGCATCTCCAGCATCTCTCACTCCCTCGTGGACATGGAGGAATAAATATGAAGGCAAGATATGTTGGATTGAGCTTTACGAACCCTATCAAAAGAAACAGCAGTGTGTGCATGGAGCAGCCTTGTGTGCACTGAAATATAGTTCACTGCGATTTCATGAAGTGAGACTTTAAGCACACTCCATTTGACACCACGTTCTCTCACCATGTTTGAGGATTTAAGAAGAATGGACAAAAACCACAAAATGTTGCAAGGGACCTTGACTGCATGATGGGATTGCATTTAACCAAGATTTTTATCTATATACAGAAGTGTATAAAGATGTCAGTGTTGGGTGATGACCATGTGATTTCTATTCCTCTATTTTTGTAGAAAAGAGAATAGGCACGTGCAAGTGTTGCCGTTAGTTTGTCCTTATTTAATTTTTTTTCCCATGCAGTGTCTTTGACTTGTCGTCTAGGACTTTTTGTCTGCCAGTGGCTTCCAGTTTTATAATATTTTTTAAGGTGTGGACAGTGTATAAAACAATGAAGCAAAAAATTTCAAACAAACTGCGCGCTGAAGCGATTGTTCCCTCCAGCACATTTCTCTTAGGGAACAAGGGTTCCTTGCGGATTTCTTTTTTTTTTTTTCAGATGTTGGAGCCTCAGAGGACAACCAGAGATGGGAACAGCCATATTCACTCACTACACAAAGACTGTCGCTCACAGACATTCCTGCAAACGGGGAACTTTGTTTGCTTTTAGCCAGTTGTACTAAAAAAAAAAAAAAAAAAAAAAAAAAACAGGCACAGCATAAACCATCTCTACAAAAGCTTTAATTTGAGAGCAACACCACACAACATATCGATGACGGGCACAATAGTGTTCCTGAAGCATGGTTCTGGGATTGCAATACAGTATGCTTATCCTTGAAATGACACTCTGATGCACTCATTATCTCTTCTCCATCTCTTTACACAAACAGTATGTTGTAGCAACCCTTCCACACCCCATGGTTCAAAATGAAAAGGAGACACTGTAAACGTGAACAAAACTTTGCATCGATCAATGCAAACTTTCTTTGACTTCCACCACTTGCTTCACCGCTCCATCCAAAAGAGGAGACGCTCCATCTTTAAGCCTGATTTCTAGAGGTAGACTGTTGTCTCCCTGGTGTTTTCATCATTACCTTGTTTTTTTATTTTCTCGAAAAGACTGAGGTGATGGGAGAAAATCTGTGGGTCTGACCTTTTTTATCATGCAAAATCACTTTGATGACTATGTTTTGCCACAAGATGTTGGGTATTAATAGGTGAGACAGAGTGCATGTGTGTGAGTGCGTGTGTCTGTATGTATTTGTGAGTGAATGCGTGTTTATGACTTCAGGTGAAGTGATTGCCTTTTCCTGAAGTGTCCTGTTCGTCATGGAGGTTAAAAGGGTGGAGATGGAAAACGTGAAGCAACCAAGGGCTGTTTTAGCTTCAAAGATATGTCCTCCTATCTTTCTGAGACAAATCCTTGTGCCACTGAACATGGCATCAAAGGTTAAAGCCTGACTACACAGCAATAAATGTTCCATGTGTGTGCCCTGAGTAAATGATGTCAATGTGATTTTTATCTCCTCAGAATACAACAGTATTCATGACTGTCTCTTTTTGCTTCTCGTTGTCTGAACTTACAACCAATCAGATAGCACCTCTGCCCTCTCAGAGTCTGGTCCGTGGAGAGATGGGCTGCAATTGGACAACATGGACAAATGAGGTTCTTGAACTCAGGTCGGGGGGTAAAAACCACTAGTAAAATTTAAAGATAGCTGTAAAGCTGTGCTCAGACAGAATGCAAAGCATTTATTTAAAAAGATTTATTTATTGTTTTGCCTTGCTTCTTTAGTCGCACAAACCTGACTCCAATGCATCTGACGGCTGTGCCAATGCACCAAGTGTGGGTGGTTGTGTGCGTGTGCATGCGTGAATGAGCAGAATATGCATCAAAACATTAGATGTGTACTGCAGCGCTCACTAATTTCAAAATTTAACCAGGAACTCTCGCTGTTTCTGTCATTTGCCCTCATTTATTTTCCTGCTCTCTTGTATATTTATGAAGAGGAGAACAGAAGCTCAGCAGAACCTTTTTTGCGCTCGAGTATTTCTTCCTTTTCATGCTGCTTTGATCAAACCACCTGTATCCAGTCACTCTCTCCAAAATTTGCTTTGCCTTCAGTCTGAACACACCTTAAGAGTGTACAATTCACACTTGTACATATCTTTGTATTTTGATTTGCATGTGTGCATTGCTGCCAGTGAACATGATTATATCGTTAGTATGCATTTCATAAAGTTGTACAAAGTTAATGGGAATGCCCCAGTGTTTTTGACTGCTGCTATGAAAACACTAAAAACCACTTTGATTCACATAAAAAAAACTGTTTTCTTTCAACACATAAAGCTTAAAACATTACATTTGATGTAATACTACAGAGCCTTCGTCTTCATACCTGTTATTTTTAAATTAAGGTATCTGAAGTAGTTGAGTCAGGATGGCGACACAAAGGCAGATGGTGTACAGAGTCGACATAGACAGCCGGACAGAGCAAATCCAGCAATGGTAAAAAAAACTGAAGTAGTGAGATGCTGCAGGAGTCCAAGACTTCTCCCAGACAGCTTGTCATCGGCAGCCTTGCCCAGCGGAGCCGTCAGAGCAAGAGAGCCCATTAGGCATGCACGCTGAACTCAAGAGGTGTTGTTTACCTCACACCCTCAACCAGCCAGCCCTCCACCTCGCCTAACCTCTCAAAACCAGTTCTCCCTCCAGGCTCCTGTCCTTCAAATGTCACTGCAGGAGGGGCGGAGGTGTGTGCAGTGGGTGGTGATGTGGGATCGTGGTGCTGAGTGCGAAGGCTCAAGTTGTCATTGCTCCTGTTACCGGGTGAGGTCTTTAAAAGAAGTGTCCTGTCATCTGATTTGTTTGGGGGGGGTTTTTTCAGCCTTTAAATTCAGCCCCCCCCCCCCCCCCCAGTGCCGGAGGACTACAAGTGCCCTCTTACAACATGAGCTCCAAAGGTCAGTACACAAGCCGGTGGGGGGGCTTGTGCGCTGGTTTGATTGATTACTGCCCATGGAAACACACAAATCCCCCGAGACATCAAACCTTCCTGGGTCCAAGAATTTATCCCCCCCTCCTGGGAAGCTACTGGTTATATCTCAGCTCGAGCAATTATCAAGTTTCCTGAGGTCACGTGAAATTGTAATCTCAAGCTGTTAATGCTTTACTTCAGTTGTAAAGTTTTCAACTTTTATACTTTTTTTTAGAGGCGAGTTGGGCATCATCTGCAGACACATTAAAAAAAAAGTTTTAATACTATTGTCAGCATGTATACAGCAGCTTCAGAACCAATACCTGGAAAATCTACTTTTTTCACACAAATTAGAAAGAAATGCCAAAAAATCCATCAAATCACTTTTTTTCTTTCATCGATGTGGTTTTGGTTGAAATGAATGAAAGTGAGTTAAAGTTTAGGGGGGGGGGGGGGGAAACCTTAATCTTAGACAGAAGACGTCAGGTCAAAAGGTAGCGCTGTCAAAGGATTGCCTCTCAAAGTTTTGTCGAATGCAAGTCTGATAAATAACAACCACACAGATGTGTCTCATTACTGTTTGTCTCTGGGCACGAAAGGAAGGAACTCGGAACTTCTGACAACATCCAACTTGTTTTCACGTTGAAGATATATATTTTTTTTCTCTTTTTCCTTGGGGAAGTGTGAATCTCTTATTCAAAACGTCCGTAAATTAGCAGATGTTTTTGGTGCTCTCTCACTTAATGAGTCACGAAGCTTGGGGGAAACATCTTAGATGTGCATGGAGATGACCTGACTTTTGTTTAAAGCAACTAACATGGACCGTAAGACAGTATTATCAAGCCTCTATTGTTTGTATCACACTGAAAAGACAAAACAGGAAGGTCGGTGAACTGTTTGGGAATTTCAACAGAAAAATCTCTATTTAGTTTTCAGCTTTAAAGGATTATACTTGTAAGGGTGTAGATCTTAACTCTGCTTCTTTCCCTTTATCTATTTTGTTTTTTTGTTTTTGTTTTTTGTTGCTTTTTTTTTTTTTCATTTATTTAATCAGATCAGCCTGTGAAACCTTAACCGGCGGCCCACACCTGATGCTGCCATGGCAGGCACACACATACATCAAGGCCTGTGTTAGGAAACCAGCTCCTGTCAGCCGTCAAGGCTAAGTGCCCGGGGAGTTGTCCAGACCTGCTGATTGTATCACAGGCTCAGGGGAGAGAGTCAGATCGAGGCAGGTGGTGCAACAGAAGGATGAATAAAGAGTCGGTGAAATCAGCTGATCAGGGAAAGAGCCGATCTATCTTCAAACAATATAACAATTTAAACAAGAATTAAACCAATTCTAAAGGTTGTTTTAATCATATGGACATCTATTTAGGGTTTGTGTCTGCTCTTGGTCTTTTTCAGTCTGTTTTACTGTCACTAAACTATGTTTAGTAGATGGGGTTAGGGTTACATATTTTTATTTAATTTTACCAGAAAAATCTTAATTGAGATTGAAAATGTCTTTTTCAAGAGCGTCCTGGCCAAGACGGGCAGCAGTTTTCCAACAAAACAGGCACATTAAACAGAGAAGAAGAATATCAATACATTGAATGTGTCTGTCTCCAAGGCACTAAGCAACTTTTCTTATTTTTCTACTTCTTGGTTGTAACGATGCTCCTTGACAATAAATCCGACACCATTGAAAAGCCTGATTATTTCAAATTTAGCCACATGTGTACCGTGCATGCATTTGTGGGATGAGCAGCCTAGATGCACCTTTGCCAAATATCTTTTCTTCATTGTTGACTGTTGTTTGGTGAATTGGATGACTGAAGTCTGTAGACCCGACAGATTTTTGGCATTCCAAATCCAGTTTGGGACTGCCCCATTTTCTCTTTCCCTGCAGATTTGAAGATGGCGCTTGTCTCACCACACAGTCCTGGGGTTTTTCCTGTGTATGTGCTGATCCATCTCCACTTTCTTCTGCATATTTGGTGTGTGATTCTCTCCTGGATGGTAATCGCCTATAGATCTTTTTTACAGATTATCAGGATGCAGCCCTGGCACCGGTTCACAAACACCTGGACCCTGTGATGTTTTAGGTTCACCTCCAGGTCTTTCAAACACAAAATGCATCGCTTTCTGTGCACAGTTTGGTTTAGTTTCTCCAGCCCAGCTCTGCAGTACTTCAGAGGATAAGTTAATAAGCTACAGTTTCCTCGCTTCCTCCAGTCTGCTGTCGTACAAACCGACCTCTCTCTGACCTTCTTGAACTTCCACATAATTTGCATCAGCGATTTAGTGTGTTAAGGCTTTCCATCCAAACGAGCTCGATCAGCTCTCTTGTTACACCCACCATGTGTCTGCTGGGTAGTCTGCTTATTGATGCTGATGGTTGAAGCTTATCTATTCACCGGCTGCTCCCCACCGCCCTCCCTTCTCATTCTCGTCTCCCTGTTTCTGCGTTTTCTCTGCAACTTAAAGCCATTAGCTGAGAGAGAGAGAGAGAAGCCATGACAGCTGAAAATGTGAGATTGGGAGTAATGCTGACGCTGCTAGTTTGAGCCTAGCATGTGCTTTCATCATGATGGATGATTGACTGGTTTTCCCCAACACCTGTCCTGCTGTTTTATAAGATAATAGCGGAAAATAATACAGTAACAATGCTGAGCGACTGGTTTGTGCTTTGAAAGATTTATTCGAAGAGAGACCCACGGTTCAGTTGTACAGTATGGTGCGGCTGTGTTTGCAGCAGCCCGATATGAAATTCCATATCTGTGTTTTGTTTGAATTTGGAACTCTGCATTTTTCCTGAACATGAAAACAAACATGAAGGTTGGCAAGACTCCCTTGCTATTTCAAAGAAAACCTGAACATTTACCGCTGAGTGATTGAGAGCATCAGGGAGTTAAATAAAATGTGACTGACCTCCATTTCACCCACAAAACAAAGGGAAAATGTGTTTTTATAATAACTGTACAGCAAACAGCAAAGTGGAAGCAATGTGAAAAGCTTCTCTCACCGGCACAGGTATTTGTCAGGCATTACAAACCCAAGAAGAAAAAAAACAACTTTATAAATTGGCATCCAGATTTCAAATTTTTCACATTCAGGGAGTCATCAGTCTGAGCAAATACTGGTTCTCCTCTTGTAGTGTTTGACATTGCAAACATTGTGCTGTCCTGAAATAGCAACCTTGAGCCAAACGCTACAATAATTATATCGTTGTTGGACGATAACACAAGATACCTGTGACTCCTTCACCTGACAGCAGCTGCGGACCCAGGATAGTGTCTCTGTCCACACATCCCAATCCTGTTTACACAATATTTCTTAAGCCTTACACTTTTTTGCTGCATTCATATACGGTCATCACTACACAAACAGCTCCGGGCAAATATTGATGCATTGCATCCTTGCTGATTGGAAAACAACCGTGACATGATCATTCTTGTTTTGTCACATAAATGTGTTTTGCATTTACTTAAACCCCAGAAGACGAGCCTGAAGATGCTGTGCTTGCTCATCCTGAGTGTGAATATGCCCTTGACACAGGTAAGTTGTTGAAAGTATTGTTTCGTGTCAAAACTCATTATTTTAGAAAAATAAAGTCCAAAGTTTGTTTTAATGCGATATGCTTCCATAAAGTTTCCACGGTCACTTGTTTTATTGACACAAAGCAGTTTCACTGTTGTCCTGCAGAGTTACATTAGTTGATTTAAAATGTTATTTGTTTATTTTCACGATGACCTTGCATGCAGTTTTTTAATCCTGTTTTTCCTCTGAACAAGCTGTTTATCGCTGCCCAGACAGAGGGATCCTTTTTCACACAGACCCCCTGCTTGTTACACTACTGTGCTTGTGAGCTCTAACACTTTAACAATTTTAAAGTCACATGGTCTCCATAGGTTCTTTTCAATCCTTAAATCAGCTTGGTGATCCAGTCAACTTTTGCTTAATCACACTCTATATAGAATATGAAGGTTGCAGAGAGTAAAAGCAACACAACTTCATTACCTTTAGGAGCAGGTCGATGAACACTACTTAGTGTGAATTATTCGCAGCAGGAATGCAAAGAATCTAAAATGCACTACAATTGTTTATTAAGCCAAACATTCAGATAAAAATAAATCATACCCAGTAAAAGAAAGTCATTCCAGGATGCTTTCTTCTGCAGCTTTGCTGAATTAGTAATAAAGTTTGCTGTAAAGTCATGGCATTCATCCTTTGTTACTCAGGATGCTCTGTGATTTTGAGGACAACGCAGTAGTTCTTTATTCATGGAATTCGTTTTTTGGGGGGTATTTACTTGGAGCTTTAATTATGGTAACCTTGTACTTTTCATGCACTTCAAAGCAACTGTACTTGCAAGTTGTTCTAAAGTCGAGCCATGTACAAACAACAAGCTTTCGGTTTTGGCTTTGTTGACATTCTCCTTAGCTCAGCATGTTTGTATGCTGGTAATATGAAAGGCTGAGTCATATTTTTATTGAGTAGACTTCAGTTAATCGGCCTCGTCTCACCACCTAAATAGCTTGATCGCGTTGGCGGTGCTGAGTAGATTCAATGATAAAGTGTTTGATGCCTGTTGTATTTTCAAAAAGCTGGGCTCCTTAACGACAGGGTCTGAGTGTAAAGAGATTTCTGCTGTAGACTTTTAAGCTGCAATACAAGCTCATTGAGAGCAAGGATACGAAGCAGAACATCAGCTTGAACTTAGACACTTTTGAATTTGCATAATGCATGACACAAGGTTGCGGTGAAGGGCAAACTTTGAAGACGCTCATGAATTTCAAAGACTTTTAGTTGTTAAGTTGTCTGAAATAGACTGTGGTCTTTATTGTTTGCATGCAATTCAGAATCGTGAATTCACTCAAGCCCTGGGATCATTGTAAGATTGTACAAGGACTAAGTGAAAATATTAAGTTTAGAAGAAATTTTTGCCAATTCATATCACTTTTTATTAGTTTCCATTCCTCTATTCATTCACTTTGAAAGATTATTGTCAAAGAAAAACATATTTGAAGTTACTCACATCCTTACATGTGCTTTGTTTCCTCATAAGTCTGGCTGCTTTGTTGATTCATTCTATAATTGGATTTCAGTGACAAGATAATTCTAAATAATAACAATGATGATAATAATAATAATAATAATAGATAAAATCATAGAACTCCATTATTATATAAACAATTTTACACTCCTTCGACTACTTGACAAGCACAATGTGGGCCAGTTGTTGATCATTTCTTAGGGTGGGTAATTTCCAATCCCAAGGTTGTTGGTTCACAACTCATGTCTGCCTGCATGTGTGTTAAGGTGTTGTTAAAATAACATCAAGTTGCTTCCAGTGGAGTGAATGGCAGCCTATGTGTATACATTGTTGTTTCCGATATATATAGTCTGTAATTACATTCCGAGAACGTGGTTTTGTCATATACTACAGTAGCTCATCTGTGTAAATGATGTGTGTTTAAAGATATTTGCATATCCTGAATGAAAGTAGTAACAACCAGCAAGAATGTCAATTTTACAGGTAATCGTGGTCTTCCTCCGAAATATCGGACCAGTCTGATCATCCAAAGTCACTTAAACCATTTTGATGTACAATTTCTTCATGAAAGGAATTCTGAAATCCTTCCATGTGAGCGGTACAACAAGTCTACGTAATGTTGTTTTTAGAAACTGATAGGAAGTTAAGAGGTGAAACTCTGATGGCAACATAAACCATCACTGTGTTTGAAATATGGCTTCTCTAGCTGGTTTGCTGCTCGTGTGCATTACTACTCTGCGCTTGCTTCTTCGGTGTATGCACGCACCTCATTTATGTGGGTCTGCATTAAGTACAGCCACCATCTCATATTTATCACCGCAATTAGCTGCTCTGCTAAGCATGCAGACCCTCACTGGCTGAGCATTCCTCTTCCACTGGAGAGCCTGTCTGCCCTGTTTACCAACGAGTCTACTGTGTGTGTGCACACGTTTGCAGGAAGGAGACTGCAAATGGAGTTCTGAGTGCCACCTGATTGTCAAGTGTTCTTGCCTTTTGTGATGGGCTGGATCAAAAAGCAACTCGGGTTTCTTTTTGAGCTAATTTTGCGTTTTTGTCCTCGCCGTGTCTGCATCTGTACTCGTCTCGAGTGACGATATCGCTGACACACAGAGCTGGCTGTGAGGGCAGGAGAAAGAGGCGGTGAAAAACACAAAGCGACAGACTGAGCTAAAGCATGCAAGGGGCGGGTGGAAAGATGAATGTGGTTGAATCCAAATCGAGAAAGATGCACCCCCCCCCCCCCCCCCCAAAAAAAAAGGATGAATTTGAGAAAGCATTGGTGAGACTCAACACTGCAAACATCAGTGTCAGAGGAAGCAAAAGTCCAAATTTAGCTTTCGAGCATATGTCGTGTAGCCACAGGACGTCGGGAAGTGAAAGTGAAGCCAACACTTCTTGCACAGGATGTATCCATACTGAAATTGCACTCTTTCATTTCCGCATTTTAAAACGGGGCGCTAAGGAAGAAAATGCTCAGGGGAAGGGAGGGAAGATGAGAAAGGGTGAATTCATAAAAGGTGTCAGAAAATGTAAAAATGCAGATGGTGGAAAGAGCTATATAGAAATGTTTATTTTAAAAATGACAAGAGATCAAAATGATTCATATAACCACAAAATGATGGAAACTTAATTATCTACACACAGATGCCTGCTCGCAATACCTGCCGTATTGCGGCGCACCACAAGCATACTCATTGTTTTGAAAGACGAATAGAATTTTCTCTCTTAGTTTTTCTTTGGAAGCACAGCGAACAAGGTGGACAGTTGGGACAACTACAGCAAGTAAAGCCTGCTTGGTTTGTCTTACTGGCTTCAACACATACTTGAATATCAGATGTGTGTGTGCAATTATTTATCTGTTTTTGGAAAAGTTGAGAACCCTCAAGAATTTTCTCACAAAACAATCTTTATACTGAGTGAGAAGTTTTGCGAGGTGGACTCACTTCAATCCTTGATTAGCTCTAATCACAACCAGGATTTTCTCAACTACGTTGAACAGAAAGATCCATATATGCGAGTTTGAAAATCCAACCTTTCTGAACTTTACTTCCTCCACATGAAGCACATTGTAGTCATTTTCAGGATAAGGGTTTCTTAATGGCATTTGACTAAGTTGTTATTGATTTCTCTCTAAAATGCACACTCGTATTGGACGATTTTACTACTGCCCACTTATCAGATGTAACATAAATTACTGAAGTTATTCTACTCCAGTTCAAAGGCTGTTTGCATACTAGTTTGCAAGATGGAGTCATTTTGAAAAACTCGCGTGTGTGTTTTTTAGCCTCGACAGCGTGAACACAGTGGTAAATGCATTCAAATGAGTGGCCGTGTAAAGCGTTTGATGTCTGTGGCTTTGATGGTGATGTAGAGGAGACGGGGCTGGGGGTGGTAGGAGATGAGGGCAGATATTAATGGGAAGAAAGAGATAGAAAAGAGGATGGATCTAATGCAGGGATTTTAAAAGGAGATTAATTTAATAAATGACTGATAGAGAGGTGCTGAGATCAATGACGGAACATGAGCCGATTGGAATTCCATCAAATATTACGTTTTTCACATTAACTTTTCACCCACTTTAGAATCATGCCTCTTTCTTATGTTTTGTCTGAGATGAGCTTCAGCACTGATAGAGGTTGGTTTGTTTGTAATTATATTCAGTTGGCAACAGGATTCATCAGATCATGAATTGTTTTTCTAAAATCATGATTCAGTTTTTGGTGAGTTTGTCCAAATAGTATCCTCGGATATACTCAGGATAAAAATGTCCTATAGATGTTACTACGACTGGAAGAGTCATGGGCACACCTTGGGTGTACCAAGTAATTATCATTTTCTGCTGTCAGCCAGATGAAGCCAGTCTGACCATTCTCGTCTGACCTCTGACATAAGCAGGAAGTCTTTGCCAGGAGAACATCCTCTGGCTGCATTATTTTCTTTCTTTCATGTCATTGTCTGGAGGCGGATGTTTGTCAGATCAGCAATTTTTGAGGCACTCTGACCTTTACCTGGCACCGATGCTATATTGAAAGTCACCTTAAAACACGTCCATCTATTCTTTACCGATTAATCCAGCTTATTGTCACAGTCAGTTGGAGCTGACCCCACATTATGGGCAAAGGCAGAGCACAAACTGCACGGACCCGTACAGTCACATTCACCTCACATTCAGGCAATGTAGAGTCACCAAACGTTTTCTTCTCCTCAGAGCAACTATGACAGAAAAATAAATCACCCTCACGAATTTGTAGCTGCTGTAACAAGAAACTCAAACTGGCTTTAATTCCATTTAAATTCATTACACTGCAAATAAAATCCAATTTGTCCCTCTAAACAGTTTTCTCCGTATTTTTACGCATTCCACGTCAAGCACATTGCTTGAACGATTGTTTTAGGACAGGTATATTGTCAGTTCTGCAGTCTCAAGTGGCACCGTAGGCTGATTTCCTTGGTTTATTAGCTTTACAAGTCTTGGAAATGTGTCAAGTGACCCTGCTCTGCTTTCTCAGGGGGATGTATCACTTTGCATATCTGTTGTTCTCGTGTATGTATCATCCCGATTTCTTAGCAGATGTTCACTATCCTGCACATATGGCATGCTGCTGAGAGAGTACAGTACATGTTAAATCTCTGTGTACGCTCAGGGGATGCCACTTTCAAGGGGCTGCAGTTGCATGCATGTGAAGAAATACTATGCTTCCATATGTTGTTTCACTTCTTGCAATTACCTTAAAGAAAGTTGCATGTGATTTCTCCCAATATGTTGTTTGCTTATAGATCCTCTCCTGACACTCACACGCAAATGTTTTACACTTGCAAATCACATGAGTAAAGTGTTTTGTTTTGGGGGGGTTTTTCTTGTTATGTTTTTTTTCAAGACGTACTAGAACAAGTTGCAAGTGTGCCTGTGTGAATATTTTCAGGACGTTTGCATCATCCTAAATTGTGCCTCAAATTGAGCATGACTCATTTTCAATTTCTGACAGCAACAAACAGCTTAATAATCACCTCCCGCTTTCGGAGCCCAGACAGGCTGTCCAGCAGTCCGGCACTCACCTGGGGCATGTGATCTCATTATTTTCACAAGGCTGTGTGCTGTAATAACAAGAGTATATGTGCACTGTCGCTGCAGCATTAAAACTCTAACTTGTCCAGAAATTTTTGCAGGCTGCACTATGGGGCCTCTCAGCCAGTTAAGATGATTTTTTATCATATATATATATATATATAATAAATTATCATTATTATTATTAGCACTCGGATTAAGCTGCAAGCCTCTCAGTCCCATATTGTTTGGTTTGAACCAACACAAATGTTTCTGTAGATGAATTATCAAGGTGACACAAAGGTAATCAGCTATGAACAAAGAATTGATCCAGTTGATTGAGTCATTGTGAGGCAAACAAATACCGTGCTTAGTCAGAAGGCTCCACAAATGTACTCCAAATCTTAAAATCTTAGATGTACCCGGTGGGAATCAAGCAACCGTGAAAAGATTGTGTGTGACGATTATCAAGTATAACATCATGATGTGACTCTGCTGCCTGGGGCGGCATCATGATGTAGTGGTCAGTCTTTCTTTGCAGCAAGATGTGTGTTCGATTCGAGGCTTGGGGGCTTTTTCTTTGGTTTGTTCTCACACATTTTTCATGTTTCCTCGTGGTACTCAGTCTTCATTGCCCTGTCCAAAGGCATGCAGATAAAAAAAATTTCTGTGACAATCTGTTGCTTCTCTGCCTTCAGCTTGTATAGGCCTCCAGTTTTGTTTAATGTCAACTAGGTTTGGCTCTTTATCCTATGACTGTAGGCTGGGCAACATGAGAAAGATGACAGGAAGTTGGATGACTATTATCTGAAAATAAATGCTTCCCTTGTCTAATCCAAAGCGGTATTGCAATCCCAGCTTTTGCCTGATTTTTTTTACATGCAAATGTTTGCACAACCTATCTGCGTTGGGGTCTGCCGGTGTGTACAGTATTAGAGTGGACCTGCTTTGTTTTGAGGTGAGAGTCGGGTGTTTTGTCAGTCAGTGATGAATTTTCTATTTCAGAGCAGATCAGCGCAAATGTCAGTACTCACTGACTTCCGCTTCAAATCTCACACAACCACACACTTGGACCCAACGGACTTGCTGATTCACACGTGCGTGTAAGCTTGGGCACAAATGCCCAAATTTGCATATTATAAAACATAACTCTGGTCAGCTTCCTACGTTATTTTCCTATTAATGATGGTCAATATGAGCAAACCCAGCTACACCACGTCCTCTGACTGTCTTTGTAAGTGAAAACAATTGGAGGAGTCAGTCAGGAAACATTATACCACCACCTCAATATTTTATGAGGAAATAGATGAACAACTGATACAGCAATGTACTACTTTATTTCTGTTTTTCTCCTCTCTGCTGCTAATTTCCCCCTCTGTTCCTTTCTGTGCGTTCTCAAATTTAATTTAGATTCGCCTGCACACTTTCCTGCTGTCCTTGTGTCTCTCCGCTTCCCTGTCATCCTTTACATTAGTGCAGTGTGTCATTCATTCTGGCGGTGTGGAAGAGCCCAGAGTAAATCAACCGGGAGGAGGTGGGAGGAGGTCGGAGGAGCTCGGTGTCCGGCATCGGCTGCAATATCCTTGCAGGGAATGATTGTGGTGCTGATTTGCATGATTAAACAGCATCCGCCAGACAGCCAGCACTTCATTACTCATCACAAACGCACACTGGATGATTACAGGAAAGTGAGTGACGCCACACACATAAATGTGTCGGAAAAGTACCCACACCAAAACACACACAGGTGCACACGTACTGTACATCAGAGTAATGCCATCTGACAGTGTTTTCGGCTGAGCAGTAGCAAAGATGATAGCACACTCAGAAACACACACACACACATAAGCGTCGCCTCACTGGTCTGAAAGCGTGTGCTCGAGGACCCTTAAATCTTCAGGAATTTCAAAAGCTATTGCTCCGAGACACAATTAGCAGTATAACCTCGCTTGTTAGACTTTGCTTATCCTTGACTCTTTCTGTATAATCTCACTGCTGTGCAAGCATAAAAGACAGTGCTGCTGGCCAAAGAGCATCAGTGGACAGGTACATGACTGATCTCTGTGCAGGGAAAGAGGGACAATCAATACAGAGCTATTGAAGCCCCGGATCGATGAAAGGCCAAAGGATTCACAATGCAGAGCCACCTCCCAACCCACTCCCATTACTCCATGGTGTGAGAGCAGTGCATTAAAGCTTGTAAAAGTGTGTGCCTGTGTGTGCATATATGTGTGCGTGTACTTGACACACAGAGAAAAGCAATCCTCACTTGTAGCCTATGCAGATATATGCCTCTGTATCGCTCCCCTCTGTCATTGGCATAAGCACATTTCCCACCTTTGTGAGCCCAGCATAGATCAATAAATTATATGCAGATTTATTGCAAAGTAGGTACCCTGGCCTGAGAGTCTCGTAAAATGTAAAGAATTACGAGTTTCTGAAAGATTCACAGCCAAAGGTCACTTGATAGTAAACATGCATGTGACACTGTATATGGTAAAGGACGAGTCCCCTGCTGCTGAAATATGCTCACATTAATATGACTTAACTGGATCATTCCAGTGAGGACAGACTCGAACATTTTATTAATGTGCAAAAAGACAGCAGCAACAAGAGGCAGCGTAGTGTGGCTTCAGGTGTATTTTAGTGGGTAGTAAAGTGTTTATATACTCACGCTCTCACGTGTACGTGTGTGTTTATACACCAGACCCCATGTGTGCATATCCTCTTCAAGTTCTTGTCTTCCACAAGTGTTGGCTTTTTCTCTGAAATCACCAAGACGCAGACTGTGCTCCACCGTGCTTCTATTCAAGCAGCCGCTCGGCTTTGAAGTCCAACACAAGGCTTTTATCTTGTTATCTTGTTATTTCATTGTATTCCCCAGCGCAATGCCATGCATCGTCCCATGGGGTACAAGAAATACCAAGGGCCTCCCCCACCTCTCATGTAGAACACACAGCCGACAATGACGGCACGAGAAAGGCGAAGAAAAAAAAAACTTTTACGTTTGAACTGAAAGAGAGGGGAGTGTCCGGCTGATCATATACTCTAATGACGAGACTAATTAATTACATGCATAATTCATGACATAGAAAAGCGTGCTGTGAAAGACAAAGGAGGGGTTGGAAGACTGCATCATCAGCATTATCTCATGGGGGAATAACAGAGAGGAACACGTTATAGTACAGTATTTGAGTGCAACAAACATGGCCTGTTTGTGCTTGACAATAAGCCCACAAAAAAAAAATGCAATTACGGGCAAAGCATAGTTTTGAATAATGACATGAGCATCCTTAATCCGTCAAAAACACCAGTTGTGCACATGGCATTCAGCCAAAGAATTGTCAAGTGGCATGGAGAAATGCTATAACCTCATTGCCTAGTCATTACTCGTTTGACCAGCCAGTAGTGAAATATCAGCAGTTAGTCATTCAGCTGACTAATTACATAAATGCATCACTTAGTCTGGTGACATTAGGCAGACCAGTGGTTTAGCTTATAGTCTTAGTTGTAAAGCATGAGACCAATTTTTAACGCGCTCAAGCAGTATTATAACGATAAATGGTAAAGCGTCGCTGATGCTTTGCGGATGAATAATGTATCTTCAAAACACAGCTAAATGGCATTGAACTGACCAATAGTGTAACTACCCCAGTCAAGTTGTATTTAGTAAACATATACTGTGTGACTTGATCAGTCAGTTAAGTGGCACCAGGCTATCCTCTAGTGCAGCATTCCTAGTTACCATATTTTCCTCAGCTGCTGTTGCAGAACCAACTGCCAATCTCCTGCTCCAGCTCTGGCTGTCATATTTTTGGCCTGCGATGATTGGCCTTCTTTGTTTTCTTCATCGTAGCAGTAATTTCTCTTCTTTTCACCAGTTCCTCGCACGTTTCCTAAATCTCTCTGCTGCTGTTTTTTTGCCGGGTTTTTTTGTTTGGTTTTTTTGCTACATATTTTCAATTTTCATTTGAAATTTGGCCATATAGCCTTTGTATTTTTTTTTGACAACAATGTGCTTGTTTTGCCAAGTTGTTATGGAGGTTCTTTGTTGATACTATAACAGCATTCTGTTGTTTTAGAGTATATTCTACAGATCCCATGTTTTATAAACCAGTATTTTATTGATGTTGCATGACCAGCCAGATTACTACAAAAGTGTGAATAATAATCCAGAAAATCCATAAGTGTTTCACTGGCTGACCAATGGTGATAAATGGAATTGATCATGTTTCGACTTGCAATAGGCATCAGTGTGATGAATGTGGTTTTGATACTGATGACAAAATCAACAAAATGGTCTTATAGTAATCAACAAACAGCGAGCCAGTAAATACCGATGAACCTAGAGAACAATCATCATTTACGACCGACAAAGATTCAAGGAAAAGAGCAACAGGGATTCATTCGACTTGTAATGACAAACCTTTGGGTGCCGCAGCTGGAGATCGATATCTGAAAACAGAGGATGTTAATGGTCTCATAATGATGTTTCAGCTCATCAGAGGACTAAAAAGTCACCCTTGGTGATTGTGCAGAATCGTGGCACACATTTGTTTGTTCGGCTTTGCTGCCTCTCGATTTACATTAGAGGGGGGAAAAAAGGATGATGACAGTTTTTCACAGTGTTTTCTTTGTATTGCAGCGGTTAATCGGACCTCCGTGGTGTTTTTGGCTTGTTCTGCTTCAGCTGTCCTCTGGCTTTCACTCCCCTGCTGGCTGTGTGGAGACACACTCGTGTAGGTCTGTTAGCTCTGCTCGCAGGATTATTTTCATTTCACCTGGTGCATAATATCCGTGTTCTCTGCGACTGTCGGTTGTTACACTACAAATTAGGCAAGGTCAGCTTGAGCTGTTGCCATGGAGACAGGGTTAGTCCAGGGTAGAGTTTGACATTGGCCTGAATCTTAAGTGGGTGTGTGTCCATGAATTTATGTGCGAGGTGAAATAGATGTCACCCATATTCGTGATCCAGACATTGACCTGGAAACAAAGTCTGACAAATTATCTTAATACTTTTGAAGCCCCTCCCCAGTTTGTCCTTCTAGCCTTTCCTGAATAAAGATAAGGAGAATGAAATAGTGGAATTTCACTTGTAACGCCTACAAAAACAAAGTAAAAGAAACACATTTGTGTTTATAATTTGCAGGTATAGCTGTTGGTTTTGTTCTGGGATAACAAAATCAGAAATCTCTATAACGATTAACTAAATATGAGCCTGTAGTTTCATATGATGTCGGCAGAAACAACAGCTAGCGTTACTGCAAGCTATTTTGGTCCTGCAACGCTTCTTCTTACGCTGAGGGTATCGTTTTCCATTGCTGAGTGAGCTGCCTAAAGCCCACACAGCCTTCAGCAAGGGATGAGATCCTCATCTCACCCACCCCCAGAGGACAGTCCAAGAGAGCTGGTCCTCTTAAACAGCACATTGAGACTTTTTTCCCCCCTCTGTGTGCTTCCGCAGCCCCACCATATCACTGCACAAATTCTTTGACACAACCACAGCGCTCCCTCCTAAGACTCATTCTTCTCAGCATATAAAGACAGAAAATATGAATGATATAAGATCAGTCTAATACATTTTGTAGGATGTCAGTCATGGTCTCATGCTGTTTTTCTTGTATTCTCCTGCCTTGCTTTATAATGTTACTTCTTTACTTTTCTCTGTGTCCCACTCCTGGTGCTGTCTGGCCCAACTGGGCTGTGTTTCACCTATGTCTTGTTGCCGTCATGTATTTTTTTTCATCCCTTTGTCTCCTTAGGAGTCGCGCACCCTGTTTCAGCCAGTGTTTGTGCTTTTTCCCTGTTCTGTCCCTTTTCTTGTCTTGGTTTTGCTGTTGTTTTTGTGTCAATACAATCCCATCCTGTCTCCGTCTGTTTTTGTGGTCTGTTTTGTAACCTGTGTGAGAAACACTTTAAGTTGGCCTCCCCCCCCCCCCAGTAAACCCTTTATTTGATCAAATCTCCCCCAGTATACGTCCAAATAAAATCCCAGCGTGACCCAGGGCATCTTAATGCAGAAGTCTGTCATTGTTTGTGTGAAGATGATGGAGCGTCCCCGAGACGCCAAAGTCCTTAGTGACCCTCCAGCCTTATTCACAGCCTTTTTCCTGACAAGTTTTCATGGATCTGTGGTGATTGAGTCATTGATATCGGGTGTTACATTAATATAAGGATAAACCAGGCATACTATATGAATCCACTTGTACTCTGAACTATGTGCAGCCGATTCATAGCCGACTCTATTGATTTATAGATTCCCCTAAGAAATTATGGTTGTTTTGTAGGGATGCAGCAATACGAGCACTTATTAGATTAAGCCTAATTTATATTTTATACGTAAACGATATGCCAAGGCTCTGCATTGCTTGCTGCAAAAGCATTACAGTCTACAGTACACATAGATCAGTACCCAATTCTAGTCCCAATTCTACAATGGTGTATCCCTAATTGTTTTGTGGGAAATAAGCTGTATATTTTATCTTGGCGTATCAGAATTCATCTCTTCATTCATTCAGTCTTACTCATCTTAATTTCCTTCCATCTCTGCTCAACTGTAATCCTTTCTCCATTACTTAGAAAATGACTTTGATACTCAGGTAGGATAACTGAAAAAAATCTACCTTCATTCTTGGCTCCAAGTGGCTCATTTAGGTCCAGAACTGCAGATATTATTGAAAAGGAAAGAAAAAAGGAGACACATTAAACATAAAGAAAGTGGAGATCTATAAGAATGGCAAAAATGGGCTTTTACTTGTCGATTCAGAACCCATTCCTGCAGGAGAGCTATCGGCTCAGGATAAAAGACAGACTGTAGCCATGCAGACACTGAGCCAGAATCTGGTCGAGTTCATTTAATGTTAATGAAAAGTTAACTTCTATGGTGCAACCTCATCAGGTTGCACCATAGATTGATCTATGACTGAGAACCTGTGGCATGTCTGGGGAAAAAAAGGATTTATTTTGCTACTATAAAACAGATTATTGGTGCTTCAGCTATGCAAGGATGCTGCAGCAGGCATTAGCTCAAAGCAACTGACAGATGCTTTACAGGAGAGATACTACCACCCCATCCTCGCAAGACTGACAGTTGACATAAGCTGTGAGCGTGTGTTGGAGATTCGATTATTAATCAGACAGTGAACTAACGGCACTGATAAATTCCCCACTCTGCTGTATGTATAATCTACATGCTGCCTTCCCTGTCGACCTTCTCTCGATATAGACTGTGTCTATTTAAAGAGAGGAAAACTAGAAAAAGACGAAGACAATCTATCTCCATTATCCTTTTTTCACACAGGTTATTTAGCATCACATCAGACAGACTCCCCCCACCCACTCAACTCTCTCTTTCTCTCTCTCTCTCTCCCCTTGTTTCCTGCTCTATCACTTTTTCATTTCCCCTGTCTTTTCAGCTCACTATCTTCCTGTTGTTGCTTCCCCTGTTTTTTTTTTTTTCTTTCTTTCTTTTTCCTCTGGCTGCTACTCCCACCCTGGGGAAATACTGCTTTGCTAATGACATGTACGGATTTTGTGTTGCAGAGAGTGGGATGTTAATGTTGCCTGAGAGTAGTTCTGTTTTAACTGAGTTATTCTCATGGTTCCTGCCTGCTGTTGTGAGTGTGCACACAAAAGCACTCACATGTCTGGAGAAATTCTGTATCTGCACCACTGTGGGGCCCACTGAATCTTTATTTAGTTTTTTTATTTTTATTTTAGTTTTTTTTAAAGTTTTGCAGGATAGTCATTCAAAAGTGGGTGCACACTGCCTCCTGCTGTTCAGTTTTGCAAACGACTGCTACTGCAGTTATGAGTTTCAAAGTCACAGCCATCAAATATGGCACTCAGACGCCCCAATTCAGTTCATCATCCCCAACTCCATCATGAATCCGGCTCTTAACCATGCTTATCTGCTGCTGTCTGGTGCCAGTATATCTTCCCAAATGAGAGCTGTACGTGGCTCCCACATCAAGGCCTCCCCATCAATGGAATATTGTTCCATATTTCATCTTCAGTCCCAGAACTTAACAGACCGTCTAAAGACCACCTGCTACTTTGGTGTTCTGGGAGAGGTTAGGGGAACCCTGGGCCAAGAGGCACAGGAGGTCACAGCTGGGCCACCTCACCCTTCACTGCCATGCTTCGTTATGTGTAATTGGCGGGTGCGTTGTTTGAGAGACATCCAAGGATTTATTATTTTTTTTGAACATTTGTGAAACTCTATTGAGGTTATTTAAAATGTACATATGTGATCATCTTAAAACACGTTTCCTTATTATACTCTCTGTTTTCAAAGCAGTTATCAGGACCGTTAGTAAATTGGTCATTTTAAAACAATTGCAATACATGGCAATGAACACAACACAGCAATTGCATTTTCAGCGGTTTGTTTCGATGGTGTAAATCTGCAAGGTGTTAATTGTGCTCATGTGCGTTTAGTAGTTTCTGAACACATTGGTGGTCTTTGTCTCAGTGAAAAGTTTCACCATTCTGGGTTTCTGTTCTCAGGTTGTCTTTTTATTCATTTATTTTTTTTACCAAGGTCTTGGTGATGCTGGCCGCCTTTGATTCAATAAAAACTCCATCCTGAGCTTAACAGATCATGTTTTCCCTTTTATAGTACAAGGGCCGAACATACAACTCCGGCTGTTTGGCATAAATCAAATAAAAATCTGATGTGGTTTTATTGTGTGTGTGTGTTTTTGTTTTAGGCTAAACTAGAACAAATGACCTGGGGCCTTTGGTTTTAGAGGGTTCAAGTCCAGATTGAGTTTTTCTGTGCAGAGATGTCATGTTCTTCCTGTGTGGGTTTTCTACAGGTACTTAGGTTTCCTTCCACAGGATGAAATACGCGATGCCTGATTCTAATTGGTGACATGTCTGAATGTATGTGGAGGGAAGACTGTCAGCGGGCCCGCGGCGCAACCTGCCCTCACCTACACTCAACTGTGTTCGACCACGAGGAATGAAGGTGCGTGGAAAATCACTGGGTTTCACAAGGTGTTGCTCTATTCATAGAAGTCAACCAATCAAGATGATGAACTCTCTCAAGATCCTGCTCCCTTCACCACGGTGGACTGATTATTCTAGATTACTGTGCTGCAATTCTAAGACGTTTGCATACATTGTGAAGGCATTTCTCCAGACATAGTCCTGTTGATTGCTTTCAATTTTGCCTAAAAATATCTTGCTTATATCTAGATGTACTATTGAAGTTACAAGAACATAATTCTACACTGTACTAATACCACCCAGAGCCAGTTTTGCTGTCTGGCCACTATCAAAGCATCCTTACTTCCTTTAATGCTTGACATTATTCATTTGTTGTTGTTGGCTGGTAATTAAACAGAGTATAATTGAATCCTTTGGTGACGCTGAGATTTCTGCTGTTTACTTCTCTTGCTTTCCACGGCGAAATCTGCAGGGTGTGAGTATTACACCCTGGATTTTCACTGACCTGGGGCCAGGGATTCTATTTAAATTAACTGCAACAAACTCCTGCCTCTTTCTCCACAGGCATCTCATGTGTAAAGGTCATTTCCATGGCAGAACAACAAGCCTGAGGGACGGTGTTTGTCAGGGACACGCAATATATGGACAGGAATGAGAAAAAGCAAATTTTTTGCATGAGATTAAGGGTTAGGCTTAGTCTAAATTGGAAACAAAGAAACTGAATTTAATCTGTGAGCTTCTTTTTTTTTTTTAATGCATTTGTTTTTAATGTTTGGAAATGTATGTGAACACAAAATGCAGTTAAATGACTTTAAAACTTCAAAAACTTAATTGTTCTCTTTTCTCACAATGACAGTCATCAAAATCTGCACCTTTGAGAAAAGGATAGACAGACCATGAATAGATGACGGTGAACAATTTTGTCAAATCAAACAATGCACACAAGCTAAATTGTGCAACTGAGTGTAAATATCTCACTTTTTTTTCAGTTCTCTTTGTGGCCCAGCGTCGACTGCCTTTCTAAAAATTGGCTTATGCTTTAATTTTGGTAGGAGATCTGCAGCAGAATCCTTTGTTCATTGAGAGGATCAAACTTCAGGGTGAGCAACAAAACTATTCAATCTTAAACAAACCCGGTCTCAGGCCTCAAGTGTTTTTCATCTGTGGCTGAAAATTACATGAAGCAGCATCGTCTTATTGCATCTCAGACCTGAAACAGAAGGCTTGGATGCATTAGTTTATATTATCTGGCTCCTCGTGGCACCACGGGTTTTGTTTGGTTATTTCATGCTTTCATTAGACTTTCCCACAACCATGCACACAGTGCAATTCTGTGGAACATAGCATGTTAGTTTAATATAACGTTCATATGAAAATCTGAAATAATGAATGCCATTCAACCATATGCTAAATGTTTGTAGAAAGCCAGTTAGCTTTTTTTTTTTTTTAATTAATCCATTACTTAAAGAAATCCAGATACACAATATGTCAAATAGAAGAAATGTATGTGTCATTTTGGTGAGTTGAAAGTTTGACTCATTTTACATAAACGATACAATTGGTTTGTTTCTAATTTTTCAAAACTTGGAATGAGTGCCATTTAAGTCTAGGGTATTAAACACATCTTAGTTTAGGGGTCACGTGCAGCCTAATTTCATCTTGGGTGGGCTCGATTGGTAAAATAGCATCATAATAGCCTTCAAATTTAAAGTTTAATGCTTTTATTCATTGTGTCAGATTATACAAGTCATTAAAATGCCTCTATTTCCAGAAAACCAAACAGCAACTAACAAAAACGACTGTCTCAACATAAAGCCAATCGTAAAGAAACCTTCAGGTGCAAAATAGTGAAATGTTGAAAACACTAGCTGTTGCAGATTTTTACAAACTCAGACAGCATGGCTTTGAGGCTCATGCTACTTTGCTAGCAACGTGGCAACAGGCTTTCAATGCAGCATCACTGATAACTCAGCTTGTGTTGTCTGCTACTTGTAGGAAATTTGCTTTCAACAAACACAAAGTTTAATAAATCTCTTTAAAAGTTTTACAATTTTCTTTGTTTGGCGGGCCACTTTTGGCTTACAGGTCATATGATTGACACCTTTAGAGTTAAAAATGTTCAGCACCAGTTGCTTTTAAGGTCACAAAGTGTAAACTGCTGCAGTGTTTTTGGTCTTTGTTGCTCTCCAAAGCTGCGTGGCGTCAGTCTGCTGGGTTGATGAATGAACTCCACTTCCCCCTGTAGCAGAACAGCCACTGCTGGGTGATGAAGAACTTGCCACAAGCTGCACACTGGGATCCCCCCCCCTAAAAAAAAATAACTTCACCCCTGACACCCCGTTTGTTTTACAGCCAGTGCAAGTGCTCTCTCACAGGGGGGAGGAAACAGGCTCAGTCTCTATTATTTTTGCTCTGGAAGGCAATTTCACAAAATATAAAATATCCTCCACTAAGGAAAAGGGGATTGACTGTTCAATTGGAACATAATACAACTAACTCAGAAATCATGATTAAGCAGCGGTCATTTATTTTTTTATTATTTACAGTGCCTTGCTTTTAAGATATGTATGATGGAGAAATAAAAACAACGATCAAGAGTTTTCACCTTTTATTCATCATGACAACATGGACATTAAAAGCAGGGTGAAATTAAACAAATCTTCAGTCCTCAAAATTAATTTTTTTTTGTGGGATCAAAAATAAAATCAGAATATTTTACAGATACGGGACAAGAGCGACCAATGCGAGCTCTAAGTGGAGGAGAAACGAGATGCTCCCTGTCGGGGTTTCTAACATTGTACATATGCTTTTCACTCACTTTGTGATATAAAAAAAAACAAAAAAGAGAGAAGGTCAGGAAGTGAAGAAGAACCTGACAAATCAATACGAACCACAAGCACTGTTTTTTTTTTTTTTTTTTTTATTATTTCAATATCACTAAATGCCAAGAAACACTGATGATGTGTAAAGATTTGTGGAAAAACTTGAACAAAAACTCAAATAACTTTGCTGCTAGGTTTGGTATTTAAAGTGACGTCCGACTGACATCGAGACCAAAAAGATGGAAGGAAAAAGAAAAAAGAACAAAATCAGATGAACCACAACTACCCTGATCCAGTCAAAAAAGATAGGACAGGAAATGGAACAATGAAATCAATTGAATTTTTTTGTTTGTTTTGTTTTTCCTCTCTCCTCGTGTACTTTAGGTTCGGGTTTATTTAAATAAGCCACTACGCATTTGTGGTTCACCTTGTTTTTAAGCAGCGACGTGTCAGGTTCAGGGTAAGGTTGGGTGTGCTCTTCAGCTTCTTCCTCCACCAGATTGCCCAGCTTCCCCTGTTGAGCAAAAACGGCCACAGAGGACCCCGTTAGCAAAGGTCCCGCAAAAAGTGCTTGCAGCAGCGAGTGCTGCGACACGACCAACAAACGTCTACGTGTCAAACGTGTCCCTCAAAATTAGTCACAGAGGAAAAGTGTGGATCGTAAACAAGAGACACTGGCGATTATGGAGAAGGCTACTAATTTACAAGCTCCAATTGAGGTTTCAAGTCTTCACAGCATTTGGCCTGAATAACCCGATTTTTTCTTTTCTTTTTGGAGTAACACATTGGTTTTCATTGATTTCAGTGAGTAACAATAAGTCTTGCCGATATCCACCATGCCAAAGTGAAAGTGTACTTGACGTGTTACAGCAGCGTATCTGAGCTCCTTTTAAAAGACACAAACATTCTTCACACTCGAGTGCTGACCACCGAACACGTCTAACAATTACAGCTGTTGGCATGAGCATATCAAGCAATTTTTTGTGTGTGTGTGTGCCTAAAAACAAACAAGTGTCTCTCCCATCCTATCAAAGCTTTAACACAATTTCCCCCAAAACAACATTTACAAATTTAACATACAGGAAGCAATTTAAATGTATATGTATATTCAGACAATCAAGCTTTCAACTTCTTTTCCTCATTTTCTGACAGGCAACAGCATTCAGAAATGATGTGGGTAGAGAAAGGAGTACCTGGGGTGAGTACCTGCACAGTTTGACAGTCAGAGTATCCATGATTTTTAATTTGCCCTTTTCTCATGTGGTCTCGCTCACAACACCAACGCTGTGTGAGGTATGGAAGTCAGCTGCAATTCATTCGATAAACCCTACCCCTCCAGTTAGTTAGTTACGTTAGGCCCCACCGGTGCTATAAAACCCCCCCCCACCCCTCCCCACCCCTCCCACTCTCCCCCAAACACACACTTGCAATGCATTATCAGGCACAGTAAGTCAGCTGGACAACAAACCTTTTGCATTTGAGTTAAAAGGAAAAGAAAAAGAAAAGGAAAAGACTAAATGTATTAAATGTGTGTGTTTACATAGAAGCAGGAGAAATCCCCAAGAAATGTACACACATAGTGACTGGACTTCATTCCTGTAAGGAATTTAATATCTCAGCAATTATCATAATTTCCTTATTGACATTGAGAGAGAAAAAAAAAAAAGGCAACAAAAAAAATAAAGGCAAGAAATTTGATTGGATAAGTCCATGTTTGTTTGTTTTGTTCAGCCAGGTTTGTCCACAAAGACAAATATACATCTATAATATAAGGATCAAAAACCGATACAAAACGAGGGGTACCTCCGGGCATGTTTGCTCAGGGCTACACTGGCCTTTCCCTCTTGGCTTTGTGTGAATGTTTTCTACCTTCTTCTCATTCATCGGGCCTAGTCCTTCATCTTCAGTGCATACATTATGATGCACTATTCAAAAACAGGATAAAGATATTTGCTTACAGTACATAGGACAAGATTAGAGGCATTGAACTGAACATAGGAGAGGAAGAGGGAGGTAGGTAGGGAGGGAGGGGGAGGGGAGGGGAGGAGGTGAGGGGGTGGAGGGTTTGGGTTGAGAGCCAGGGGGGAGTGAAGAGGAGGACGCACTTACCTGAGCCTGATCTGAGGTCCTATCAGATCAGTTTTAATTGGACTGAGTGTCACCTTCAGAATGGAGGAGCTCTTGCTGGCCGTTAAGCAGAGGGGAGGAGGCAGCCGCCTCCGTCTGCATCGCTTCCACTTCTGGCGAAGCCTTGATGGCTGCCGCATCGCCGTCAGAGTGCTTGTCTTTCTTCGAGCTGCTCCTCTCCTCTGTCGTCTTACGGTCTGAGAAGAGCATCGGTCGGGTGATCATCACCCATTTGCCAGAAACTGTGGTTGTTATCTACACACACGTCTCCTACTCGAGTAGCATATCGATCCGAATGCGAGACAGACTTTTCCGGAAAATAGTCTTGAAAAATCGTTTCATGTTAAAGGTCAAATATTGAAGCTCCTGCTGTTATGTTGAGCTCTGTATCACAAATGTGCAGGTGCTCATATACAATATATAGGAGGCAGTTTATACAACTGTCGGTAACCAGGAAAAGTTGTACTAACAGTAGTATTCAAAAGGTATTGTACGTAGTTGAAATATTTCTACTCTAGGGAATAACATTCATGGTGGATAAAAAAGAAGAGTTGGTTTGCAAATCTCCAAATATGAGCTTTCTTATGATTCAGTAGTGAAAATCACAAACTCAAATCTGATAAGAAAAAGCTTTTGAGAGGATTCCTATACAGATAAAGCCATGAATGGGGAACCAGGAGGCATTGCTCTTAATTTTATACATTTTTGGCCCTGATGTCTGTTTTGTCAAGTTAGATTTTCACATCGTCACATTAAAAGTGCTGATGGAGTCAAAAAGGGATCAACTCAACTCAGAACAGCAAGCACTCCACCTCCACTCCACAAGATCTCACCTTTGTCTTTGGATGACCGCTCTCTGTCTCTGTCCTTTTCTCTGTCCCTGCTGCGGCTACGGCTGCGATGGCGCTGAGATTTGCGCTCTGAGCTGCGTGATCTCCTCCTGTCCCGGCTGCGGGAGCGGCGTTTTCTATCAGAACGGTCCCGGCTGCGCCTCCTTTCCCGGTCCCGGCTCCTGCCAAAAGAGGAGAGGAGAATAAGTTTGAAGGTAAATTTTGGACTAAATTAACTACAATGTTTTTGCTCTGTGTCCTCATTATGGCAGACCTATTATTGGAAAGGACAATTTTAAAGAAAAAGGTATAATGGGGCCATTAATTATTTGAAATCGCACGGTAATCAGGATGAATTGTACAAAGTTATTTTTTAACACATTGTTGTAAAAGCCAGAATGATCCAAAACTGAAACAATCAGCATTCTCCGATTTCTAGTCCAGTAATTGGTTGCTGTTAGAAGTAACAAGTTGTACCTGCTGCGTTTGCGGTCTCTGTCCTTATCTCTGCTCCTGGACCTCCGGCGATCGCGGGATCTGCTCCGTTTCCTGTCCGACGCTCGGCTGGAGTGGCGGCTGTTGGAGTGGCTCCGCCGTGCCCTCCGGTCCCGGTCTCTGTCCCGGTCCCGGTCACGTTCTCTGTCCCGGTCCCGTTCTCTGTCCCGGTCCCGGTCTCGTTCTCGGTCTCTCTCCCTCTCGCGCTCCCGTTCACGTTCCTTCTCGCGCTCCTTCTCCTTCTCCCGTTCCTTCTCTCGTTCCTTCTCCTTCTCCTCCTCCTCTTTGCGTTTTTTCTCCCGTTCCTCCCTCTCACGCTCGCGGTCTTCTCGGTCTCGCTTGATGGCGGGGGTTTCACCTTGCGGCTCTTCAGAGCGACGGCGCAATTTTTCCTGAGAATTAAAAAAAACAACAATTTAGTTTCAGGCAAAACAAAAAGATGAAATTTTTTTTTGGAGGGACTTCTTCTCTGTAACACCACTTTAAACTGCTGATGAATGTGTTTCAACACACGTGTGATCCTGTTACCTTGAGTTCTTCTACAGTGGATTTGATCTTGGCGTAGCCCATGTGCTGCTTGCCCATCAAGTGGTCATCCACGCGAGACTGTGCGTCACCGACGATGAGGAAGGCCCCGCACACTTCACACACCTCCATCTGCTTCTCCTGGGCAGCAAAACTCTCAATGGTCTACAATTTAAAACATAAAATTGGACACTTCAACAGGAACTGACCCAGACACTTACGGTTTACTCTGAATTTGATCACTAACAATAGCAAGTGGTGCTGATGGGCCAGGGATCTGAGAGGGGACTCACCGAGGGGGTGGAGCTGAGCAGCTCCCGCTCCTCCTTCAGCTGCTCCACCAGCTTCATCATTCCCTGAGCCTCCTCCACTCGACCCTCCGATCCAAGTTCTTCGATCTGAGTGACAGCAGACAACAGATGTTGCAAAGTTCTGCAAGCCTTTCATTTCATGCAATCAAATTTGTTAAAAAAAACAAAAACAAACGAACGCAAAGACACAATCCAGCATGTGGCAGAATCAATATAGCGCATAAACCACACATTCATTTAGAATTTAAATCTGATACAAACCTGTACAACCAAGTCTTCAATCTTATCTGTGAGAACCGTTGACTTTTCCTCATTCTTTCCTGATGGACCAGGGCCTTGCTAAAATAGACAAAAACAGTTTGCTTGTTTAGCATCAACACAGAGCATGTGCAGAGGTGTATTGTGTATTGTTTGCGTAAGAGCAAGAATTAGACTTCATTTTATTTAATGAGTACTACTATCGGTACTCAGTGTCAGCAAGTAGCTAAATGTTAGTACTTGCCCTTTAAAAAAGTGCTATCAGTGCAGCCCTTCTTCTTAAAACTCACACAATGCACAACTGTCTATTAATTCAACCAGATAACACAGAAAGTCAGAGGATACTACACAGAAACCAAAAGACACCAACCCCTGCATTCTGCTGAGCTTGAGACAGTGCAAGGCGGGCGTGTCCTCGACGGATCCGCCGTTCCACCTCTGCCAGGAGGGATTGCAGGTAGCGCAAGAAGTCTCGTTCATAGCCCTCTTTCATGAACCGGGAACTTTTCTCATACCTGGACACAATTGGTCACAAAGAGTGCTTATTATGTGGAAATATGTCACAACTTACACGGAAAGAAACTAGTGAGGTCATGTTGGGATGTTGGCCCGCATAGATGGACTCCATTTTGCCATTGTACTTTTAACTATGCGTTTTCCAATGTTTTACTCTTCCTGACCAGGAACAGAAGGAGCAAACTTCCAGTCACAAGGTTGCCTCCCTAGTTTGTAGGACAGTAAAACTTACTAACAAGAAGTATACTGCACAATATATTGCACATTTATTGTTATAGCAAGAACATGTGCAATGATGCTATGCATGTCAACATATTTGCACGAGGTATATTAGTGGCTGAGGTCACAAACTGAACATTGTGAAGGCAGAAGAGACTCAAGCAAGAAGTAAATTAGGGGCAAGAGAAAAAAAACTCACTGGGTTGGTAGTTTGATGCTTAAGTTATAACCAAAGTGTAGCTGTAGTTACTTATGTTTTAAATGTGGTGTTGGGTGTGAACTGATGCTGGTTGTCACTATTGGCTAAAATAAATCAGAACTTACAGTTTTCTCAGATTCTCATCGTGGATTTTCTCGCAAGGACCTGAAAGATGACGGAAACATTTCAACATCTGCGAATACACCAAAGAGAGTTGACCAATATTACAGGATATATCGTTATTTCCGCATCGCAACTTACCCAGATCTGAGCGAGTGTTTGTGAACAGCTCGGCTGGACAGAAGCCACATAGATAGTATCGACAGACCTGATAAGGAAAGAGGGATTACTTATGGAATCACAGTGAAGATGTCTTAATGGAAAGTCGCTCACGGCTGCGGGAAGGCCATAAACACGAGAATCAAAGTAAGCTGAAGGATCTGAACTAAAGTGACCTGATTAATAGTTTGATTCACAAATAAAGACATTGAGATTAGAAGCTTTATAGAGCCTCATTGTCCCATTAACGTTAGCAAACTACAAGCTAATGCTAATTACGCTAACACGCGTGCTTGGATGACTCTCAAAATGCCCGCCAACACCACCGATTACAGGTTAATCGATGGCAACTACGTGAGTAACTCGTTCACGTATTTTATCTTAACCCTCCTTAGCAGATAAGCTATGTTATGTATCGTACAAGGCTGGAATTCCACGATGCAACTTGCTAACCAGGCTAACGTTAGCCGCTCGGCTAACTTACGCTCTCGTCGTCCCACCGCACGTTGGACCGTTTTTCGTCCGGGGCCAAGTTTCTATCTCGGCCCATCAACTCATCGAGTAACTGGGCTGCGGACAACATGATGCCCAGGACCGTGTAGGCTCTGTGGAGCTCGCTGCGTGTAATCCAGGGGAGCTAGTTTGAAACCATCCACTGCGCCAAAGTGCTTCAGATCAAAATGGCAGACTGTACAACAACGCCCGGTCACAGTCCGCCGGGCTCCAGCCGATCCGACCCGGAAAGACAAGCCGTGTGTGGGGGGGTGGCGGAGTTCAGCGATCATAGATAAAACTCTGGAATTAACTACGTGATTAATTAAGATCTAAATTTAAACCGCTAAGAGAGAGATTCATAATATTTAAATCGTTCATTTTGACATCAGGCTAAACAGTCAAACGTGGCTCAAAAAATTAAGTATAACTGTATAATAATACTTAATTGATCTCTTTAAGGTAATTCCTTTCGAGCATTGTTAAATCACAGTTATCAGATACGGGTTACGACTATCACCCAAAAGTGTTGTTGCATTGGCCGGGAATCGAACCCGGGCCTCCCGCGTGGCAGGCGAGAATTCTACCACTGAACCACCAATGCTTGGGAAAGGTCGCTGAAAATGTCCTATCTAGCATAATCTCACCAAAGTGTTACACATCATCAGCATTCCAGTTTTTATGTATTTGGCTTCCCATCTTACGAAGAATTAGTCTAAAAAATATCTACATACTGCAACTTTGAATGGTTTAGGTCAGTGGTGTTAAACATAAAGCCCGTGGGCCATAACCGGCCCACCAAACGACCAATCAAATTGTAAAAAAAAAAAATGCAAAGAAAGCATTCTTGAAAAAAATATCAGCTGAATCACTAATAATGTAATGTATAAGGTCATCAATATGATCATAATTCATCAATGTTCTATATAACTTCATTCAACTGAGGGATGCAGGGTCCTGGAGCTGATCCCACTGTTGTTTTAATAAATAAACAAATATTTTTGCATTGTATAATCACATCTCCAAATACGACCACATAACTGATGATCATGTTGTTAGTTCTGCACAATCTGCAGTTTACTGTCCTCCAGTGGTCACATCATGGTAATGTTGCTAACATCATGCCAACATGTCGAAAATTATCTCCATCAAATTCAACATGTACAACTTTTTGGTCGTGAAAATCAGCGATAAATCTTTGCCTGAGGGGATGGATTGGAAGAAATTGTTGGAATAACTTTCACAGGTGGGCATGTCTCGTGCAACACGTGTTGATGACATCATTTGAGTTAAATCGGTCACTTTTCACAGGATGGGGACCAAATAAACATACCACACTATTTTTTTTAGGTGAGAATTCGTGTGGACAGTTCAGTGATCGCAGTGGGAGGGGGAGATATTCAGTGGGGAACTAACATTTGCGTTGCCCGCTGTTGTCACATCGAAAGATGCCCCCCCTCCTCTCCTCCTCCCCCCTCCTGCCGACGAGGCGGCTCACTGACGGAGCTCTGACGGATTGAATGTGTGTCCGCGGCGCTGCCAGCGGTACCGTAACGTGAGCCCGATTAAACAAGAGAAATGGAGAAAATCTGAGTTGTCGCTTGGAGGAAGAGGAGGCGGAAGTTACTCACAACTGCGGCGGTTTGTTAGCCGCCACGAGCTAGCACCACGTCAAGCTAGTACGAGGTGAGGTTAGCCGGGGTGGCTAAATGCTAACTGGCTTCAGTGGAGGAAAGAAGCGAAAAAACCGTCAAGTAAACAGAGTTGGCAACTTAATCGGCGAGGCCTTTGCTTATCCTATGGTGTCGCGTCGCTAGTTGCCTGCACCAAAATGTCCACGACTTCGTTGGATAAAGAATTACAGGAGCGACTGAGAGAGGCGTCTGCCATCGGGGATATTGACGAAGTGCGGACGTTAGTGGAGAGTGGGGTGAATGTGAACTCCCAGAACGAGATCAACGGATGGTGAGTGTTTTAACAGACCTTTTCAGATCGCACATTGTAGATTAGACCTTTGATTTCAGAAGTTTTAGCGCTCTTGCTGCAGGCAAGTGCGACGCTGTGTGGGATTAAACTGGCCAGCGTGATCCTATTACAGCAAAGCTCGTTATTCTGCCAATTGTATCTAGATTATGCAGCCACAAATAAAACAAATATAATTTTAACGTCTGATTGTTTTGCTCTTATCAATAGATACATGGGTCCAAATGGGCATCATTCTTATCTCATCTCAGCTAATGATTGTCATGTTCAAGGCTGCTATAGTCAACATTACTGTTTAGGTCTTCCCTTGTTTTTTAATGATACAAACACACACACACACACACACACACACACACACACACACACACACACACACACACAAAACTGTTTAACGTCTTACTTCTACTCGATGTGGTAGCTAAAATGTGACTTTTGAGCATATACCATGCTATAAAAGTGTTCTTATCATTCCGACTAGTTACTGTAAGTCTATGTGAAATCTCCAAAACATAAATAAACCTGAATTTCAATCAGTGAAGTTTATAACATCTCATTACATGTCATCATCTTCTCAAGTGTCTTTAAACTTATGGCAGCAACAATCTGCAATGTGTAGGACCAAAGATGAGATGATGTCTGTCATCCTGGCAAAAAATCTTTGTCCATGTGTAGCAAGGCGGGTTTGCGAGTGGTCGAGGTTGTGTGACCGCAGACGCAGTAAAGCTCCCAGCTCCAGCTTCTCACCATCCACCTTCTTTGATCGCAACACTGTGACGCTATCGTCCCTGTGGTTTACAAAGCGTCTTCTACTCCCTGTCATATTTACCTTAGATTAATAATTTGTCCCATGTGGGGATGGTCACAGACACCTCAGAAGATCCAGGCTATGCCATCCCACTATAGTCTCCAAAAGCTCTGTGGGAAATACCGAGGAGACGGAGATGATGATTCTGCAAACTCTCACCCCTGGTGTCTTTGTGTTAAATTGTGTTTTAATCCATGGGGTAATAATGGGATGATTAGTACTTTCTCCTTTCAATGAGTGAGCCAGCACAGGGACACAGGTAGCATTACTATGACCCTGGCTGTGTCAGCCTGCATTGACAAAGTGTGTTCTGCCTAGTACTAGTCAGTAATGAATAAAACAAGACTTACAATTTCTTCTCCATCCACATAAATGGTAAATTTTTTCAGTGTGACCTTTGCGAGCTAGTATTACACATTTATATCGATTGTTAACAAGTCAATGGCATTCTCCCCTTTTAAAGTTATTGCTGGCATTTCTTGCAGGTTTGTTAAACTCTTTTCTTTAATCCCATCAGGACCTGCCTACATTGGGCATGCAAAAGGAACCATAAGCACATTGTGTCCTACTTACTTGGCTGCGGAGCGGACAAAGAAATCCTGACTGCTAAAGATGAGTTGGCCTCACAGCTTACATCTAAAGCTGAGATCAAGCGACTATTGGGAGGTTTGTCTTTTTATACTATGAGTTTAACAATCGCATACTGTAATTCCAGAATACCCCAAACGCTAATCTGTGTGATGAACGAGTGTAATATTATTTTTAAAATGTTATTAAATCAGTCTTTCAACATTATTGATATAAGTGTATAACGTTGACGCAGACATTTTGGCTAATTTACATTTAACATTGTCTTCTCTGCGATACCTTCTATTGTCACAGTGGAAGTGGAGGAAGTGCCTGAAGTCAAAGACCCCGAGTTGCCAATCATCCCCAACTACCTGTCCAACCCGCCCTTCATGTATTCCAAGATGGACAACAAGTCCGACATCATCCTCACTCCTCACCTTGCACAAAACGGTTCTGGAGAGCTCGCCGACGACACACAGAGCGACTCAACCTCTGGCTCCCCGACGCACGAGCCTCAGAAACAACAGAGTTTGGTCTCTGACACTCCCTCTCCACCCCCTCCCACCCAAAACCACAGCTATGTGCACACTGCGGAGTTCGTTCCCATGGCGGAGCAGAACGGCGTGTCGCCCAGCGTGGCCTCGTCCCACAGTCACTCGGTGGTGAACTGCACGGTGCCCATGGACCTGTCGATGGAGCCACATCTAGTTAACCACGGCGACTACCCGCACGCGGTGGCCCACAACGGCACCATGTGTTCGCCACCGTTGGCGTCAGCAAGTCCAGGCTTGGCTGCGAACGGTGGCAGCCAGGTCCAAGCCCCAGTCGCCAGCACGAACCCAGCTATGAGCAGGCAGCAGTCCATTCCACAGCAGCTCGGCTACGGCCAAGCTGGAGGAGCCATGCCCGCCTTCCAACCTTTCTTCTTCACCAGCACCTTCCCTGTTAACGTGCAAGGTGAGTTCTCTGAACATCAAAAGACAGGAGGGGTAAATCTTGGTCAGAGATCTGTTGACTAAACACAACTCCTGGACGTGCACAGCACTAGTACAGGAGCATTTGATGAATGAGGACCTGCGCTTTGTACATTAATATTTTGCTAATTCAATCAACACAATCAGAATTGTAAATATATGCCATGGATATTTTACAAGTTCCACCCAATGAGCACTTCTTGGCTGAGAGCAGTGACTTGCTCCATTGCATTGAGGTTGCCAGGCAACTGGCAGAGACCTGATCAAGTTACTGCACACGTGGAAATGCCCGCAAGTGTCGGGCTTGATAAAGGCCAGACGGCGCCCACGGCTTTGACACTTCGCATGTGAACATGGGTTACATGTCGAGATGTCATCAATGGGAGTCCAGGCATGACAGCAATCATGACAGAAATGGGTGTGGGGACCACAGATCAGATCATTATGAAGACAAATAAATGAAACGGGCATGTTTAACTGTATAAAGTAAACTTTCAGTCGGAATAAGAGTTTCAAGTATTCGATCGTTTGGTGTCGGTGCTTTGTTCCCTCTTTCTAGAGTTGGTGCTGAAGGTGCGTATCCAAAATCCCAACGCGAGGGAGAACGACTTCATTGAGGTGGAGCTGGACCGCCAGGAGCTCACCTATCGCTCCCTGCTGAGAGTCTGCTGCCGTGAGCTGGACATCAGTGCCGAGCACGTGGAGAAGATCCGCAAGCTGCCGAACACGATGCTGAGAAAGGTACAGAAAAGTGGATTCTCAAAACACATGAATTTATTATGAATTTTCAATAAATGTTTCACATTCCAACGTATTTCAGCAAAACCTTGAAGAGCTTGAGCCGCCACCACCACGTGTTTTCCCACATATCTCTTCTTCTGCGTCATGCAGACGTTAGAATTTGAAATTACCTTGGGGGGGGGGGGTCACCTGTTTTGTTTTATCAACGTGTTTAGCTCTCCACTTTCTCTGCTTTTCAGTCCGACTCACGCATGCGAGTGACATTGTCCCCAACTCTTCACTTAGTTCATTTATGAGTCATAAATCATATCCCGTTGAACTCCTCTGTACACTATCATGTGTTTAAATACACACCGATAGGACATAAGTGAGTGAAAGTTTTAATTAATGGCAGCTTGTAGTGCATGTTTCTCTTTTGAACTAATGTGTAAATTACTTTTTGAATCATTGTTTAGCTGTCACAATAAATAAACATTGATGTATTCAGTCATCAGAGAGTTTAATTAAAAGTAACGGTGATAATTACTTATTTAGACCTTTGTTTCATCCTCAACGTTAGCGGAAATGAAGTGAGAGCATCGATGCGCCTAATATTTCATCTAATTACTGAGTTCTAAAGTGACTCTCTCTCTTGTTTCCTAATGAATGAGGTGATCAGTAGTAGAAGTTGTAAACACGATCCCCTCTGTCTTCCAGGACAAGGACGTGGCTCGGCTGCAGGATTTCCAGGAGCTGGAGGTCGTGCTTGAGAAAGCCGAGGGTCTGTCCCTGTTCTCGGGGGCCGGAGGCCTGACCGACAGACCCTGCTACAACATGAAGGCCTCCCGCCTCACCTACTAGAACCCCCACAAAGCCTGAGATCTCCCTGCTTCTGAGGGGCGTCTGTAGCGATCCTCCAGCAACCATTAACCAGTTGCCCGCCCAGGTCCCTTCTTAGCTTTGTTCGGCTTTGGTGTTTTTTCCCCAAATCCTGAGCGGGATTTATTTTTCCAACTGTAGCTTTTGTCCTCCTCTGGCCCTCCCGCTGCTTCAGTGTACCCAACCGGTTCTAAGTGATTACTGATGCATGGTGTCCTCGATTATGTGCAAAAGTATTTGGGCCTCTTCTCCCTCTCTTTTACCGCGTTCTCTCCCTTCCACCGCACTTTGTGCCGAGGCCCCCGGTGGGACAAGCGGAGGGGGACACTGGCTTGTCTTCCTCAAGGGATGGACTCGAATGGGATTTTGCAATAGCCTTATATGGACACAGTTCAGAGTTCAGTCCTGGCTGTGGACTGCGGTCAGAGGAAAATGGTCTGCGAAGACTTAGAGCGCTGGACTACAGGAGGGATTTACGTAACTCTTACTGACAAGGCAATTTTCGGTCCACAGGACAAGTTGCAGCACAGTGGACTTGCACACAGCAGCCGCCGTACAAAGCGTTCTCACATAATGTGTACACACTTTCATACATGCTGTCGGCAGAAAACCTTAGTGTCTTTCCTGCAGAGGGGATCAGTTATTGGCCTAATTCTTAAGGTGGAAGTGACTCTCACACCAGGCAGGTGACATTAAGGTATCCATGGACTGCTAGTACTTTCAGTGGCTGTCCACATGTAGTATGCTTTAATCTATATCCCCACAAGGATGGACACATTGGAGTAGGAGTATTCAATCTCTACTTATTTAACATTTTCAGTCGTACACTGTGGTAAAGAAATAATCCATTAATTTTTGGATTTTCTTTTTTCTTTTTTTTTTTTTTTGTCTGTTTTATGTGTTCTTTTTGTGTCAGACAGAATTTATATCATTGTAAAGAATAGCGCAGCAACTTGAAGCAAGTTTTATGGACTCGGTGTAACACTAAAGCGATCGACTGTGAAGTGTTCTTAGGTTTTTTTGAGGGGGGGGTTTGAAGGTTTTTGATTTTGACTAATAAAGCAAGCCCATTCCAAGCGACAAAGCTCAAGTCCCAGAAGGAGTCGTGTGGGAGTCTCCCACTTCTGATGTTTGACTAACTCGAGCCCTTTTGCTGCAGATGTTTGGCTTTGATTGGAATCAAAACGAAACACTAATCCAACAACAAAGAAATGACTTCTGAGCAATTTCTGTTCTTTCTTCTTTTTTTTTTTTCCTTTTACAAACTCAAGAGGGAAGAAAGGACTTGATCTTATTTTAATGATTCAGAGCTTCCTTGTATCTTCCAACATGAATATTAATTTCTTTGTTATGCTTTACCACCTCTTTGTGACTAGATGTTTATTAGATTCAAGATACACTTTGGCTAACATCAGTCTAATACTAATCTGTTTCTTTTTTCTTTTTCACTTTTTGTCTGCAACATTTTTTATAGCCTGATCAGAAATGGGAAGTTTATAGAAAACATAACTTGGAACACTAATGGTTAAAATAAACCGTTAAAGTGGGGATGACCGCTGCTCTCCTAGATGACAATATCATTTACGCTGCTTTCATCTGCACATATTATATTCCTTGGATTCTCGAGACGGTCAGCCAACAGTAAACGTATACTTACAATCAAGACTCTTACCCAGTGGTTGCTGTTTACTGTTCAAATGTATACCTGAAGCTCTTACTGTATTTGTATGTTTTTCTGATATATTTTTTATTAATTTGTATACATTTTTAACCAGCTTGGCCTGTTGTGTTTGTGTCAAACAAAAAATAAGTCTACTGTCGCGTTGGGAGTAAGGATGGAGAGTGTGGATGAAGCTAAAGTGCAATGTCGGGAGGGGAAGCAGGAAGGACTACCACGAGTGCTCATCTTTTCCAACTATGTTAAATGCTTTATCAAGTGAAGTCGTGCTACACGTGTTAAAGAGCGTGTTTGAAAGAGTGGGACTAAATGACCCCCCCCCTCCATCGGCCAGTTAGTGCCCAGGGTGAGTGAAAGCAGCATGATTGCAAGTGTCTAGTTTGTTTTAATTTTTATTCTCTTGAATAGGATCTCCTTTGATTCTGTGGAAAGAAGTCGAACGTTTTCTGTCGGGTTGCTTGTTGTTTTATTAGATGCAGAACACAGTTGACCTAACCTATGCATTCAGAGTCTGATATTTTTATATACAGTATGTCTGGTGTACTTGTAGAAATAATCTTAAGCACTGTTTAAAGTTGTGTTTGTTTGTTTTTTTTTTCCTGTTCTGGAGACCTGTATCTGTTCTTTGATAAAAGCATGGTTAAATTACCAAATCTTTACTCTCATTCCTCTCAAACAGACCCGACTGTCCTCAAAGCTGTAAAGCAGAATTGTTCATATCAGCTGACAGCCACTAGAGGGCGCACCAGAGCAGAAGTTGGCTTCTTCATGAACCACATATAAAAGAACGAGACCGTTTGCAATATTAGAAGATTAAGAATAACATTAGTTTGTTCAGGCCTGATTTTAAGATCTTTGTCTCCCAGCTAGAATAATTCCAGTATTTCAGGTGTGTTGTTTCTTCTGTGAGTTCATCCCATTAAAATTGCTCTACGCTCGTAATACTAGGAGGTTCTTTTTAATTTATTCACTATTTTATTGGATTCACCCAATCTGTTTTTTTTTGTGTGTGCAAATGATCCCTTTTATTATATGATCTGCTTCTCTGGCATTCATATTTATCTTTAGGGGGTCAGTCAGTGAAATATAAAGGTGTAGCAGAGTCATTTGGGGGCTGGGAAAGATTTATTTGAAAATGATTTGAATAAACCTCAAAACAATGTCTAAGCTTCTAGTTTTCTAATTCAGCCACATGAGTCATATAAGAAACATTGCTTGGTTTACTATCTGTAAATACAGAAATGTTGATTATTTTATCAAGTGCCAGTGGTCAATCATCACAGACGCACATCTAATCTTGACTCATCCCTGTACACAGCTGCATTAGCATCACTAATCGCACGTGGAAGAGGTTGCTATGCCGACCCCAAAGGAACTGGGACTCAAGTAACTTTGAACTTTGATGAAAAAAAACCCACAATTCTCAACAACAACAAAAATACTCGGTACATTGTAAATATCAGTATTTCAAAAAGCGAATCCATCCAAAACAGATGTACGGGGTATTATATTTTGGTATCAATCTACACATTACCGATATGTACAGATGGAAAGATTGTGGTCCTGGATCAGTTGATGGAGCAGTTTTTCCACTGATCCCAACTTGGTGGTTCAACCTTCCCATCTCACCCAAACCATGTGCCACAATGCCAGCTAATGCTATTGGTGTGAGTGGGACTACAAATGGACAATATAAGTGAAATCAGTTTACCCAGTTGCAAAACTGTACACATGTCCAGTTCTTCCAGTAGACGGACATTCATTGATGGTAACCCATTCATGTAATATACTGTATATATCTGTGTATTAAGGTCAAAGCACGAAATCATAAACATTTATCCCCTGTCTTTATCTAGGGCTGCAGGAGCTGAAAACATCCACAAACTAGCAGCTCAACCACAAACTCAGTCAACATCACATGCGTGTATTTGGACTGGGGAGGAGAAAATCTACACATGCCAGATAAGAGCATGTAAATTCTAAGGCCCAAATACAATCCAGTGACCTTCTGGCAAAGAGAAGATTGGATGCTAGCTGCGAACGAGGAAGGAAAACCACTCCGCCACTATGCAGACCAAAAATAATTCCAGATCGATTCAAGTGTCTGTGCTGACTTTACACTCGTCTGTTTTAAGTTAAATAAGTGTGTATGTAAGCGAGCTACATTTCGGCTGCTCCTTTCTGAACTGCGTGGGTTTCTCCTCCCTGATGCAGTCTGAGCAGTTGGGGGTTAATGTCCCGGCTTATTAACCCACAGTGGGGGATTCAGTCCAGCAGACCTAAAGTTAACAAGTTCACTTCCATAACTGCTTGGCCACCAGTGCCTATAAACCAATTACTAATCTTTGTAGAAACTGGTTGATTAAAAAAAATGTTACCTGCCTATATGAAATAGGAGACGGACACTTTGGATAGTCCGAGATCTGATGGATTTCACACAAAACTACAGTAATGGAAATCCGTTACGACGGTTTCTAAAATTATCTCATATTTGAGAACAGTGTTGTTGCACCATCCAGCTGTGGTTTTGTCTTCGGCCCGTCCGTTCACTTTTGACCTGCATTAGCACAGCAGGCCCGTTTTGTACATTCTGTTATGAACTTAACTATGGAGACACTTTGTTATGTTCCCTTTCAGATTTAAAGAACATAAACAACACCTAAGTTATGGTTTTGTATCTGTGAAATCCTTAACCTCTTCAGCAGGATGAATACAACGGTGTTCATGTGGTGACCAGATGTTCGGACGCTGCAGTCTGGAGAGCACAGATATTGCATAATCCAAACAGAAGACTGAAGAAACGTGTACACGTGTGTCTGCATGGATATCTGCACAGAAACAATAGATGAAGCAATATATGGCTCCCAGAATATATACATCTGGACGTCATCGGTGCATGTATGGCTCCTTGTCTGTCACTCGGCGCGCTGCATCGTGTGTCTAGACTTGGGCTGCGGAATCAGCTTAGAGCCCCGCTGTGGCTGGACGTGTCTCCCTCCTTTGTTCTGGAACGAGACACTCATAATAAGCTTAGTATGAACAGTCATAACACCTTCATTGTTTTGAATCAGCTTTCCAGACCTCGATCATGGGCAAGAGAAGCTGCGGACCTGCATGGCCAGGAACCCCTAAGAGCATTTTAGAAATGGAGGCAGAAGGCGACGTTACCTGCAGGTACATGCGTACAGCCCCTGGTGCAGTTTGTGCCCTTCTCTGACAGGCATTGTGCACAGAGCTAATATATAGAGCTACTTATTTGCAAGGCAAAAAAAAAAAAATGCCTGCATGACACTGTAACACAGAGTTCAATTGTGAACTAAGATGTATGAGTTTATGGAAATCCTTTCAAACCCGGTGATTCATTAAACCTCTTTTATTTGCTTTATTTTTTTTTAATCACAGGTATACATACTGTCAATATAAAAGTAGTCATAAAATCAAAAGCACCATTCAAATTAGTAAAAAAAATTTTTTTTATATATTATAGTTAATTTTTTCGAGTTTCTCAAAGAAAAAAATGTGTTGATGCTGAACACATTTTCTTGATTTTTTTGTTCCCTACATTGTGCTGTTTCAAAATAGATATATTGCTGATTGGTGTACCGGTATGTTGTTTATTTTGCTTATATAATACAAGCCTGTTGCAGCCTATACAAGCCTTTTGAAGTGGCAATATGTTGGTGGAGGGCTTCAGACACGTTACATTATCTTTTGGGGCATGAAAATTGATGCTTTTTTGGGTATAAGCTTATTTCATCTTTTAATATAGCATCAAAAAACATTCACAGCCTATTGCACCTATTGCTGAGAGGTGACAGTGCTAACCACTCCTCCACCGTGTCATTCCACAATGCCTATAGCTCACAAATGACGGCATGATATATTTTCATACGTTCATAGCTCAAAAGCACTGAAACAGAACTTTGGAGTTTTCCCAACAACCTATTAACATCTCTTCTATTAACTGTGAAGTAAATGCAAACCCTCTGGAAAATAAGTGTTCAGTCATAAAAGATGGATTACTTTTCTTGGGCTCATCAGATCTCGGTCTCATCAGGTGTTTGCTGTAAAACCTTCACTTTAACACCACAAAATGTATCCCAGATTATAAAAAGAGACATGACCCCAGAGATGGAAACTGTGTTTACCTCAAGCCAGACGCATCTGGCTTTTTTCTTTATGTATTTTAATATAGCTTGTTTGTAAAACTACTCTATAATGCAAGACTCAATTACTTTCATTGAGCCCAAGGGTATAGTAGGATATCTATTCCCAACTTTGTTTCTCCGGTTCTAAAAGCAGATGATTATTGCATCTTGAGAAAGATGTGAAAACAAAAAAGCATGACAATACTACGATAAAGTGCTCCATCTACGAGCGGTGGGCGAATCTTTTATAAATCAGACTTTATTGTTCTAGTTGTAAAGAACATATTTGTACTAACGATGTTGTGGTCCAGGTGAAACACAATACAAGGCCAGTCCTTTTGCATAATCAGACTTTTTGTATACATTTATGGCAGAGCATTGCACGAGCAGTACAAAACAAAAGTGATACAGAAGTTTAGTTTCCAGACTGAGAGAATGCTAAGAATTAAAAAAAAAAAAACAACAACAAGAAACATCATACAAGTTGCTAAGCTGTTTTGAACTAGGCTAAGGAAAATGGTGAGTGTGCATGGAGAAGGTCAAAGTCAAGGTCTGCTTGCAGACAATGCGTGTGATCAGGGCAGATATAGCGGCTGGAGCGCCCAGCTAGGGGTCCTCATCATGGCTTTATTCAATATGTGACATTCCCTGTAGCCCCTGAGTCGACTATGCTGGGAATGCAGGGTCTCGAGGGGTGAAGATTAGGGGCGGAGGGTGCGAGTGGGTGAGCAGACAGTGAAAACACACCTAAACTGTGTGCATTTAGCAGTATATGGATGTGTATGTTAACCTACAATATATTGCAAAACCATTAGAACTATATGATGAAGTGTGTGTGTGTGTGTGTGTGTGTGTGTGTGTGTGTGTGTGTGTGTGTGTGTGTGTGTGTGTGTGTGTGTGTGTGTGTGTGTGTGTGTGTGTGTGTGTGTGTGTGTGTGTGTGTGTGTGTGTGTGTGTGTGTGTGTGTGCGCTCACAGGCAGCAGACCAGACTGAGATTGTAGGTTTGGCTCAAGGAGCACTGGGCCTCTTTGGACTCAGCAGGGACTCGGCTCAGGAAGCACAGACTCCATACATGCACTCAAACACTTTCAGCCGCTCTCTCAATACACACAACAATGATTTAAACTTGTTCTCTGTATGAACGCAAAACTTTATTAACAATGAAAAACCTACAAGTTTTGCTCCCGTTTCCTTGAAACTGGTTACTTAAAAAAAAGAAAAGAATGCTTGTTGTGTTTGCATTACATCCATGTTTGTTTTGTTTTGAAGAGTCCTCCTCCTCCACACTTCCTGGAAATACCTCTTTGGGGAACAATACAGATATTTTTTTTCAGCATGTTTTCAAGCTGGCTCTACTACTCGTGACTCCTCGCGTGTCAATATTGCAACAGAAGTCAAATGAACCAGAAGTGTTTGAGTTGCTGGCAATAACCAGCAAATCGTTTCATCAGTCTTGAATTAATGAATTTGGCACATTGAGAAAGGGTGGGACATTTTTAGTTATTAATTTTCCGCAAATGCTCATCACTATGAAACTTCATTTACAAATGCATTTCCAATGATTTCTAGTGATTTGTTCACCTGGATAACAGTATGAGATAAAACTAATCATTCATACTTGAACACATAAAAAAGAGAATACTATTTTGAAGGTTGTATTTTTAGCCATAGCTCAGCTTATGTAGTAATACATGTTATATCTGAGTGAGTTCTTGCTTCAATAGCAATTTTTTTAAATATATTTTACTATTAATTAATAAATGTACCATGCAGCTTAAGATTTGAATCCATGTATGTAGGTCAAATACCAGTTTTTGTGAATACATTGAAACAAAACTAAATCTCCAAATAACAATGATCACATGGACTGCACTGAGTTTGGTGCCATCTTCTGGAGTAAATCACTATTTGGTGATTCAGTGTATAGAATCCATCTCCAATCTTTGGATGTGACAAGACACTTTGATGCATCGTCTCAAATCAGGCAAATCCAAAGTGCCATAAACATTTACAGTGATCTTTTAATACTTATTGGTTAATAGTGAAAAAACAACAAAAAAACAACTTCTCCATTAATGTCTCTTTGCTTCGTATCTTTAGCAGACTTGTGCATACTGGTCCCGGTCCACATGATGCCCTTTTGCCCTTCCTACACCGACCTGATCAAATATGCTAATACTTTATAATTGTCTTTGCCTTTATAAGTGGTGGCTCATATTATACATTTATCTGTATTTATTGTAATGGAAGATTCCAGTTTGTCATCAGATAACACATGCAAATAAATTAATACACTTGATGGATGCAGAATTGGAACTTCTCGACACCAAGTGATACAATGCCTTTTTAAAAGATAAATTCACATGGAGCTGAAATCAGAGGAATTTGTGGCTCAGCCTTCCAGGATGGTCCCGTTGTTTTTATACAGTTCTAAATATTTTTGAATTGGTAAAGAAAAACATAAAACAAAACAAAACAAAAAACAAAACAACGTAGATCCATTCGAGAATCTCACCCTTCTTGTGCGCTAAGGGTTAATGCAGCCAGCGCCTTTTACGCACAGGTGTCTCGCCAGTCCGTCATGAAAGAGCGCCTTCAAATTCATTGCTGAACTTTTTTTCCAACCCCTCTTTAATTAAGTTGATCATAACTGTAACTCAGCTGGGATTTGCTGTCCGAGCAGACAGGTCACTGTAATTCATGTAGCTGGACATAAAGGGGGTTTGCGCACCACAGCCCTAATCTCTTGTTAACGTGGAGCGACTAACCTGGACAGCTCTCTCCACGTCGGGTCCGGTCCCACAAAGCTCCCGTTGTTCGCTCATTCATCCCGCAGCAGCATCCACTCTTGAACAATTTCTTTAAAAAAAAAAAAAAAACAACAAGAACAAAAAAAAAACAGGCAGAAGAAGACAGTTTAAAGACATTTTTTGAGGAACTTTGTGGCGTTTTGAACATTTTCAGCGTGCCGACATGTGGTGGATGCTGTTTCCACGGTGGATTTGGTTTCTACTGGGACAATGTTACACTCTCATGCTTTATATGGACCGCTGCCGGGTGACAGCGATGCCTATGTCTGTGGCAAAAGTGGTTTACTCTCACGCAGGTCTGTGTCCGAATGACCTGAACCCCAACCTGTGGGTGGACGCTATGAGCACCTGCATGCGCGAGTGCGAATCTGACCAGGTGAGTCTTCCTTGCCGCTGACTGTGATTTTTGATGAGGCGATTAATGCGTATCGACTATTCCTTTGTGCAGCAAAATAAACACGATTGACATCAGGCAAACAGGCTCTTTCACGGCACCTTCAAAATCAGGAGTGAAACATTTTAGATTGGCGAAAGACCGACATTTACGCACGACATTTTAGTGAAGTGAAAAAGATCTAATGACTTTGACAACTATTTTTTAAAGATGCACGAACAATCAACTTGAATAATAGTGGAGTAGAATAAGTCTTAATCGTGAAAAAACAAGGAAAAAAAAACATTCACAGAGACTTAAATCCTGACAGTAATTTTTGCATGTTTTGAACAAGCAGAGAGAAAAAGCATAAACTGAATACAGCAGTTTTATTTATGACACACCTTTACATGTTGGTAATTTATCAAATCTGATCATAGTACACAATGTTCTTCAGAGGTTTCGTGAATCATCGCAGATATCAATTTATCTAAACTTTCAACATTTTCAGTTTCACTCAGTTTACAATGTTTCATTTGTTTTGTCCTAAATCTGCTTTTATGTGATATTAAAAGTTTACTGTCCTTTCCATACTTTAGGACTGCGAGACATTTGAGAAGTGCTGCCCTAATGTATGTGGTAACAAGAGTTGTGTGGCAGCACGCTATATAGACATCAAGGGGAGCAAGGGCCCTATAGGAATGCCTAAAGGAGCCACCTGCGACAAGTTCATGTGCTCCCAGCAAGGGTCTGAGTGTGACATCTGGGACGGCCAGCCAGTCTGTAAGTGCCGGGATCGCTGCGAGAGAGAACCCCACTTCACGTGCGCTTCTGACGGCATGACTTATTATAACAAGTGCTACATGGATGCAGAAGCCTGTTCCAAGGGTATCTCTATCTCTGAGGTCACCTGCAGGTAACATGTTAAGTATTTTAGATATCTACTAATTTATTGTGGTGTGATGAGGTAAAGTTTTCTTGCTTCTAGTTTTTTGATTTAGACACTTTCCTGTCCGTAGCATAGAAAAAGTCACAAACCCTAATTGTCATGTATGCCAAGACAATATATAGGTTACTGACTACTTACTATTTTTATTTGAATTAACTACAGGTACCACCTGACCTGGCCAAATACCAGTCCAATCCCTGTGGAAACAACCTTACATCCAACCACTGCCCTCCAGACCACCCTCCCAACTGACATCCAGCTCCCTGTCATCCACAGTGGACCCACCCAGCAGGCTGTGTTCGTGGGTGAGACAGCCAGCTTTCTGTGTGAGGTGTCTGGGAAACCTCATCCAGAAATCACTTGGGAGAAACAACTGAAAGGCAAAGACAATACCATAATGCGCCCCAATCATGTCAGGGGAAATGTTGTAGTCACCAACATAGGCCAGCTGGTCATATACAATGCTCAACTTCAGGATGCAGGAATCTACACATGTACGGCTAAAAACGTGGGAGGAAGCGTGTCATCGCACTTTCCTTTGGTGGTGGTCAAGAAAGAACCCAAAGGTAAAAGCGTGGAGGGGAATGATACCAACTTGCCTTTCCCAGCTGCAGAGTGCCTTAAAAGTCCAGACATGGATGACTGCGGAGAGGAGAGCATGAGCTGGTACTACGAACCAAAGAGGAACAATTGTTTCACCTTCACTTACAGCCAATGCAATAAAAACAGGAACCATTTTGACACCTATGAAACTTGCATGCTCTCGTGTGGAGGAGAACTTGCAGCTCCCTGCAGCCTGCCGAGCCTTCAGGGTCCCTGCAAGGCTTATGAGCCCCGCTGGGCATACAGCAACACCCTTAAAAAGTGCCAGTCGTTTGTGTTCGGAGGCTGTGGCGGCAATGAGAACAACTTTGAGTCCAAAGAGGCCTGTGACGAGATGTGCCCCTTTCCCAAGAACAACAACTGCAAGGTGTGCAAACCTCGAGGTAAGATGGTCACTAGCTTCTGCAAGAGTGACTTTGTGATCCTGGGGCGAGTGACCGAGCTGACAGAGGAGCAGGAGTCGGGCCACGCCTTGGTGACAGTGGAGGAGATCTTGAAGGATGAGAAAATGGGTCTCAGGTTCTTTGGCAAGGAACCGCTGGAGGTGACTCTTTTGAACATGGACTGGAATTGCCCGTGCCCCAACATCACGACGGCCGACGGGCAGCTCATCATCATGGGGGATGTTCACAACGGGATGGCTGTCCTGCAGCCCGACAGCTTCGTCGGCTCCTCCAGCCCACGCAGGATCAGGAAGCTGGGCGAAGTCGTGCACAAGAAAACCTGTGATTTTCTGAAGGATTTCACCACCGTGCAGTAGAGTCCTTTGAGAGTCTCGCGCTCGTTGAAAGTCTGTTTCACGTTCAGATATCGCCAAGCTCAAGTGACCTCAACGCTCGTAACTTATATTTACCTCTGGGGGTTTTTGTTGCCTTTTCCAAATGTTTTTTCCTCCACATATGTGATTCTGAAGTTTTCATATCATTTTAAATCATTCATATTTGTCAGTCGATTATTTTATTAGCTGATTTTTTTTAGGAGATGCTGTCCAAATAGCTTTTTATTTCACTAGGAAGCTGCTTCGACAGGTTTAACGTTCCCACACGGGGCATACTGTCTGAAAAAAGCACATAGTTATAAGAGTTCACTCTGTACAAAGTATTTAATTTTTTTTTCTCACTAACATCATTCATTAGCTGTATGTTCTAATATAATCATCATGTTTGTTTTTTGTTTTGATGGGAATCTCATGGTCGACATTGTGTAACATCACTCCAATGCAATGTGAAGCTTCAGTTCATCAACCAGAATCAAATAAGCTCTTTGGTTCCCCTTTTATCTTGTGGAATCTCTTTTGACAAGTTTTCATTTCCAATGCAGAACATGTATATGGACTTGTTTACTTCATATTTATTTTTCTCCATGTATTTCTATTAGTGTTGAGGCCAGTAACTATAGGTTGAATGTATCTCAGAGAATCTAAGTATATAGAAAACAGGCATTTTTTTTTTATTTATCTATGATAGCCTGCATTATCATTCACAGCTGTTATGGACTAAGATGGTAACTAAATAAACCTGATTTTGAAAATATTTCTCGCATCGTGGTTCTGCTTTGCTGCACTTGCGCTGAGGTGAATAATCCCAGACATGGCCAGGGTTTCTCTGAGAGCTGAGGCGGGCAGCGCGCCTTGTTCTGTAGTTGATGTCCCTCCATCCATATCCTCCTCCTTCCACTTGTAATTCACACACTAGTCTGGCATTAAAGTCTGAAGCAGGTCACATTCCAGCCCAGCTGTGGTGGCCCGCAGAGCTGTGTGTTGTGTTGTGTCTGGGTCTGGGGCCCTCGCATAGCACACACCCCACCGGCCATCCATTGGCCTTGTGCGGCCCCTTTCATGTGCAAGAGGCCGGGGTGAAGGGGGAGAGGAGGAGAAGGAGGAGGAGGAGGAGCGCAGAGGGATGTTTGCCGATTCTTTCTCTGAGACTCACTGAGTCGGTCACATCTGTATTCAAGGCACATACTAGGTAATAGAAAGAGAGGGGGATAAAACCAAAGTGGGAAGAAGTGAAGGGAACTTGGTGGGAGCAGCCGGCGCATAGATCAACACTTGAATTTCACAAAGCAAGCAAGAATTCCAGAGGATTTCTTCTTATTCATGATCACATCTTGTATAAATCCTCGTATAAAAGAGACTAAACAATTATTGATGTATTGACACTTGAATTAGTCTGAAGGATCAAACTCTAGCAGGGTCAGGTGCGATTCCAATCAGGGTTGACTAATGTGGGAGCTGCAGGATGCCTTGACCTGCCAGGATATACATGAGGAAAACATAAAGACCCCGACCAGCCGCTGAATGTTTTTCCCCTTCCCCCTCTGCCCTACAATCCCCTTCCCTAACCCCCTTCCTCAGCCCCACTTCCTTGACTATCTGCACACTTAGACTGACGGATAGTCGGCCTTGGGTGGCGGCCCCTGACCCCTCTAATGAAAAAGAGGCCACCAAGGAAAAGACCACTTTCATTATGACTGTTGACAAGTGTTAAGTGACTGACCGAGCTCCAGACTGAGCTCAACACGGCCTCCTTGATGTTCTACACATCACAGCCGGCTGCTGATTTCTGTATCAAGTTCACTTAGAGACCACCAGCCAGGCAGCCTGCCAGACAGACCATAATAATAGGCCAGACAGCAACAGGTACAAGGAGGGTGGGGTGGGTGGAGGGGCACAATGCCCTCAGTGACACAACACTGAAGAACTAAGAAGATATTGATGACGAGTCCACAAATGAAATACTCAAACCTGGGATAAAAAAGGTAGATATAGTTTTTTTCTCACTTAGGGCCAACACTGATATCCGTTTTGTTTTGCCAACACTCCTCACCTGTGTTTATCTCTCAAAAAAAGCTTCTAACTCGCGTGCCTTTTAATCAACTACAGCTCCCAACAGCTATTGTCTCAAAAATGCTTTTACTTCCTAGCAACAAAGCTTTATTCACTTTGGTATGGTAGATTAAATCCCACTCTGCAGTAAAATTAATTCAGCAGGAGAGGAAATGTGTTGACCAAGGGGAGTCTTGACCCCCCCCCCCCCCCCCCCCAACCACCACCACCACCAGTGGCTAATCACACCCGGCCATACTCCATCATCATGGAAAAAGTAAATCTGCTGTAGAAAATAAGTCTATTTTTTCACTCTGTACTTGTCATTTGACTTTGTCTGTGGTATGAATAAGATATGCACTTAAACAAAAGTTAAGCTATACTATTATCACTTTAAAAACATGATCTGTCTTCAATAATGATTAATGATGATATTAAGCCACGGCCAACGCAGATGCTATTGCTTGCTGCAACTTTCTATGTGTTTTGAAGGGAAATAAGCCCAGTTAAACACTCGCTTGGTGGGCATTGATGCACTGCTGCAGTTTAGACAAAATGAATTGTATCACTTGTTATTACAGTTTGCAGCGGGTCTGCAGGGATTAAGTCAAACGCTTACTGGAGACACATGTTCTTATAGGACGAAAAGTGGTGGTTGTGTAGCAGACTTTTTTTTTTCTTTTTAGAAGGCTGTTAGTACGACATTTGTTCTACATTTCAAGCCGTGCATAAAGTTACCCACTAGATGGCAGCACGACACCTAGCAAGACAGTCAACGTGAGCTGAGAAATGTAATGAGTGCATTCAAAACATTTAATATTCATATATTATTTAAAATACTAATACTTGTAAATCATGTTATATTTAATAGGAGAGAACTTTCCATCCCAATTAGTGCAAAAATTAAAGTACAAGAAATGTGTATCCCACATTAAAAATTGTATTTTTGTGATTGTTTCATATCACATGCACAGAAAAAATGTGTCATCTGCTCCATGAATGGATCCACAAGCAGTCAAGCAGATGGGTAAAGCACGGCCCGTGCACTTTGTGCTGGTACTTGTTCTGCATGGTACACGTGCACATGCATACAAACACACATGCACTCACAGTGTCAACAGCATTTCTCTACAGAGCACAGCTGCTCTGTGTGTGGACTAAGATTTGCCAGATGGTAAAGGAATAGAGGGAGGGGAAAGAAAAACAAAAAGAGATAGATTATCAAGATTAAATGTGGAATAGCAGCACTCTACATTCATATAAATCCACACATGCACATGGGTTGTATATACACATAAACCCACAGTGCAAGGTGCATGGGCTAATATGATGTTACAGGTAGTAGATAAGTCAAATAAGAAATAATATCAGCCCCACAGGTGTACTGTAATGCTTAAATGACACTTTGTTTTATTCATTTTTACAAGTAAACCTCAGTGATGTACAGGCTCAATACTCCCCCTTTAAAACACCTGAAACGATATGTGTTGAACTGAAGGTCTTTGTGTCTGCAAATGTATGAAGAAAAGAGATGGAAGTGTATGAGGGAAGAGGAAAGGTGAAGAGAAAGGAGAGAGGACAGCGGGAGGACATACAGGAGCATAGGCTATCGGGGGGGGGGGGGGGGGGGGGGGTGATGGCTAAGATAAGTGAACGATGTAAGCAGAGAGGTCACCACAGCATAAGGGGGTGTAAATTGTCCAGAACATAAAACTGCTGTGGTTGACTCTGGGGGATTCTTTTTCCCGCTTATCTTTCAGGTTTCTAAAAATAGTGCCTGCTCAATGTTGGGGGAAACTAGGACGCTGTTACCTCTAACATCTTTCCATGGTATCTTATAACTACCTTATCACATGAAGACACATTGGAAGGAACCTTATTCTTATGCACAATTGGCATTTTTTTTGTTTCTATTGTGGAAAACGACTCAGAACCTTATAATTGAAAAGGTTATTGTGCAGTGAAATGAACACGGCAGTCTCAGCCATGCGTATTTTACTGTGCCAATGAAGAAACAGTAGAAATCATGCAGAAGATTCACTTAATGTCCATGCCCTCCCTTCAGTGTGATTAATAACCATGTTATTGAAGAGGAATAGTAATTTTCTCCATTAGATTACAGCCTTGTGTGATGCACAGAGCAATCATGTGTCCTGTGATTATCAAATACAGAGAGGCTGGCACACTAATAAATAAATAAATCCAAATAGAATTGTATATCCACTATCTGCAGCCACATTCACATGCATTAGGTTGTCATTTGAAAACAAATGCAATTGTGACTGAATAAGTGATCATATTATATAGGAAAAATTAACTGCCAACCATGACATATGCATTCACCACTACACATGCACTCAAAGCACCTACATTCACAGACTCAAGCTACACAGAGGTTTTATTGCCCTTGAAACATTGCCTGAGGCTTTCAGTTTGTGGGATTTCATGTACATTCAGGAAGACTGCCTCTTTAAAGAGATGTGACACTACAAGTATGGTTTTGAATCATGTTACACTGGCTGAAGCACACGTACATACTGTATG